>NC_137875.1:18645483-18727983 GCF_963924005.1 Protomyctophum bolini
CCATATATGGTGGCGAGGCGTGACAGACCGATGGCCATATATGGTGGCGTGACGGACGGACTGCCAGGTCAATAAATCTGTCTTCTTGGATCCACATCCCTTCTGTTGACCTGTTTATTTTGTCTTCTATAACGTAGTATACCCTGCATTTCTTCTTCTTTTATGTTTCATCCTTATAACTTTTTTTATTCAGCACATTATTTAACTGTGAACTCTCTCTCTCTCTCCCTGAAAAAGACCATTGTTAACTGAGACTTCATTCCTCCTGACACGTTAACAATGAACCCCCCACCATCTTGTGGTTACTAATAGCAGCCCTTGGGTGTGAACAGAAGCCTACTGCATTTTAGCACTTAACACATAGACTGCTACAGGTTCTAGCGGACCCTGGCTTACTGGTGCTGAAGGCTTAACATGGGCTTTTTGAACTTTTTGGGGGGCCCACAGCGAGGGGCCTCTTATAGCGAGAATCACAATCGCATAAATAAAAAGAAAGCCCAACTTGTCCACTTCAATTTAAAAAAAAAATTATGATTCTACCATCTTCCATTCTGGAGATATTGACCTTTTTCTAACACCTGCTTTTGCCTGCACGCTGCTTGTGAAAAAAAACAACAGAGATATGGAGGCCTGAAGTTGACAGACATTTCAGTTCAGTTTTTTTAGTTCAAAAGACCGATATAAAATTGAGCACAAATAATATCCTATACAAACCATATACCGAATGAAAGCCCTGAATGTCTACTTTTAGGAGGAAAACAGTACACATTGTACACATATACAGTTTGTCACTAATTGGCTATTGAATGCAGCTTGCGCCCACCAGAGAACTTTAGAGAAGGCATGGACCCGAAGAACTATTATTCACAAAATAAGGCCTATAGCGACATGTACATACTATATACCGTATGAAACAGTAGACTCTCTGCTTTCATAAGAAAAATACCACCCAGAAAAATCACACCCCTGTGAAGTGAGCAGTGCAATTGCACTGCTCACTTCACAGGGGTGTGATTTTTATTATTATTACAGTATTAGTATTTTTCTTATGAAAGCAGAGAGTCGACTGTTTCATACGGTATATAGTATGTACATGTCGCTATAGGCCTTATTTTGTGAATAATAGTTATTCAGGCCCATGCCATCTCTAAAGTTCTCTGAAAAAGATAATTTTAGAGAGCATGGACCTAACAACTAAATATTCACAAAATAAGGCCTATAGCGACATGTACATACTATATACCGTATGAAACAGAATACTCTCTGCTTTCATAAGAAAAATACTAATACTGTAATAATAATAGAAATCACACCCCAGTGAAGTGAGCAGTGCAATGTTGCACTGCTCACTTCACAACATTGCACTGCTCACTTCACAGGGGTGTGATTTTTATTATTACGAGTAAGACGCGCGAACGCGGAAGGCGAACGCAGATCGTAAATTGCAATAACAATTAGAATAAATTACAGACATGATCTGCAGGGTGTCATAGTTAGTGCTTGGACCACGCCAGCTCCATATATGGTCACAAAAGACGCCATCACACTCATGTCACCATGACTCAGCCATAACCATATAAGGAGTCCCCAAAGCAGGACCACGCCATCACACTCATGTCACCATGACTCACAAATCACTCAGCTCCATATATGGGCACAAAAGGGCCAGGTCCACATATACAGTAAGCGGGACAGACAGACACACACATACACACACACACACACACAGACAGACAGACAGACAGACGTGATCTGCTAGGTCTCATAGTAAGTGCTCATTGCATTCGCAATTACAGTATTAGTTTTTTTCTTATGAAAGCAGAGAGTCTTGATGCACATTATCTGATCATAAAACGGACTTGGAAACTTTCTTCAATCGTAGCCCCATATGTGCCCTCTCCCTACGCTCATTGAACTCATTCTGTGATTCGAGCTACAAACAATCGCAGTAACGGGGGGGGGGGGGGGGGGGGCAACTAGGCTTTGAGGAAATGATCTTGCATAATCAACATTATTGTCGATTGTCGTGTGCCGCTCCAAACATGTCCAGACATACCACTAACCTCATCGATCCAGTCTCGCGTATCTATAAAGTGAGACGCGAGACTGGATCGGATTGTGTCTGGACATGTTTGGGAAAAAAAACAAGAAAAACAACGAGATGGATGCGGCAGCAGCAGAAGCAGCACGTCAACGTATTTGGAAGAAAAAAAACGAGAAAGCACCACCTGTCGTTGCAAGACAAACACCCGTATGTTGCTGATAGACAGATAATAATCGATCCGATTTTGTCCTGCCGTTCATTTTATCACATTAGGTGCAGGGCAGGCTGCTCGACGGTGAGTTTATAATAGCCTGTTGTAACGAGAAAGGGGGATGGATTGGATGGTTGGATGCGAGCAGCGCAGCAGCGCAGCAGCAGCAGCAGTACGGCTTGCGATCAGCGACCAACGTATCATGGCGGGCCCTCGATAATGATGTGCAATCTGTCCATGACTAACTCCACATGTGTCTGGCAAACGTTACGTTATGAAATCAAATGCCGATCGTTGCAGGTTTATATACGGGCAGAGAGCAAATCGCGTTGTATCTTGTTCCGAGAATGAGAGCGCAAGCCTTGCAGTTGAAAGCAGTGGGGACTCGGGAGTGGGGGGGGAACTGCCAATGCGATCCAAGAGGAAGAGACCCCCCCCCCACCATTCTCCCTCGGGAGAAACCATGTAGAAACAGGAGGGGAGGGGGAATCGAGTGTATTCACACAAACAAGAGCATTGTCCCATCCATTTTAGATCCCCTGACATCTGCGTTGGTCTATGCCGGACGGCCGTATCCATTACGTCGTACGTCCTCGCATAGACCAACCAATAGGCGGTGCCAGACGCTTCTCAGACCAACACCTCTTTTCAGCAGGGGGGGGTTTTAACTCTTTTTAGAGCCGATCGGTGTTACATTATGAGTTGTCCGGGCGCAAATATAGTTGAACTATAGTAATCAATAAAAAAACGTTTTTTGGACCATAAAACGTATAAAAACGTTATGCGCTTCTTGCGCTTGGCTATAATAAAACGTTTAAAAACGCTTTCAGCATTCTATGAGTTAAGAATGACAAAGAGAAAACATCAAGATGTCATTTCACTTATAGTTTTTGTTGTTGTTGTTGTAGTTCAGTCAGTCAAATGAGCTCCTGTGCAAAGAGCACATTAGGTCGTATTCGATCGTTTTTAGAGTTTCTTGTCATGGTCCGAGTTCGACTCCAATAACACCAAGGTTCCCAGGTTGCATTATGTGCTAGTTAGGTCGTTGCTGGCAATTGCTAGGATCTAATGTTGGGTGTTGGTGTAAAGCAGTGGTTGCTATGGTCTAATAGTTGGTTGCTATATACTGTAGGGTATAACAGGTGGTTGCAAAGTAAAACAGGTGTTTACTCGAACAACCCATCATATATTTTACGTCCATTCACTTTCAAACTCCATGTTAGGTTAATTGAAAACGCCCATCCCTGCTTATGGACGGTGACTGATATTGGCCTCTAATGAATGGGGAGACCTTCATTTTCCAAAGGTCGATTTGAATCATTAACAGGTGAATCGTAATTGAATTGAATGCTGGTGAGGCCAGTGAAGATTCACACACCTCTAGTAAGAGTTCGGAAGCATAACTCCCTGCAGAAGAAAGAGAGGAGCAGGAGCAGGTGATAAATAATAAGCAGCAGAACACTGGAAGTGGCCTCTAAAACATTTTAACGTGCTCTTCTAGAATTTAATTCGACTGTGTTCCACAAATGCTTTTTCAAATGACAAAAATATGGTTTGGCAAACTACCATGAATCTCAAACATTTTCATGTCAAAGACCAACATTTAAAAAGTATATTATTTGCCTGATCTTCAAGCATGGTTCTCAGCAGGAAACCGGTGGATTGTGCAGTCCGGGTAGGGAATGAGGCATTACCCCAGGTGAAGGAGTTCAAGTATCTCGGGGTCTTGTTCACGAGTGAGGGGAGAACGGAGAAGGAGATCAGCCGGAGAATCAGAGCGGCAGGGGCGGTATTACAGTTGCTGTACCGTACTGTTGTGACGAAAAGAGAGTTGAGCCAGAAGGCAATGCTCTCTGTCTACCGAGCAATCTTCGTTCCTACTCTCACCTATGGTCATGAAGTGTGAGTCATGACCGAAAGAATAAGGTCACGAATACAAGCGGCCGAAATGAGTTTTCTTTGACGGGTGGCTGGAATCTCCCTTAGAGATAGGGTGAGAAGTTCAGTCACACGAGAGAGACTTGGAGTAGAACCGCTGCTCCTTCGCCTGGAAAGGAGTCAGCTGAGGTGGTTCGGGCATCTGGTTAGGATGCCTCTCGGGCGCCTCCCTAGGGAGGTCCTCGACGCACGTCCCACTGGGAGGAGACCATGAGGATCCTTCTCTGGCACCTCCCTAGGGAGGTCCTCGATGCACGTCCCACTGGGAGGAGACCCCGGGGCAGACCAAGGCGCAGTTGGAGGAAATACATCGACTCGAGAACAATTTCTTTAAAACCTTTTAAGAATATTGGCATTTTAAGAGTTTTAAGCATTATTTTGATTATCGTGATAATATAGTAATATCGATGTGTCTATCTTTCCATCCATACAGCTGTGCAGGACCAGCAGCTGACGGAGGGAGTGTGTGGCTCAGTGGTCACTGCTGTGCTGGTCAATGTGTACAGTGGGAATCAAAGCGAGAAATAAGATACCCGCCTCACAGAGTTTGATTAATCGGAAGGACGGGGGCGATATTAAATATTTATGGGATGAAGCTTTGTTTCAATAACTTCACAAAAAAAGAAAGAAATAATTCTCTGTCATCAATCTATGTCATTCATTTCTCAGAGGACCGCTCACTTTCACTTTGGAGGCATGAGGAACTGGGCTGTATAGATTTCTATCTGAAATCAGTAGGGGAGAAGTCCAAATCGATAGCAGGGTTTGCTTCCTGCAAAGTGGAGAATAAAAAGACCTGAGTGGCAGCAGTCAGATCCACAGGCTAAACAGACGAGACAACCAGCGGGACAGAAACATATACGGTATGCATCAATGATCCGTTTCTCTTGCACATTTTTTGTATGGTTACAAACGTTGTATTTTGTGGTAATATGATTCATATATCGTAAAATGCGTTTGTTATAACCACAACTGTGTACTAATTATAAAATATACACTTTTTAAAAAATAGGCTTTTTGTACGATAGATACAATATAGGCACAATTCTGAATGTACATACATTTACAATGGGGATAATGTTGAATGACAACTCAAAACTTAGCGGCAGGCATATGGACAAATGCAAGATATGAAATGTATAATGGAATGAATGCAGTCAGACATACTGTACGAAGGAAGGCAAGGAATGACATGAAATGGAATGAATTCTTGACCATTTCCCCCATTTTCATTTCCCGCAGCCCAGGCCAAAGAAGATATACTGGACATTTATAGCACAAATCATGAACTGTAATTACAACCATTTCAATATTGCTTGGCAGGCTTATGGGGGTGTGAGCTGAAGAGAGAGCTGAATACTGTATTTCATATTTTTTATGTCTAGCCTTAAAGGACCATACTGGCAGTCTGGCATGTTTAGTCGATTGACTGCGCTTCATGCTATACTTGACATTACTGCGGACCATTATCCAAAGCACTTTTGCATTTGACTGCTTCTTTTGGACCATTTCTCACCACTCAAAGCGTCACCCGTCTCTATTTCCATCTTTTCAGTACCAAGCAAATCACGCCGTCTCTCATCCATTTCATACCAATCAAATCCTCACCCCCACAATGAAATCTATACATCTCAAACCTAATTTCGTTTTTTCTTTTTTTATCTCATGATTTTGTAACCCATTTTTTCACCCAGTGTCAATTTTCTAATGTAATCCTGGGCGCTACATTGTCTCTGCCAACCTGGGGGGCAGCGGACTGACCTCATGCTTCCTTCTAGACATGAAGATTCCAAGCTGCTTCTTTTCACCTGACAGGGGAGAGTTTCCCCGGCCGGACGTAGCACGTGGAAGGAACACGTTATTCCGACCAGTTCCTTTCCCCTCCATCAGGTGCCCCGGCTGGCCAGGGGGAGGCAGTTTAGAGACCAGGATTACTGCATGTTTTTTGTGAGGGCATATACCCTAGGGGACACAGGGAGGACATGCAAACTCCACACAGAAAGGCCCTTTCGCCAACCCCACCTCGGGTATGGGCACTGATGACGCGGAGGAGAGAACACGCCCCCAGCGCCCACAGTGTCCCCAGCAGGAAACTAACCCAGGACCTTCTAGCTGTGAGGCGACAGCACTACCGGCTGTGCCACCGTGCCTCCTCTCAAATCTAATTTCTTACCAATCAACTGCACCACCACTGCATGTCCATTACTTAATGGTCAAAATAATGTTACCTCCAATTCTAGCCAAACAACACCACATCGTTTGCACTGGTAAATTTGGTTCAAAGCAACTAAGTTTTCCAGCAATAGGAAGGTGATAGATAGAGAATACGTCCAGGAAATTAGGACAGTTCAGTAATCTGGAATTTATAAAATGTTATTTTCTATTTTGCATTGTGTATATATTTTGATTACAATGATTACTAGCTGAATGTAACATTACTTTTTTTTTTTTTTGTATGTTCATATGTTAATTGCATTTTTCCCTTTTTCCCTTATGGTTATAGTCATAATACAATATCTCTAAACGTATGTAATGATGATATTTAAATATTATATTATAATATTTACTATATTATAGTATATTAACACAATGCATATTTTCATAAAAGTGGACCCTGCCATCACACCTATCTTCCATAAGCAACAGAAAAACAATTTCATAATTATAGCTCAAACGAATGTGACACTTTTAATATACAAAACACGTAGGCGAGATTATTACATATTTCAGTGCTCTTGCAATGTATGCTGAGGCTTAATTTTCACATGAAGCTGAAGCTAAGGTTCATTTTCATTATATTTTTCTCATAATTTCCAGTGATGGAAAGTAATTAAGTACATTTACTTATGTTTTGTTACTGTAAGGCCTACAATTTGGAGGTATTTGTACTATTTCCAATTTTCAATACTTCGACTTCTACTCTACATTTTGATTATTAAAACATACAGTATACAACTTCAGATATAATAGGCCTATATTTCGGCCATTTGCAAATAGCAGATCTACAAGCTCACAATGCTCACATAGCTGCCAAACACAGGAGGGTTGGCAGGTATATGCTTCCCCCACACTCACACTGGTTTCAGTACAGTGGTGTTGGTATGGGTTGATCGGCCGTGTGGGATTCGTTATGGTTCCTTGTTCGATCCCCAGGCATCTCGTCCATGCGTGGCAACTCATACCAAGTGACCTTGAGCAAGATACTGAAGCGCTAAGTGCTTCCGACGAACCAAGTTGTGTCTTGCATGGTAGCCTCTAGCCGTCGATGTGTGAATGTGCGTGTCAAATAGGGTGAATGTGAAGGGCTCATTAAAGCACTTTGAGTGGTTGGAAGACAAAACCTATAGCATATAAAATGTTTTTACAAAAAAAACATTGCTGTATAACTGCAACAATGCTGTGGTTTGTTTTCTCGAGGAAACAAATGCGTTCCATTAATTTATAGAGCTAAACAAGTCAACACACTAAATATCACTGTGTGGTTCCTTTTGGTCAAAGCGAAGCTATAGTTGCATTTCAATGCATTTGAAAGCGCGAGATTGATTTAAGAAGTCTAGCCCGTGAAGAAGAAATTGATTTACAAATTAAATATAAACCTCCCTGACTTATTAACCATGCAATGATGTTTAGCCAATACTGACTCAATTATTTCGGTACCTTTAGTAAGGTTTGAATGACTTTGGATTATATATGAACAAAATATGCTACATTTGAAATAAAAATATATTAGCCGAAGCTGTGAATAGACAATTGTGACCCACCTTGACAAACACAAAGTCATTGGATTATTATTATTATTTTATGTCATATGAAAGCAGGGAGTCATAGCTTCAAATTGACATTAGTTGCATTGTTCAGTGTGACCCACCACTTTTGTGAGATATGGCTTATAGAATAATGTCTTGCAGAAGAAACAGCAAATTGAGAAAACAGGCCTGGAAGGTTCACTTCTGTGGACTCGAACATTACACCACAGCATGTATTTCACATTTACATGTCGATTTCACCGCTGACATATATTTCAGACATGCTCTAGTATGCGATAAGTCTGTCTGTGCTAAAATTAAATTGTGTTTTAGTGATTTTCTCCTCTGATGAAAAGCTGGAGGGTCTGTCAAATCCTGTCACAAATATGTTGGTGGTGTGGTGCTGTAAGACAATAAATATACAGTACACATACTGTACAAAAACAGGGGTCTGTAGCTTTTGAAGCTGGATAAAACAATAGGTTGTGGCGTGTGTAATAGGGGTTGTGACGGTATTGTCATGCCAGGTCGGATGTCGGGGGTTTCAGATGGCCCATGGGAGGACAAAGGGAGGACGGTTGATGCTATAGCGTCCTGGGCCACCTGCTGCCCTGCTGTGCTGCGAAGGGTCTATACTGACTCCCTCCTCTTAATGAAATTTGACATACCAGAGATGACAGCCGCCATGACAGCACGCTGCCACGTATAGAAAGAAAGGTGGAAACGAGGACATTTCGTATAAGTTCTCGCACCTGTGCACACCCCTTGCTTCGCCCCATTTCAAGGTGAGAAAGGGTGGCTTGAGGAGGAGGAGGAGGGTACTGTAGGAGGGCTGCCGCGCTGCTGGGGAGATTCCTTTTTGAGCGGTACAGTACAGTGATAAGTCGACAGGTGGGGTGATACATCATTCAGTGGCCTGTCCGCAGCTCTCAGCGGAATGGTGACAGGTGTGATGACTGTCACACGTGTCAATAAATGTGTGGCTTGGTGGGAATGTGTGAATATTGAACGGGACCTTGACCTAATGTCACGTCGTCACTGATGGGTGGAAACCGTTGTGCCGAGTGCCTGTCCAAATTCAAAAGAAAGAGAGAGAGAGAGAGATGGATGGATAGGATAGATAAATACACAAATCCAACCACTTTTGCATGACACTCTCAAATGGCTAAGTACAAAATAGGACATTCATTTATGAAAATACATCAAAAGATGAACTGTGGAGAGCCAAGGTTTCTGCTCCCACAGTGACGATATTCATCTTGTACTAAAGAGTGGCGTCAGGGACTACAGGAGACATTAAACTGTACTGTGTGCCAAGGTACTTCTGATATACACATTCATATCGCGTGTCAAAGTGTACTTTAAATTGATCTGCATGGAGCTTTTGAGTTTCTAACAGGTCTGCTGTAAGGCCAGCGTACAGTATGCTACGGCTAATCAACTTGACAAATCAAAACCATTTATTCATACAGGGATCTGGAAATATCGGCAACACAAAGCTGAGCATCGACAACATGTCGCGTCATGTGGCCTGGGATTTTGATTCATCGCGGGTTCATTAGTCATGGGAATTGTCATCCGGATACCAGACGGTTGGCCATGGCATTTCTGTATGCACTACATATTTGTTTATATTCTATACATAAAATGAAAATAAAAGCCAACAAAGGCAACCGTTACCGAATCATGAATAATTATTTATTTCTTACAGACGCAAAATCTCCCAAGATCCCCCAGGACATGTGAATTGAGGTTCTTGCCCCCTTTTAACGTTTTGCCCTTCATGAGTATCAGTATCTGTTTGCAGACAGCAGTGATTTTCAAACTTTTTGTGCCCGAGGCACACCTAAGGGCAAGTCAAAATATCCAGGCGCACACCTGTATTCATATCCATGCAAATATAATAATAGCCTCCATACAGTAGCATCTGTTATTTGCTTTTTTTTAATAGTAAAGTCTTTTGAATAAAAATCCAATTTACGTTTGGTAAATTGGATTATAGCATTTTAGTCATATGAAATGTTTTAGTTTTAGTCTAGTTTTAGTCGACTAAATATAATAAGATTTTAGGCGACTGAATCCACACTTGATTTAGTCGACAAAAATGTATTCACCACATTACCACACCTTGATGGTGTGGAAATGCCTGATTGTACACTTTGTTGCATACTGAAAATAGCAGATGTACAAGCTGAGAAGCTCACAACGCGTGGCAGCAAGTAGATCTGCTATTTTCAGAGTGCAACACCGGAGCACAACCAAACATCAATAAATGACTTGTCTTTTAGTTCTACTGGATTATCTTCTCCACTAGCCCCCTCCCTAACATTTCAGTCTAGTTTTTCTTTAACATAATTGTCAATATATTTACTTTTAGTCATCATAGGTTTAGTTTTCAATTTCGTTTTTGTCAGTGAAAAAAGGTAATGGACGAGTAGTTTTAGTCGACAACAAACACTGGTTGACACTACAGTATTTTCAGTGACTAAACATCATGTAAACCCTAAACACTTCATTGAAGCAGGGTCCCCCAAGGGTCTATACTTGAACCCTTCCAATTTTCCCTCTCAACCAAGATATCGATTATTAGTGTAGTGAGCTTGTAGATTGGCTATTTTCGCGGAACGTTCACTTATTATGACATGCTCAGAGAATGGATGCTAGCTACTGCAGGGTTCATATGGTTAAAGATTGATAGATTATTGAATGAATACTGTCAGCACCCGTCTGTCTGAGGCCCAACATGTGAATCTGCGTTTATGTCTGCTGGGCCAGTGGTTCCCAAACGTTTTAGCCTGTGGCCCAAAATAGAACTTAGACATTGCCCCGGTGAAGATAGCCGATCTGCAAGCTCAAAACGCGGCGCAAAAGCGACGCATTGTAAGCTTGTAGATCGGCTATCTTCACTAATTCATTCACTAATTAATTTGTTTTCTAATTTATGTAATTTCTTAGATTTTCCTTTGATTTCTTAATGAAATTCCTGGAAAAATCTTAGATTTTTGTTTTTAATTCAAGAAATGTTTTGCTTTTTTGGAAATTAATTTTTGAAAATGTTTTGAAATAATAATTAAAAACAAAAATGTAGGAAACCAAAAATAAAGGGACCCATACAAATGTGTTCACGACCCACAAATGGGTCCCGACCCACTGTTTGATGGAAACAGTGTGCTAGGCCATCACAACCAATGATTGGTTTCCAGTTGCCGTGCCTAAGCACGTATACAAGTCCTGTTGGCCGTGGAAGCAATGCAGTGTGAAATTCAGCTTCCGTAAAGTACCTATAGAATAAAAATGGACAAAGTGTAATCTATTGTAGGCTATAGCTGTAGTTAGTGGCAGCAAGGGTGAGTAAACACCACACAAATTGCAGAAGGGTGAACTAGTGATGAGGAGGAGGAGGCCAAAGCAATTTTCGGACCACCTCATCACAGGCCTGTTTCCACATTTATCATTGTTGGACTAATTAACAGAACACCAAGGGTGCGAAGCCAATCAGCTTTTTAATATGGGGCCGTTGCCTTCAGCTGTTTTGTCACAGCTTTTTCAATAATACTCTAGTAGTACCATTACTATATAAGCTGCTTGTGTTTGCCTAGTATAGCAGGTGTGGCGCAATAAAGAGGAGCAAACTAAAGTAAAAACAAGACAGTGTAATAAAAGCACTGGCTGATTCCATGTGGCTCTCAGACTTGATGTGGCCAGTCTGTGACATCACTGATGTATGACAGATATGACTAATTGCGCATGGTTTCAGCCCATTCCGACCGCCATTTGACTTCCATTACAAAATATATATTTAGTATTTCACAAAAATATAAAACATATGTGAAAATGGAAATGTGGGGGGTTTATTAGTAGGCCTATACTGGCAGTGTGCACAAGATATTTTGTGCCGATTGGACCAGTGGATTGCGAGTTTAGCCAGATGCGCATGCGCGCGCGCGCGCACACACACACACACACACACACACACACACACACACACACACACACACATTTGTATTTGTGTACTTATTTCATGTTGTTAATGCATTTTATTGCATGTGCATACATGTCTGTTTTTGGTTTTTTATTTGATTTCTGATTTTTGATCTAGCATTAAGTGCCTTATTCTCTGGGTGTTTAGGTGGGGCGGGCCCAAGTTTGGGAGAGCTTTCTGTTTTGTTTTGTAATGTGTGCATGGATGTATTTGTTGTAATGTTTTTTGTCTACTGTATGTTTCTCAGCTGGACCCTCTCGAAAACGAGATAATACATCTCAAGGGGGTATCCTTTCTATAAAGGTTCATACATAAACCCATTTCTAGATGGCTCAGCCACACTGTAAAAAGGAGGGCAGCCAGAGAATCACTGAAAAGAGTTTGGCACTCAGGCAACTGAGATATTCATCTGCTCATTAACCAACAGTACTCTGTGGCTGTGATGCAGTGCTTGCTTGCCACTAATGATTAGATGTTAATTGATAAAAACAGAATCACAAGAGAGGAAAGACACTTCCTCAGTAGTTGGCAGATATTTAGTGGTAGACTTATGAGCAGTTCTCGTGTACAAATAACGAAACAGCGTGCACAGCAACGCAGGATTATTTGTGGGCCGTGTCTATGTAAATGTGATGTAAATTAAAAAAGACCAGTTAGATACTTCAACAAATGTTCCACAACAACACAAAAAGCATCCATCTGAGGCTCATACTGGTGCGTATCAAAAACATAAAACACAAAACATAATCACAGGTCTTAACTACATGCAGTTGTTCCTTTTGTAATTACATCTGCCTCGCATTCAGCTGGCACTACCAGAGAAATGGTGCATAGATAACCCAGCACGATGATCCATTTAAAAAGTACTTTCACACCAGCCGCAGAAATCATTCATAAATAATACATGCATGTTTTTGTTATTTATTCATTATAACTGCTAGTATCATTAAAGTCTCATGTTTGCTGTTCCATTGCCCTGTGACTTCCTCGCCTTGGCGCTTTGCTCTTCTCTTCCCTGGAAGTTATTGCTTCACCTAATTGTCAGGGGTGTAAAGTAACTATACATTAAGTACTTAAGTACAATTTTGAGGTACTTTTACTTTACTGTATTTCTAAATGGCAGAACTTTTACTTCTACTCCACTACATCTCAGAGGCAAATATTGTGCTTTTACCCCACTACAATTATTTGAAAACTGTCGTTACTATTTAGAGTTTTTTATATTATTACAAAGCATACATTAACCACTTTATCAAATACAGTACAGTATATACATTTTGGCCATTTGAAAATATCCGATCTACAAGCTCGTAGCTTGTAGATCTGCTATCTCCAAAAGATTGTTATACATTTGACAACTTAAAATGGGACATTCTGCGTAATGAGTACTTTTAACACTTTACTGGAAAAACATTCCCAGACTCTGTTGCAGAGACCCTCATCCACGCTTTCATCTCCTCCCGGCTTACTGTAATGGTGTCCTGTTCGTTCGACCTCCCCAACAAGTCCCTTGACAGATTGCAGTACGTGCAAAACTCGGCTGCCAGAGTGCTCACCTGCACAAAACGCTGGCAGCGCATCACCCCCACCCTCAAACGCCTCCACTGGCTCCCGGTTAAGTTCTGCATCAACTACAAACTGCTCCTCCTCACCTACAAATCCCCTCCATGCCCTTGCCCCACAGTATTTGACTGACCTCCTCAAGGACTACACCCCTGAGCGGAACCTGAGGTCTTCGGACATGGAACTCCTCACCATCCGTCACGCGAAAAAGTGGACCCTCTGTGATAGATCCTTCTATGATGCAGCCCCTACCCTCTGGAACTCTCTCCCCTTGGAGATGCCTACATTGGAATCTTTCAAGTCTGCACTGAAGAGACATTTGTTCACTCAGGCTTTTGGCAATTATTTGTTTGTTTTGGTTTTTCTGTTTTGTAAAGCGTCCTTGGGCTTCTTGAAAGACAATATATTCTTAAGCTTCTTCGTTTTCTAATTCATGGAAGAAAACAAACAAACATTGAATTTGTCTCTAATTCATGAAAAATGTTTTGAAATAATAATTCAAAACAAGCTAAATATATATATATAAAGAAATATTTCTTTACTCGTGACCCAGTGTCCTGACCCACTGTGAAACAATGACATACAGTACTGTACACTATTACGTACACTGCACTTAAGTTGGGACTCTCCATTTTTTTACCTAACCCTAATGCCAAGAATAGTAGTTAAAACCTAAGGAAGGGAGAATTCGTGAATAAACAAAAAAGGGGTATTTCATTCACCTCCATGACCTTCACAGTCCCAGCAGGCCTTCTTAACTTGAGGACATGTGTACAAATGACCCAGTTCCGCATGCCTGTGTCTCAGCGATAGTGTCTTTTCTTCCACCATATGTATTATGTTTTATGTCTGCAGCGTAATAAATACATCGCAAAAAGATCTCGGGTGCCACAACTTCTGACACACTTCATTTCATGCCCTCCCTAGAAATCTTTCTTCTCTGGCAAAGAACTTCGTTTTTTACCAGTGGTGGAAAGTAACTAAGTACATTTACTTACAGTAAGTACTGTACTTGAGTACAATTCTGAGGTATTTGTACTTTACTTGAGTAATTCCAATTTACAACAGTTCTCGGAGGCAAATATTGTAATTTTACTCCACTACAATAATTTGAACACTTTAATAATAATAATAATAATAATAAACTTTATTTGTATAGCACCTTTCATACATAAATGTAGCGCAAAGTGCTTCACAGGGCAAAAATAGAATACAATAAAAATAAGTAGTTAAAATGATAAAACAATGGCAAAGAACAAAATTGAATATAAGAACATAAAATAAATAAAAACAAATAAAAACAAATAAAATAATAATAAAAACACCACATGCAGCAAATCAGTCAGGGCAGGGTGGGAACGTGCAAATTAAAACTCAATTAAAAGCAATGTTGTAGAAGTGGGTCTTGAGCTGAGCTTTAAAAATGTCTACAGAGGCTGCCTGACGAAGGTACAGTGGGAGTTTGTTCCATACCGACGGCCCATAGAAGCAAAAAGCTGCTTCCCCGTATTTTTTAGTTGCCATTTTTTTCGGCAGCGCGAGCAGGCCAGCAGTGGAAGACCTTAGGGGGCGGTTTGGGACATATTTAGGCAGGCAGTCATTTAGGTAGGAAGGTGCGAGGCCATTGAGAGCTTTATAGACAAGTAAAAGAATTTTAAAATCAATCCTAAAAACAACCGGAAGCCAGTGCAGTGATGCCAAAACTGGAGTAATATGTTCTCTCATCTTAGTTCTAGTTAAAACTCTGGCTGCTGCATTTTGGACGAGTTGTAATCTGTCAGTTGTTTTCTTAGGCAATCCTGAATAAAGTGCATTGCAGTAGTCAAGCCGAGAGAAAACGAAGGCGTGGATTAGCGTTTTTGCATCGTCCAAGGACAAATAGGCTCTGATTCGTGCAATATTTCTAAGGTGAAAAAAGGCAATCTTGGTAACATGATTAATGTGAGAATTAAAATTCAATTCAGAATCAATAATAACCCCCAGGTTCTTTACTGTACTGTTACTTTCTACAGTCAGGTTACCAAGTCTGCTTATTATTGATTGTTTCTGCTCACTAGAACCGATGATGAGAACTTCTGTCTTATCCTCATTTAGCTTGAGAAAGTTCTCACTCATCCAACATTTAATGCTAGACAAACAGGTCAACAGCGGGTCTAAAGCACAGGGATCATCTGGAGCAACAGAAAGATAAAGTTGGGTATCATCAGCATAGAAATGAAAATTGACTCCGTGATTGGTAATGAGTTCGCCCAATGGCAGTATGTACAAGGAAAAAAGCAAGGGGCCAAGAATCGAGCCCTGTGGAATACCAGAGCTGATGTCGTGGTTGTCTGAGTCAAACTCGGCTAGATTGACAAAGTAACTTCGGTTTGATAGGTAGGAGGAAAACCAGGACAGGGCCGTACCAGACAGGCCTATCCAGTGCTCCAGACGCTGTATTAAAATTGAATGATCAATCGTGTCAAATGCAGCCGTTAGATCTAGAAGTAAGAGAACAGATACATGTTTCTTGTCGGCAGACACCCTAAGATCGTTCATTACTTTTACAAGTGCTGTTTCTGTGCTATGGCCTTTCCTAAAGCCAGATTGGAATTTGTTGTGCACATTATTATTCTGTAGAAATACATCCAATTGATGAAAGATGCATTTTTCCAAAACCTTGCCCAGAAAGGGTAGATTTGAAATGGGTCGATAGTTACCCAAAACGGAGGGATCAAGATTGTGTTTCTTGAGTAGGGGCCTAACTACAGCAGTCTTCAGTGAGTCTGGGAAGACACCTGATTGTAGAGAGCTGTTTACAATTTTTAGTATATCTCCAATCACACTGTCCAAGACCTCTTTGAGAAAGGTGGTGGGAATTGTATCCAATGAACAGGAGGATGATGTCATCTGTGATATGGTTTTGCGGAGTTCGTCTTCATCAATTTCGCAGAACGTTAATAGGCTCCCCCTGGGGAGATCTACCCTGGGACCATTAGCTGCTGTTTGAAGGTTTGTGCTAGCAGCAGCACCATTCATAATATCGGCTCTAATGTTAAATATTTTGTTATCAAAAAAGCATGCAAACTCATTACACTTAGCTTTAGAGGCCGGGAATGACTGCTTGTAGGACTGGGGGGGGTTTATAAGTCGTTCAATGGTAGAGAAAAGGACTCTGGCATTTTTCTTGTTCTCATTTATAATGCCAGAGAAATATGCCTGCCTTGCTAGACGCAGGGCTTTGTTATAGGCGGCTGTTGATTTTTTAAGAATTTCTAGTTTGCTGGTGAGTTTGTTTTTTCTCCAGGCTCGCTCGGCTCTACGACACTCTTGCTTCAGTGAGCGGGTATGCTCATTTATCCAAGGTGTTATTCTGGTGTTATGTTTCTTTTTTGTTTTAAAAGGAGCCACTATATCGAGAGCTGACTCTAGTTTAAGATTGAAAATTTGAACCATATCATTCACTGGGGGGGTATCGGGCAGGGGGGGGCCCAGATGACGAGAGAACTCATCGGCTGCAGAAGGGCTAAAAAAACGCTTTTTTATAGTATATTCAGTGATGTTTTTCTCTAGTTCAGTGACAGTCATATTAAAACACAGCAAATAGTGGTCTGATAGCTCAGGCCTTTCAATAGTCCTTTCCACAATGATGTTCAGCCCTTTAGAAATTACCAGGTCCAGAGTGTGCCCATGTTTATGAGTAGGCCCAACAACATGTTGGATAAACTCAAAGGAGTGCAATAACTCTAGGAAGCCCATAGCCACAGTATCTGTAACATCATCCAGATGAAGATTAAGATCGCCAGAGATAAGAGTTCTATCATAGTTAGTGGAGCAGATAGATAAAAGTTCTGATATTTCTGTTAGAAATATTGCTTTACTGCATTTTGGCGGGCGATAAATGCTAATCATTGGCATAGAGGATTGACCAAGTAGTATAGTGGCCTGGTATTCAAAGGATTTATAGCTGCCAAGGGTCAGAGCCTTGAATTTTAGCGTGTCTGAAAAAATTATTGCCAGTCCACCTCCTTTCTTTGCCAGTCCACCTCCTTTCTTAGCCTTGCGAACAGAGTGAATGAAACTGTAATCTAAGGGGCAAGCTGCTGCTAATAGTATAGCTCCGTCGGAGCCAAGCCATGTCTCTGTTAGAAAGATGATATCAAGTTTTTCTTTTATAATGATATCATTAATTGAGGAGAGCTTGTTAGTTATTGATCTTATGTTAAATAGGGCAAGGTTTAGCTGGACTGGTGGTGACAGATTAACTGTGGTGGGGGCCATTGGGATGGATAATAAGTTTGAGTTTATAGATCTGGGGGGCCCATGCTGGTGGGATGAAATGAGTGGTGTGATATTGCTGAGGCTTGCTCCTACAGGCTTGCTGTTAACTGGTGATGCATCTATGACTGGTGTTAATCTATGGGAAATAATAACAGGAATGGAAAATGTGTGGGCTATGTGACTAGGTGCAGGGTTTAACTGATGTCATACAGAGAGGTGCTGCGTGATGTTTTTTGCCAGTGTAGTGTAATTTGTAGAACACACACAGACAAACATACATGTATTGGACAATTATTGTGTGTCGTTAAGATGAGGTTTAAGATGAAGACACACACACACACACACACAGCATAGGCTGATTCCTAGAAGAAACCATACCATAACAGAAAGCCAGCTTGACCATAATAGGATGGTCAGTAATGTGAGAGGATCATAACAGAATAATTCATACCAGCTGGGGTCTGTTAGTCGAGTGTGTAACGCATACACAATCGGGCACACCATACAGACGCCATGCGTAGGCACACGCACATTAGACACGTGTTGAAGATGTCCAAGACACGTTTCTGAGAGGCCCCTAATTTGAGACCAAGGCTCTCTCTCTCTTGCGGCAACGGCTGTGATTCTATTGGGTAACTCTAAAAGTGAATAGCAAGCCAGATTCACGTGCGATAACAAAGTTGGACCTGAGATGATGTGGGACGAGCTTATTGGACGAAACCCAAATCTGGGGGTACAACCCATATGTAACTGGAAGTATATACTTTCAGACAAAGGACTTTTGGGGCAGTGGTTTTTAGAAGTGCTAGGAGAATGTAGTAGTGGAACCTGAGTGATCATGTCATGTATTCTCCCCTGTCCCCCAATCCCCTCCCCAACTTGTGCTACAATAAATATACTATGTTAAAACCTTGAACCACGGGTCTTCATCCAGTCCGACGGACAGTGTCCCATCTCATCAATTATCCTACATTAATGGCGTCCAACGTGGTATGCGAATTTCCCCCAACGACGACTTTTGTGACAGGTGAGTGTGCATTTTTTACATTAATCCACACTCACCCGTCCGGTCGTTCCGTTGTTATGGGGGACATCGCAACAGACCCAACAAATCCACTTACTGGATGGGACAGGGCCCGTTGGATTGGTTGGGCCTGCAAGGAGTAGTATTGTGTTCAGTATTTTTTTTAATGAAGGTTTATGAATTTTTTTTTTTCATTTTTTGATATTTTTTTTGTTTTTGTGTCAGACGAAATTAATTTGACTGAGTACTCTGCTAGTGGATAGCAGACAGAATTTATTTTACTTTGTTTGTGCGCGCACTCGCACAAACATGCTGTGCTGATTGATCTTTGCTTTGTCGAAAGTGACGGTTTTCATGTGGATCTAGAGAAGAGTAGTCCATGTGATATGGTTCATTGTCTGTAACGATGTGTGTTGTCTCTATTAGTTAGCTATAATTTGGCCTGCCTGAAACATGGAATGAAAAGAAATGACGTAGAGACAAGGGTATGAACCCTCCACGCTGATGGAGGAGCAAGGTTTTATCAGATAAATGTCAGGGACTGTACACCCCTGTCATAGGTAAACGGTTATTGGCCATAACTGTAAACGCCTTGATTTGTTGTCCCGTGAGAGGGTGTGGTGACTGTCTGCGGACTCGCAATTAAAGAATTGGCTGAGTTGACAGCCTTGTGTTGCGATTAAATAGTGGACCCGGGGGAGGGTAAGGAGACTGAATTAAAGAATTGACTGAATTGAAGAATTGACTGAATTACTTTGTGGACCCGGGGGAGGGTAAGGAGACTGAATTAAAGAATTGACTGAATTGAAGAATTGACTGAATTACTTTGTGGACCCGGGGGAGGGTAAGGAGACTGAATTAAAGAATTGACTGAATTGAAGAATTGACTGAATTACTTTGTGGACCCGGGGGAGGGTAAGGAGACTGAGTTGGAGAATTGACTGACTTGAAGTATTGACTTACAGAGTTGACTGAATTAAAGAATTGACTGAATTGAAGAATTGACTGAATTACTTTGTGGACCCGGGGGAGGGTAAGGAGACTGAGTTGGAGAATTGACTGACTTAAAGAATTGACTTACAGAGTTGACTGAATTAAAGAATTGACTGAATTGATGAATTGACTGAATTAAAGAATTGACTGAATTAAATATTTGACTGAATATGTGGTGCCTGTCTTTAATGCAGTCGCTGGTTCTGGGATTGAAACTGTGTGGGGTATTTGTATGCGCATGTGGTGTTCGTTTTGTTTTATTTTATGTTTGGCATTTCTCCTCTCAAAGTGAGAGGGAGAGGATAAAAAAAGTGGGGGCTATGCAGGCGCGCACGCGCCTGGGGCTGTCCTTTGCCTTTGGCCGATGAGATCTTTCCCCTGCTTTGTTCGCCCTTGCAAGGGGGACGAGGCTGGGGGGAGGAGGGGGGTGCTCAGCGTCCTATTGGCTACTCGTGTGTGATTTTTTGAGGAGCGGGGTAAACAGAGTAAAAGTTTCTACGGGAGATGAGATTGGCCGCTGGGATTTCTTGTGTTTAGAACATGTTATTTCATGTTCTAAGGGGGGACTGGTATGGATTAATTGGATTTTGGGACTAGTTATTAGGAGTTTAATAATTCGGAAATAGGCTAAATGAAGGACTGGAATTAATGGATTAAGAAATAAATTGGAAAAATACCTAAACTTAGGTAAGAGAAATACATTTACGGTTATTATAGAAAGCACTAAAAATGTGTAATATGCTATAATGATCGTGTGATTGTTTAATTAATTGCGAGCCTGTTTAATAAGTGCTCGATACAAAACTGGTGGCTGTCTGTGTTATAAGGGTCATTGTTATTTCAACACTGGTGGTGTTGCATTATTTGCATAATAGTATCGATTGCGCGCCGCGGTCTGGTAGTAAAATTAATATAATTGGCTAAGTTGGACACGGCCGACTGCAAGGAGGAAAGATCAAATACATTAATAGCTGGATGCTAAATTGTGGCGATTGGCTGCTGTCTTTTTGAGCGGACGACAATGAGTCATTTATTGGTGCCACGTTGCGTGTGATTCGCGTTATCTAAATTCCGTGAACAATGTATATTGGCAGCGCGGGCGATATAAATTAAAAGTTTGTGGCTGTGTGCTAATATTGGCGACTACACAGTACACACTATAACGGGATATCAACAAACTACGTCATCACGTCATCACGTTCACGCTAACGATCTTGGTTGGCTTACAAACGATCACGTGATCACGATCCTCCATTCTGTTCCGAAAGATCCGCCAGGATCCGCCATTTTGTGCCTGTTGGCTGGTGGTCGCGCGGTACCGTACTACGTCAATTGTAACACAGACGTTTGCACCCATGAAGGAACTCTGAGGTGCAGGGCATGCACACAGAACTGCTCCATGCACACAGTACGCTGTGGTTTTTTTTATGCATTTATGACTGATGATGATGCACGAGCGTTATGCTGTTTAATACAGTGACAACCTATTTAGAGGCGTTTGAAAGCGAGTTTTGAATGGTTTGCTGACTTTTAACCTGTCACTGATCAGTGAATGCCGATAAAATTTGATGTTTAAAGGCGATTTAAAATGTGGGCTAAAAGTAATCAGAACAGGTGAAAATGGTAGTCAAAATAGTTGAATCTATTACTTCACTCAGTTATCCTAACTGAGCGTGGGATTAAAAGTAGCCTTTGGTGAAAAGAGTAGCATTACAAACCTCATTTTTGATCAGTGATGGTTTAAAAGGTGGACTGACTTTTTCATAACATGAATAAATATAGATATTATGGCGGGGATGCTCATTTAATTTGACAAAGTCAATAGCTCTATATGTGGTGTTTTTCTGGTGTTCCAAAACTCAGAGATTTAAAGAAATGTGGGTTTTTGATTTGTGGGTTTAAGCAAAATTAAGAAGGTATGAGACTGCCTCTCTCATTGAAATGATTACACTGAGATAATAAAGAATAAGTAGGCAATAGGTTGATATTGGAATGTTTAACCCTACAGAGTTGTCTTGTTAGTAAGACGCATGAGTAATTGAATTATGAGACACAACAGCGTTTAGGGTGAGACAAAAAGTCTCCGTGTGTGCAGGGAGGAGCACACATAAGGTCACAGAGTGACATATGGGACCACTAACCAGGTGTGGGATAATGGGGAACATTTTTGAATGGTGTAATATGAGTAAATGTGTTTATAAATAAACTAGATAAACAAACTGATTAATAGGAGGTTAATAAATGAAACGGTGCATGACCTAGATTAGATAAGGGAACTATAAAATGGTACTGTAGATGTATGATGTTTAAAGTATTTAAAAGTATAATATAACTATTATGCAACTAAAGGCCCTTGTTTGGGTACAATCTGTCCGTGCAAAGGGTCTCTTTTGGAAGCGATACGTTGCTTCATGTCATTATTCACTATGTGTCATTGGGTCATTTGAGTGGGCCAAGGGAGGCCCCTCTCAGTAAAAAAAAAAAGAGAGACAGTAATTACTAATACTGTGGTAGTGTTTTGAATCTATTTTGTGTGAGTGGTACAAATCACATGAGTGATAATTGGAGAACTGTTACTAATGGCATAAATGTTTGTGTTCTTGTGCCCATGCACGACACGCGGAGTATCCAGTGATGAATGACACGGAACCCAAATCTCCCCTGATTGCTGAATAAATCTGAGGCAGAGAGGAGACGCAGAGACAGGTGCTGCAAACGCAGACGGCAGATGACCCGGACTGCAGCAGTTTGTAAAAGACCTGCCATGACCTTTGTAGTTTGAACAACCTAGTCTAGTAGTAATTGTGAGTCAAGTGTTTGAATGTGGGCATGCATGAGTCATATCATTGGAAAATATAATAGGCAAAGCAAGGTTATGTCACAGCGCTGACCTTGAACATTTTCTTATTTTGGTGGCTGGAATGGGGACGGCGTCTCGCCTAGCCACGAACGCCTGAAAACAGGGAGGAGCTTAAGTGAGAATATTTGATTGGGAAGGCAGGTTAGCCATGGGGAATATTGTTCAATGATATGAGTCACATGGTATGTGTGGTGTTTTGATTGAGAACGTATGATGAGTAGTTGTGTGGTTTGACAGTGAATGGTTGATGAATGAGATATATGACAACAGTACACCACAGCACGCATTCTAGAAGTTTGATTGACCCATAGGTATTAAGAAACGACCTAGGTGGGACGGACTGATGAGAGTGAACTCTGGGAAGTGAATGTTTTGAAAAAATGATGAATGTATGGTTGACGGAATGAACTTCACAAATTCTCCCTCTTGGAATTTTGCATTGGTGAGAGGTTATCATGTCATGTAAGGTGTTGCTGGAAGAGGCCATTTGTTCTAAGTGTGTGATAATTAAAATAGATGGATATGATGATGGAAGAAAAGCATAGGTGACCCATAGTAGGCCAATTGTACAGGATATGTGATTGTGGAGAGAAACAGAGGAACTAATTCAATGCACGGATAAAAGGTGCTGCTAACAGAGAGAAACCTAGTTGGAATGATCGATAAGAACTGAATACATGAGTGTAACTTTGGAGTCTGATGTCTTAAGTAATCATGAGTAGATGAAAACAAATACTGGCTTAGGGGTGCCTGTGAGTTTTGTGGGAGGAGTCAAGGCGTAGGCTGAGACGGCGCTTCCTAGAACCTTTATAGTGCACTAGGACCATTGGGAAACGCGTTCCTGTGGTCACAGATCAGCTGGTAGCTAATTGTGCTGAGAGGGACGAGTTGGCCCCGGGGGAAACCTAAAGGGTTAAAGCTATATTGCCCCTCAGCAGACTGAAAGAAAGAACTTGGTGATTTGACATCAGTGAAAGTCCCATTTCTTGTGAATAACGACTTCTGGGACTAGATACTTATTCAGTGTTCAAAGTGCCTTCTGGTGTTAAGAATGGCTGCTGACAAAGGGACACAAACAGTGCAGCGAGAGTTGGACCAAGAGGCTCAGGCCGGTGGACAGCGAAATCAGATGACACAGACACCCATGAGTGGATATGACTGTTTTTATACGACAGTATGTCATCAGACATGCTCAAGGGAGACGAAGATCCAGTTAAATATGTAGGAAGAATTCGTGATTGTTGGTTGGCTGTCACGGGGTCAGTACCGTCAGAACAAGGTGATCTGGGTGTTCTGGAAAATATGATTATTTGGGACAGGACGGAACAAGGTTTACCGTTACCGGTACAACAGCATATGCGAGCCGTTAGGAATGTTGGTGACGTCACGAGCGTCGAATATATACAACATATTGTGCGTCTTGTCAGTGCCCACCGTGAGGTCATCAGGGCACAGGAACAAGAGGCAGTTCGTGAGTTGCAGCGCATGCGTTGTGTCGCGCAGGTGGGGGCCGCCGCAGCGGATCGTCTCATCCCCTTGTTTCCTTTGCGTCCCGGGGCGGGGCCGCTGGAACCAGACTGGATGTCAGGGTGTGAATACCGTGATTGGCAGAGCTGTCATTACAGTGACAAGGAGCTTCCAGATAGCTAGTTAGTGCCTAAATGAGATTGGTCTGGTGGATGGAGAAATACGGCAGAGTGTGTCACATACACTCGCTCAGCATGTCAATAGCGCTACTAGAGCAAGGTGTTTATTTGACAGACTTATACACCCAGTAATGGGCACTTCCGGGTAGAACTCCGGACACTTTGGAATAAGGGTGCATATACAATATAGATCATGTCTCCACAGCTGCACTACGGTATGCAGCTCACAACGCTTGCAGGTCTGTAGTGTAGGGAGGTCATAAGACTGCTGTGGTTTTACATTTCAACTTGTTTGGTCATTGTTTGGTGTTTGTTTGTTTGTTTTGTTTAACCATTTTGTAAGGTTTTGTAGTTAATCAGTATAGGACTGTGATTTGGTCTAGGATGGACTTTCAGGCAGTAGGTACAGTTATGAGGTGGGTTTGTAAGAGGGAGACCCAGAAATGTTGACACAGCCCGCTCCACGGGCTCCCTGTTCCTCTAACTGATATATGCACGACATACAATTTTCTCATGACACGTAGTCCATATAGGAACATGTCTATCCTATCTATTCTACCTCTATTTCTTCTCTCTGAATAAATAGGTAAGGTACCGGCCTTCCGGCGAAGACGATTTTCTAAGACGATTTTTTAATGTTTGTAGGTTGCGGTAGTATTCCGTTGTGCTATAATGCATGTCTGATTTGTCGTTCCATTGTTGTTTGGACTTGTATTGTGTTTTTGTTTTTGACCCTAGGGTGGTGGGTCGTGTGGTGTTTCGTTTTTCTTGCTTCATTTTTGATTTTTTTTGTTGCTTGTTGTTTTATGTTTTTGCATGGCTGTCGCCTTCCAAAAACAGGGAGGAGTGTAGAGTATTTAGTATTCTGTAGCTTCTGTTTGTCTGTATGCATATAAGATGCACAGTATACAAAAATTTGGGGTCCTGAAAAAATTGTGCCTGAAAAACCTGGGTAAAAGTAAAGATAACTATAGGGAATATTGTACATTTAGTAAGGTTTATAATACATGATAGTAGGCAGACTGACATACGGTAGATACCGTACTATAAGGGAATTCGTTGGCCCTTAACATCTGGTCCCAATCACCCTGGAGCGAGCGTGTTTTTTTCCAGTGTGTCAAACTATGACACACATGCACATACGACAAGTGCCTGTTGAGCAAGAGGCCCCAAGATGGCAGGGCAAGGCTTGTGCAATTGTGTAACCTAGGGTGGGGGGGCTTTTGATGATATGGGTTTCCGTATTCATGTATGTTGTTTTATTCCATTTACAGGTTGTTCTTTTGTTTATCATTTTTGTATGTTTTGGTGTGTTCTTATTCTTGTTTGTTTTTGTTTGCTGTAGCAATCAGAAAACAGGGTGGGATGTAGTGTAATTTGTAGAACACACACAGACAAACATACATGTATTGGACAATTATTGTGTGTCGTTAAGATGAGGTTTAAGATGAAGACACACACACACACACACACAGCATAGGCTGATTCCTAGAAGAAACCATACCATAACAGAAAGCCAGCTTGACCATAATAGGATGGTCAGTAATGTGAGAGGATCATAACAGAATAATTCATACCAGCTGGGGTCTGTTAGTCGAGTGTGTAACGCATACACAATCGGGCACACCATACAGACGCCATGCGTAGGCACACGCACATTAGACACGTGTTGAAGATGTCCAAGACACGTTTCTGAGAGGCCCCTAATTTGAGACCAAGGCTCTCTCTCTCTTGCGGCAACGGCTGTGATTCTATTGGGTAACTCTAAAAGTGAATAGCAAGCCAGATTCACGTGCGATAACAAAGTTGGACCTGAGATGATGTGGGACGAGCTTATTGGACGAAACCCAAATCTGGGGGTACAACCCATATGTAACTGGAAGTATATACTTTCAGACAAAGGACTTTTGGGGCAGTGGTTTTTAGAAGTGCTAGGAGAATGTAGTAGTGGAACCTGAGTGATCATGTCATGTATTCTCCCCTGTCCCCCAATCCCCTCCCCAACTTGTGCTACAATAAATATACTATGTTAAAACCTTGAACCACGGGTCTTCATCCAGTCCGACGGACAGTGTCCCATCTCATCAATTATCCTACACCAGGATTTTAATACCTTTGTGATTCGGGTGTATTTGGTCACGATATAGTGATGGGGATTTCCAAAAGTCATCAAAGTTATTGATATAGCCAAGCCCGCAGGCATGGCAGAAATTACGCAGCCAATTGTCTGCGCCCATGATGCGGCTAAAGTTTTCGGGACCACGGAGGAGGGTGGGAATTAGTCCAAGGAAGATGCAGGTTTTATTTAATGAATTGATAACACCTACTAGGGACTCGTAGTCGGACCACATCTGGAAGGATTGCTGCCGTCTGATGTCATTTGTGCCTATATGGATAATTACTGTGTGAATGGAGGAGTGACGTTTGAGAATGACAGGAATGTGAGGGATCAAATCAATTATTTTCGCACCGGAGAAGGAAAAAGTAACACAATGGGGCACAGAAAGTCCACGAACAATGGAATCACCCAAAATTAAATATTCCAATGGAGGGGTACGGGGGCAGTTGCTGTTATTAGCTGAGATTGATGCAGCAGATCTAGTGTGCAATGACAGCGGGGGGGACACGGCAGGATCTGATGAGAGGGGGGGAGGGGGTGCTCGACTGGGAGCGGTGGGCACTGCTCCTCGTGCTGGGTGAATGATTGAGAGGGACTGGGAGATATCTGGCCTGTGCACACTGGGTGAGAGTCGTCGGGGCCGCTTTCCAACACGAGTCACACGACCACCATTGTCTCTGTGGATGGGAGTGGAGGTGGAGCCAGGTGAAGAGCCCGAGGAGGAGTCCGGTCCCGCGCGCTTCAACGGCCGGGGTAGCGGCGAGTCCGGGTGCCGAGGATTCCTGGGGGAGTTTGCCAATGACTCCTGTAATGGTGCGAATGAGTTTGAGCACGGGAAAATGTCGGCCATGCTACATGCCTCCGACCCAGACGGGTCGAAAAGAGGAAACGCCAGCCTCGGATGTTTTCCTTTCATCACGGAGGCCCAGGAGTCAGCGCATACGGGCCGCGGTTTGTGCTTACCGGCGTGCGAAGCACTGCTCCCCGGCATGGTAGCAGCCGTGGCAGACATCCCGGGTACAGCGCCGGCACCCGGGGGATCCAAGGATTTTAAGCGGCCCTGGAGGAATGATTGCCGCTGGATTAGGTCTTTAACCAGGCTCGATATGGATCGGAGCTCACTTTTGATGGCGGATAATTCCTCTGTCATGACAGGCATTTTGATGGAAGTGGTGAGTACTGACTGTCCACTATAACCACCAACAGACTGTTGAGATGATAGCATCTAGGCTCAAAAAACGAGCCAGCTAAACAAGCCACCAAACTAGCTGGCACCAAGGCTACAAACAAACCTCCGCCAGCTAGCAGGCAGCAACAACACAGTCTGATACTTGCGTAAAATTGAGTGATCAGCAGTGCCGATCGCTGGGATTGCAGGGTTAGTAAAAAGATGTAGGTCACCAGGCTAAAATCCAGAAGTTTGGTATAAAATAGATGAGTGGAAACTGTTAAAAAACGTAGTAGCAAGCGCGTCGAGATGAGCGACAAACAGCGTCCAAGTGACAGCACTGAGTTGACAGCACTGTCAACTCAGTTACTATAGTTACTATAGTTATAATTACTTTGTAGATTTTGATTATTATTACAAAATATACAGTCACCACTTAAGAACTATACATTTCGGTCGGTCAGACCTAATTGTATATAACTGGTTATACTTAACTACTGAAGGCTATACTCTTACTTGATTATGCTGTTAATTTTCCCCATAACTTGCCCCTGTGCTTCTGTTTAAACAACTTAAAGACTTGAATAAAAATATTTATTCAAGTGAATAGCCGATCTACAAGCTTACAGTGCGACACATTGTGAGATTGTAGATCTGCAATTTTCTAAATATTTAAAACTTGAAATGAGACATTCTTCACAATGAGTACTTTATACTTTTGGTATACTTTAAGTAAGATTTTAAGATACCAATAATTTTGTACTCCAGTCATCTACAGTACAGTACAACCCAGATGGATTTGTGGTGAACTCGTCATCAGCCTTGACCTCTGTAAAGCGCCTTTATAAATGCACCATTTACCAATTATCTGCAAAAGCCTTTTAAAATGTTCAGACAAGCCTTGAAAGCATCTAATTGTTGAACTAAAGCAATTCCAATCTTTAGTTCCAAAGTTACCATCATTGTGAAAGGTGTAGTATAAAGAAAATTGAAAGAAAGTTGAACGTAGTGGTGACAGGGAATCCTGGGAAGCTCCTTTAACCACTTAAACTTTCTTTGACCAGACCGGAGTCCCCCAGGGGTCGATACTAAGACGTTCCTTTTTCCTCATAACATCAAAACTCTTCGCTAAATATAGCCAATGCACAAGCTCGTGATGTGCCGCATTGCAGGCTTGTAGATCAGATATGTTTGCCAAATGTTCGCCGCAGGGTAGGAACGCTATTGTTGTGATTAAATGAGGCTCAGGGATATGGTGTGATGCTTTTCCTAAAAAAGTAATGTTTTTTAATCAACAGCAAGGCCACAATGTAGATATTTTTGTATGACTGACTTCTCAGCATGCAGTTTTCGGATCTGAATCACAACATTGCAAAGACGACTGCATTGTCTGCAGGTATATAATGTTGAGAGTTGGCTGTTCATGAGCTCATTGTTAAGTATGCATGTTTAAAAACCTGTCCAAAGCCTTGCTATTGTATATCGTAGAGATAGTTTCGAATGCCAGGCAGAATAAATATCGTATTTTGACACATTTTAATTCTCTTGTATACAAAAGCTATTATTGCTGCCGAATTTTGCTGCTACAAGCAATTATGCGCTAAACAGCGCTCTCCATGCTTGGGTTTATAGAAAGCTATTGTCACAGTCATCATCCCTTCAAGAATATGAGATTTAAGGCTTGAGAGGTGAAACTTTGCATTCCAGTCCACAGCGGTGAGGTTTTGTCCGATGTATTTGTTTGGAGCTAAAGGTATTGTGTTGGATTGCATGACAATGTATTCCTGGCTAACCTCATTCAAAATGCACCAAAGATAACATATTTAGCCACACAATGGTGGGTTGCATTTGGTTATATCGACATAAATAAGGACAATGTGTTTCGGAAATGTATGCATACAGTATGCATAGAAACAGAGCTTAAAATCTGTTATTTTAACTTTCATTTGGCCATGGAATAGATATTTGAACTGTGTAAAGAAATGGGAAATAGCCATATAACCAACAAGCTTCAAAGACAAATATATGTATTTTATATTAAAAAAAAAAAAAAACTGCTTTCTAGTGTCACAATGAAACCAATTACCTTTACCATAACATTCTAATATACGCTTTGAGCAACTCATCAATCAATTCTGACATATCAAAAAAGAAAGTGTATAATGGATGAATTGACGGCAACACACTAGGTAGAAAAGCAGCGAGCAAGACAATACAAACTGCAGCCTCAATTCTCAACAGGGAGAAGAAATGGCATCGGAGTCTGCAAAGTGTACAGACCCAGTAAAATCACAGTAAAATATAATTAAAAAATCCCCCAAATTGGACTGGTAGCATATACTGGTATCATACTCTAAGCGACGAGCCCCATTTTATAGAAAACATTGATCAAGGACAGGTCTCACAGGTCTCAGGTACACAGAACAACTGTCTTCTGTGCAGATGTCTGTGCTCAGGGTTTACTTTGTTGTGCCCGTCTGCATAGTTTTTCTGGTGAATACACAAGAAACACGCACCTCATTTTGCCCAACTCCAACCTACAGTAAGCACATGCTGTTGCTGGGCTGGTGCTAGTTCTGGTTCTTTGTGTGAACTTGTAGATGAGCTATTTTCGGTGCCCAACACTGGCATATGACCAGTATAAAACATACTTAACGTCAACGAGTAGTACACAAGATTCATCCGAAAAATGAATAATGACGTAAACTCAGTCAGTCGGGATCATATTTCTTAAACCAGAACACCATATTGTTCATGCTTCACGTGTGTGCCGACGATGCCTATATGACGATGCGCTGGGAATAAGGCGGATTCATCAAAAATCCCACTCTGACCTCCAAGGAACCATCAAACAGGCCAAGCGGGAGTACAAGAAATGAGTGGAAGATGACAAGTTCAACAGAAAAGGGTTATAATGGTGAGGGTTACAGACAAGCACAGACTTCAGAGGAAAGGTGCACAGTGCAGTCCTCCTCAAAGTGGGGTCCAGAGAGGCCCTCAGGGTTCCTTGAGGGGGGAAATGTTTACGAACCACTGGCATAGAGAGCAGTGTTGATTTTGACAACTTTTGTTTTGTTTTAGTATTAGTCTAGTTTTAGTCGACTAAATCTAGTTGATTGGCTGTCGTAATAACGCTACAAGCTCACAGAATCTCACAACATGTACAAGCTGTGACAGGTTGTGAGCTTGTAGATTGGCTATTTTCAGCATGCAACCAAGTGTAAAATGTGTCTAGATTTTAATTGTTGACAAAATTGTCAATATATTTAGTCCTAGTTTTAGTCATCATAGCTTATAGTCTTCATTTAGTTTCCATTTAGTTTCCGTCAGTGAAAAAAGTATACATAAGTATAAAGTATAAATAACTGTTGCACCCCTAGCTATCAATAAAGGTAACTTTCCACAAACTATGAAACCATCATGCCCATTCCCTGCTCCACAACATTAGTGACTATTTGAAGGTCATTAATATTTATGAGACAGAGCCCCAAAGCGATAATATGCCTTGCTTGTTGTGTTGCTGCCGTAATTTTACAACAACGAATGCCAATCTGCCCAAGAAGAGGCAATCGCACAGCTACTCTTGTTCTGTTCGGTTGCCTGCATTCTAATTAAATGCCCCGTGTAATGAGAGTAAAATGGAAATGAAGACCTCCGACAGAATAAACAAACTTCTAAGCTAGGTTGGTCATTTAAAATTTTGCTGATGGGCTATTGACCTGTATAGCCGTGTGTGTGTGTGTGTGTGTGTGTGTGTGTGTGTGTGTGTGTGTGTGTGTGTGTGTGTGTGTGTGTGTGTGTGTGTGTGTGTGTGTGTGTGTGTGTGTGTGTGTGTGTGTGTGTGTGTGTGTGCGTGTGCGACTGTGCGCCTGCGTGCGTGAGTGAGTGTGCGTGCAGCCGTGCATGTGTGCGTGCGTGCATACACAAGCACCAACAAGCAGCACTTCAGCTAGCTAGCTATCTATCTTCAGTGTGTAGATTAATCTAGTGTTGAAAATAAATGAACAGAGTAGGTACTGATGTCACACCCAAGTTTACCCTCTATATTGCCGCAGGGGGAGGGGGGGGAGGGTGGTGTCCCATCCTTTCAAGTGACTGATCAAGAAACACTGGTGACAGTTTGATGGGACATGATTGATGAGCATGCCTAACTGCATCCCACCTGTCAGAGTGGAATGAATTGTCCAACCCCATCAAAGATCACCTTTGATCTTTCCCGTTGCGCCAGCGAATAGGCATGACCACAGGTCTGTGGTGATAGTACATCAAATAAAAAACATCACTCTTAGCCCATCAAAACCGGGAAAGCTAAAAATGATGATTTTTATACGTTTGGCTATCTGCTAATAGCAGATATACACTGCGCTATAAGCTCGTAGATGCGCTAATTATTCATTTTAACACCACAAACACCCAGGAGGTGGTCTCTTTAGGACCATTAAATCAGAGCACCCAGCCATTTGCAGCAACGGAGCACATTAGCGAAGCACCAGGCACTATCCCGGATGTAGCTGAAGTAGCTAGATGTACCCAAAACACGCCCAAGGCGACACAACGGCACAACGGGAGATTTGATTAATTCTAACACGACTAGCGACAGGACCGCGATGGCCCGTCTAAAACATCATCTTTTCTTAGAATTGGACGGAATGATTTAGATCAAGAGTTATTCACGTTTTAAGATTTTCGGTCTCATCCACTAAAATGGTCATTTTGGATGACATCCCAACCGGAAATGACATTGAATGTTGCCCAACAGACGCTCCCCGCCTGCGATGCGATCGGTTTTGATATAAATATTTTTTTTATTAATCTACGTCCTGAGTGTTGGGCGTTACTATTTGATAGGATGGAGAACTCAGTTTATGCCTTATTAATCGTGAACATTTTGAGAAAATCTTCGAATATATATATATATATATATATATATTCTTTTTAGATTAACCCCCTGATTGCTTCTGGGGGTCCCTGGCTGGAACATAATATTTTGAGATGAATACATAGCATTTTGGGGATGCTTGACATTAAAAGGTTTGAGCACCACTGATATAGCAACATGCGTTTTTCAGAAAACTGCTAGGATTTAGAAGACATTTTGTAGAAACGGCTTCAGGTCATATTGGGTTAGGCGCCCCGTGTCCGGACAGTTCAATGTACACAACTGCCACTGTACGCTCCCAGCCACTTCACACCAGTTTTAAAGTGATCTGTTTTGAACAACCTTTACCCGGTGTTGCCGTTATATATATCACGAGATCTATATATCTCGTGTTGTGTTTATAGCAGACTCCTCACTCAAATGTGCACTTGCAGTTTGGGCAACTCCAAAGCAAACTCCACATGCCCCAACATTTTCTTTACCTGCCATATAATGTCAACCCCTTACCCCTGTGTCGGATCGGTGGTTAGACTGGCATATTCGGCGATATGAACCGACGAATGACGAATAAGGGCCAATACAGATACTTTTCCGATACCGATTCAGTATCGGGACATCTCTACCCGTACCACTTGCCGTAGCACTTGTCCTAGCCTCGACGACCTTACAGGCATATGCAAAGGCTCAACGTATGTAACTTAGATAACATTTTATTTAGACATAGCACTCAACAGTGTATACGCATAGTTTCTTTATATCGATATTCCACTGTTAGGCTCTTAGCTTATGTATGATTCTTGATGACAATTTTTATGTATTTGATGTATTACCATGTGTTGTTCTAGCTTACTGAAAGTCGCTCTGGATTAAGAGCGTCTGCCTTAATGCCTAAATCGTAATGTCTAATTTGTCTTTTGGGTCACAGGGCTAAAATGTTTGGGAACCGCTGCATTTGGAAGACAGGTTCTATTTTCCAAGTAACAAGTAAGGGTTCCACCCGACAGCGACAATATATGCTGATAATTGAACAGTCGACAGAATGCCTTTCCCACTGACTCAGTGACACTTTTACATAACGCACGTGTGCCAAAGAAAAAAACATGTCTAACTGTGACACATCAAACTTCAAGTTCTGCCCGTAAACATCAACAATATAATGAAAAACAAATGGCCGAGTGTGACCTCTTCAGGCTGAAGGTGTTGGCGGGTAAATAAGTAAGCGAACCGATTTAGAGCCCATAAGCCTCAGTGGGAGTTTGCAGTGTTTAACTTGTCAGGCAGACTTAAACATGCTTTATCCCAAAGGCAAACGTTTCTTTCCCATACAAGAACCCCCCCCTCTCTCTCTCACACACACACTGCCACCCAACTACACAAACACAGAGCAAGATGAAGCTGGGTGGCTGGTATGCCACTTTAAACACAGCCACTGTTTAATATCCCTGATAGATGAGAGGTGTCCGTGGGTATGCATGAAAGAGGGTTCGAATAGTTTGTATTTCCTCTGTACTCTTGTTGTAGGGCTGGGCAATATTATTGATTCCATATACACGACTCATACAGTATGCAAAGAAACACGGCTTAAAATGTGTTGTTTTAACTTTCATTTGGCCATGGAATAGATATTTGAACTGTGTAAAGAAATGGGAAATATCCATATAAGCAACACGCTTCAAAGACAAAGATATGTATTTTATATTGAAAAAATAACCTGCTTCCTGGTGTCACAATGAAACCAATTACCTACATTCTAATATACAGTATGCTTTGATGTTTGATCATTTGTGTATCAAAATATGCATCGAAATTTCGTCATAAGGCACAATTTTTTCTGTTTTTAATTTTTCTAACTTTAACCAAAGCCTTTTTACAGAAAATGTGAAAAAGTAGCAAAAACAGAAATGCGTTGCCCACTTGTATATCTATGCTGTGTTTTATTTACTTTCCAAATTAAAATTAAACTTGTATTATTATCAGGTTACAATAGTATTGTCACAATATCAATAGAAGTATTCGGTAAAAACTATTAATTAATTAAATTGTCCAGTTTAATTTAGGTTTTAATTTTCAATCTCCCAGCCCTAAGTATAGAAATGAACAATACAATACTGAATTAAAACTAAAAGCATAATGTTGTAGGCCTACATTACAGTGATTGATTAGTGACTGATTACAGTTTTTTCTGCTTCTTGGTCCTAAGCCAAATCTGCCATTTGCTCTACAAACTGTATGGAATAATTATGTTTGTCAGCGTCATTCAAATGACTGCATGAGCTGTTATTCCCTCTTCAGACTATACTCACATGAGCTACGGTATTTTGTCAATATTATTAATGTTCATCTATCTTGTCACATTCCTGCATCATTTGCATGACATGCAATTTAAAATACTAAATAAATTACTGTATGATATGAGTTCCGAAAATGGAAATGCAGGTGTCATAGTAGTGATATAGCATTAAGCGTGAAAGACAGGATAAGTACAGGTAAGAGTAACAAGATAAGAATAAGATAAGAAGAATATTACATTAAATATATTAAATACTTGTCTGATCCTAGACTCTGCACTTGGTCTGACTAAATTAGCAATGTATATTCCATCCATCTATCTATCTATAAATGCACCAAGTCGGTCGGACGCCCTGGTCAGGGGCCCTGGGCCGGGGCCCTGGGCAGGGGCCCGGGGGCAGGGGCCATGGGCAGGGACCCTGGGGCAGGGGCCTTGGGCAGGGGCCTTGGGCAGGGACCCTGGGGCAGGGGCCTTGGGCAGGGACCCTGGGCAGGGACACAGAGAGACGGATACAGAAATCTCCATATGGAGATTGGGCATAAAAGGGACACAGTCAGATGGGTAGAACAGGTACTCTGACACGGGTACAATGGGTATTGCATAGCGGGAAGGGGCATGGATCTCCAACTTCCATCGTTACCGACTCTGTGCTCTACAGCCGGGCACCAGTCTAGTAAATATATAAGTATAATATCTGATCTATGACCAGTCAAATTATGTATGCATGAATATACTGTACATATTGTCTCAACACAGTGGATATCACACTGATACAGTATATGTACAGTAGTGACAGCAGCAGGCCTAGAACAGTGGGCATCTGGATAGCATAAGTGCTGTAATTGTCTATCAACCATGACAATTTCACAACTGTTATCCTTAACCAGCATCTGTCAAGGTTCTGTAGTGTACGTCCCATTATTCCATGGACAGATGTGCCAGACTCAAGTCAGTAGTCCCAAAGAACAGAGCAGACAGTGCTGATCTTAAGTTATAAGATTGCGGACCCTCAGGAGGTTGGCTTCACTGGACCTGAAGGGGCGTAGGGTTCGAGAAGATCAGAGAGGTAGGGGGGAGCCAGGTGAAGTTCTCATCATTATGGGTGCATCAGGCCTGATTGCGTAATCTAATTGTTGTGGAGCCTAATGGCTACGGGCACAAAATCCCTTTGCTTTGTGCCGGGGCATGATGGCTGCATGTGCTCTCTCCGGATCCACACTAATCATAGAGGGCATGCAACTTCTTTCTCAGCAGCTTATTGAGCTTGTTAACGTGCCTTGTATTGTCCCCAACAGACCGTGGCAAATAATAAGAGGACACTGGCTACTAAGGACTGGCACCACATCTGCAGCAGCCTGTTGCACGTGCTGTTGAAGGACCCAAGCCTCCTGAGGAACAACAGCTTGCTCTGGAGTGTATATACTGTAACAGATGGAGTGTACACAGTCCAAATATAATGCTATAGCTCTGATAGTGTGGGAAAAAAAATATATAACTCACACTCTATACAGTAAATCAGAATGTGTACGGTGGCATTTCCGGATGTCATGTCTATGAATATCAACACAATAGAAGATAAATCTCCATATCTTGGGGCCTTACCCTTTATCCCTAAACTTTTTTGCCATATTTTACTATCTTGAAAAAAAGAATTGAACAAAATGTTTCAACGAGCCGATCTACATTGACACATTGTGAGCTTGTAGAAGGGCTATTTGAACTATTTTAAAATGTTTCACACTTTAATTCATAAAAGTAATAATAGATACGAATGTAAGATATAAGTGTGAAAACAAGGTGAATATTCAAGAAGGAATGTGCGTGCGTGCGTGCGACGTGCGTGCGTTCTCCTCAACTTTCATTATCTTGTAGCTCACGGTCTCCGAAGGTACAATTTGCCAACATTTGTTGCAATATGTCACATTTGCTGTTCTCCAATGTCTATTTAAAAACTTCCACCGCATGAAATAATAGTAGGTTACATCTCTTTGGGGCTATCAGCCTCTCTTTCAATATGTAGATGTTATTGTTATTATATAGAATTCAGTGCCGTGCCGAACGTTCTCCCAACGTTAAACGTTACTCACTTCTCCCATGGAGATCCACCCTGTTATTGATGATACAGAATACAGATTATAATAAGTGCACACTTGGGTAAAGTTGAGCCCCCCCCCCCCCCCCATCTTTTAAATAAACCTTCTTAAAACGCACTTTAAAAAAGGTATAGCTGCAATAGCTGCACCTATTCTATTATTGCTGTTAACATATTGTGATGTCCTCCACGTGAGTTATTCCTATCGATTATGAGTTTTAACACACAAATTGTTTAACATCGATTCCTCTGTGGTTTAACACATTGAAAATGGGCAGAGCCGTTATCTATCATTTCTCTCACACTTGTCTTGTAAGCTATAATTGTGCACAGAGCCATGTGCATTATTCATTTTAGTGCCACATTCCCTAAGAGGACCATTTAGCCAGCGTTCACGCCTTGCCGCGGGGGGGTGGGAGGCTGTTTATATTTTATTTTTTTCACTGAAATAATTCCTCGGCAGGAGAGAGGAGTCACCCATGTGATTTCCTGGCATCAGACCAAAATGCAGAGGAGGCAGTGATGGAACGTGGAGGGAGGGGTGAGCATGTGCAGAGAATTCAATGCACAAGCGGCTTTCTTTTGTCATAGACTATCGGATGAGACTAAATGCCTCATGTTTTCTAGGCCATGCATGGTGGTGTCGCACACCGGAAATATCCGATCAAGAGCTCACAACGCGCCATATGGCGGCACATTGTGAGCTTGTAGATCATGTATTTTTTTCAGAGCACGACAACCGGCGAGCAAACACGTATAAATCCCAGGCTTAACAGCATCCCGAGCTCTGTGGTTAGACAGCGGCACGCCGCTATCACAGAAACAACATCATTATCCTGACTTAATCTCCTGTATGTTACAGTAGCAGTGTTGGATACTTACCAGGAAAGCTGCAGTCACAGTCAAGTGTTTCGCTTAATAAGCTAATTTCACTCACTCCTGTCAACTATCCCCCTCTGCTCGCCTCCTAGGGTATTTATTTATTTTTTACCTTGGAGGTATTTGTGTGTCTGTCTGTGTGTGTGTGTGTGTGTGTGTGTGTGTGTGTGTGTGTGTGTGTGTGTGTGTTTGTGTGTGCACACGTGCATGCGTGTGCGTGTACACGCACATGCACATTGAGCGTGGCTGTAAACAATGTGTGCTCGTTGCCATACACTGTGTCTAATGTGCTTGTTAGCCCATTGCCGACATCCCCCTGGGGCATGTGTTCCTATCCTGGGTCTTATTCATGGTCCGGTTTTAACAAGCAGTGTCAATATGGGGCCATTGAGAGCTCGCAAGATTGCAGTCAATGGCAATTTTATGTGCCACACACAACGTGTAAATGAGGCTCCGCAAACATGGCCAGGACCCGCTCGATCTATGTCAGTGACAGCAGGTAGGCTGAAACACAAGGTCCACTTATCACACACACTATGGCTACAGGGAAGATGGTTCAGTATTAAGAAGGGTTTCTTCAACAATTACATTAAAAATACATTTATGTTGTGCATCTGCACTGACTTTATATAGTTCCCTGACAAATGTCCTAATTACAAAAGGTGGACATACAGTAACACACTTACTCTGTGTGTAATAGTGTATGTGCATACAGTGTATACATTTAGGGCTCTTGTACCTTCCTTGAGTATTTACTTTATTTTACTGTGATACTAGTCTTAATCACAGGTACCCTACTAATGTCTATTCTAGGTATAATAATAGGCAAACATACTGTAAAACTGAAACACAAAATAGAAGGCAGAAAGCACAATTAATACAAGTAATGCAAATAACTTGTTACTAATGTCACGCAACTGTAACAGGCAACAAAGTAAGTATTTTCATGTAAGCTTACATTTGTAACAGGTAAGGCAAACATGGCAGAAATACTTAACCACTAAGGTATTGTATTGAATAAACCTTAAGAGCATCCACATGAGTAGGCCAAAACTACCGCTACTGCAGAGCCATACATCAAACATAACATATAGAGTAGAAATATCTCACAATATGTCCCAATATACATTGTCACAATGTTGGATAATATGCCTACTTACTTATTTTGCCACTCAAAGGGGTAGAAACAAACTGATGGCTTTGGATGATGATCATAACAGCACTCTACTGTCTAGACTGGCGTGTTGAAGAGCCTCAATGGGGCCTTGGTCAGAAACTATCTTGCTGGTTGTTTACAAGGACTCACTTCCTGTAACCTATAGCAGTTGCAGCACAAATACACAGCGCCCCTGGAGACAGGGAGGTGCCAAACTTTACAATGTACATGTTCCTTTACAATCCTGATTGCATATAATTGAAAGCATTACTTTTATGTAGGCCTGTCACAATTGTTAACAATTATAATCGCAATTATGTTTTGCATAATCAAAATCGTCATAATCCTATTAATAGTAGTAGCTTATATAAAGTTATTTTGCAAGATAATTGTCATATCTGCCCTGTGCACCTTTTGTTCATGAAGCCTAAAAGCCAAACCGAAATGTAATTTTTATTCACAATCATCAGTGACAGAATCACAGTCATTCATCACAATTATTTGAGTGACAATCAATCATCAAAATGTCATAATCGTGATTCGTGACAGCTCTACGTTTATGATAAACTTTATGATATCATCCTATATGATCATCATATGATGACATCCTCTTTTAAGCCTCTACAGTGAAGAGGGAAAAAGGAGCCCTACGTACATTATTATTCTACAATCTCTAATTGTGTGTAGACTTCTTGTAAGTTGTAATTTAACTCTTGAGAGTACTTGCTCTCAAGAGTTAAAGATATATAAGGGTCCATTTGGTTACCAACTCTCCATCATTTAGCTGGACCACCTGGATCCCCCTGGTGGTCCCCGGACCACTGGTCAACCACTCGTTTAAATGGTTGAAACGTCTCTCTTCCCATTCGGATATTTCATTCATTTGGCTTTTAGGCTTTGTGAACAAAAGGTGCAGGGCAGATATGACAATTATCTTGCATAATAAATTTATATAAGTTACTACTATAAAAAAGATTATGACGATTTTGATTGAACATAATTGCGATTATAATTGTTAATAATTGTGACAGGCCTATATAAAAGTAATGCTTTCAATTATAGGCAATCAGAATGGTAAGGAACATGTTCCCCAGTCTTTGTGTTAATCACAATGGAATCTTGCAAAAGTAACATATCTAAATAATACAATGGAAGAAAAACTGCTCCAATTGGATCCCACTCTATGTAACCATTATTATTATATCTTGGCTTGAAGCTCATTGCCTATAGGCCCACTTTTAGATGAATAGAGAAAGTATTGCTAACAATAGGGAAAACACTAGTGGTCCCTGGACCATTCTCAACATGCAGTCCAGGCACCAACAGGGGTCCATGGACCCTTGCATGTCTGTAACTGTGAGAGTCCAACATGGAACCAATTGGACCCTTACAGGTCTGTAACTTTCAGAGTGTACAAATGGAACAAAAACCTATTCTTATACCGTCCGTGGACTAATGTATGTCAAACTGGGGGTTCTTGAAATTAAAAGGGCCGAGGACCACTGCTGTACAGTACATGTTGGGAACATAGACCGTGAAAGAATATGGACAGCGTTACGCTATTGGTTTCAAAATCCGACATATCTGGTCTGCTTTGAACGGAATGCAAACAGAAATTAATGCTATTGGCTGACACCGCAGCCAAAGGCAGGTCTTCACTCGGTACAGCAAGTAGAAACCCTAGTAGAAAGTAGAAACATACTCAAATGAATGGGACCATAATGTACTGAACACAACATGACGATAAACTAGCGATTGAAGACTAAAAAATAATATTACTAAACCCATGCGGTAATACAGAATTTGGCCTCGCTCTGCGCCCTTTCGTATTATGGAAGCTGTGTTGAACGCACACACATATGGCATACCACGTTACTGAATATTTTAGCATTGGGGGAGTGTCCATATGTTAATTTTATTCGCTTTGCGCATTCTGCTATTAAACCCCTTGGCCTAAAAACAATCAGCGCATGATGATTCTACCTGGGTCTGACCACCTCTTAAATGCAAAAAACACTGTTTGATTTTACACAACAGCGGCTCTGTGGCTGCTCTGGAGTTTTGCCATGTATGTTTATTATAAGCGACTTTGGGCTTCTTTTTCTGTAAAGTTGCTTGTAAAACACATGTATACTCTGCTCTAGATCTGTTAGATCTACCTGTCCTCAAACGAGGACAGTGTAATTAAAATAATAATTGGTCAGATCGCATACAGACAGATTATTTATTTACTGCGGAGAGAACATATGTTTGACTGATCACTCGTCACTCTCGTGGTGTTTTTCCCCTCTCCCTGGATCCATAAGGATATGTCCACACATGTCTTCTCGTCAAGTAAGATGTAAACATTGAGAACTGTTTTGACGTGAGGGGAGGGGAGGCGGCTATCAGATCAGAACACTCGAACATTTTCTAACGACGAATAATAATAATACCACCAAACAAAAGGCTCTCTGCTGTTAGTGCTGTACTGTATGTTTCATGACAGCTTCTCACTTCCAGCTTGGCCTTCAGTTGGCTATGCCACTTATAGCTATGATATGCACTGGCCGTGGCCTGGCCTGGGGCACAGAAGACCACCGCTGGAACCTACTGTAGTGCAGTAATGAATTATGAAATAAGCCATTATGGACACAATACAAAGACACACAATACTCTGTGTGAAACACACACACACACACACACACACACACACACACACACACACACACACACACACACACACACACACACACACACACACACACACACACACATCTATACTGTATGTATGCAGACACACATTAAGCATGAAGGCCATAAAGAGCATGCGAAAACGAAGAACTTTAAAAGAAGGGGGCAATGAAATTCCCCCCCTCATGAATTAACGAACCCGTGTAATGGAGCCCAAGGTCTCATCGCCAAGTGTGATGGGAGCAGTCATGCATTACCTCTCCACTTATTAGGAGGGAACGCGGAGACACCGTTCTTTTGATTAATACTCCCACATTGCTTGGAGGAGTGGGGGGGTCATGAGGAACAAATAAAAACAAACGAGAGACTTTCTCTGAGAGAACAATGACATAAATCATAAGCATCTTAACCTGGAATTGATTGACTGGGACAGTCACAGAGATTTAGCAAGCAGACAAATTAGTAATAATAATGAATACCGGTATATACAAACATTGATAGTTGACGAGGAAGTCAAGGTGCAGAAGATTATCTGTAGCGGTAGTATGTATCCTAAATAATCCAATATAACTGATGCCATAACTGTGAAGCTGGGCTGTGTTGAAAATAAGCTGACATAAGTGTGAATTTCTTCGCGTTTCGGCTATGCAGCCTTCATCAGAGCATAAGTGTGAATCTAAAATGTATGTTAAGGTAGTCAAGATATTAGGTCATTTACATCCGTCATATGATTGTAATTGTGGCCTTGACCATGATTATGACCTTGAACATTTAATCATCTCTTTAAGGGAAACGAATTACTGCCAGTGGAAGATTTCTTTACTTATGTAAAAGAAGCAATTCAAGACATTGTAATTATTGCTGCAGGATAGTTTAATCTATAATAATACATAATTTACCAGTTAATGTATGTTTTGTACTAATGATCTAAATATCCAAAGTAGCTATAGCAACTAAATCTGTCAAATAACTGAAGTTGAGTAAAAAGTACAACATTTGACTCTGAGATGTATTAGGGATAGAAGTATAAATACTAAAGTTAAAAAAAAGTTAGTATAGTACGAGGTCAGGATGAGTAAATGTACTTCGTTTGCTTCCAACACTGCCAACTGATCGTTCCCACCAAGTTTGATGAAAATCCTCAAATTCCGTTCTGCAGTTCTAACAAGCGGTTCATTTTAGCTGAGGGTGTCTCTTCTCTGTTGCTAATGTGGGACAAGGAACTGTCCAAGTGAAAGGAATTTATTGGCTCATTATTTGAGGATATAGTTTACACGTGCCAACTTCCAGGCTTTAATGTTAGAGTTGGAGACTATGTTTCAAGACACTAGATGCTGTGCCATTACTCGTTTTCTGTCAGTTTTTTTTTGTGCCATCTAGAATGCCTTGGGATCGCTCAAGTTCTCCTTCTTAGAAAGATATCCCATTGCTTTACATTTTTGTAGGTTACTTCTATACTACCAGCCAATAAAACTGCTGCAAAGTGAGCTACTAAACAAGTATGGAGTGTGGTACTGTAAATGGACAAAGTTAAAAGCGGTTATAATCAACACCATAATTGCTTTGACATACATCAGTGCACTTATCAAAGCTAATCATAGCTTTTAAATGTCAGTCTATGTGTTGGCCTTTTATGCTTTATGTTCTTAGCATTTCATTCCAAACTATCTTAACACCAACTCCTGCTACACTACAGCGCTTGCAGTTATGGTAATAGGTCATGTGCGGTCAGTCCCCATTCCACAACCTTTCTTTAGCCACTCTCACCCTGGTATCCCTATTTTGGGCATGTCATTATTGTGACCACAGGTCGCATTTACTATGAAATCGTGTTTTTCCGTTAGTCCATATGGTCATGACATCACGTGACATCAGGGATTGGCCAGCAACTCTACATCTGACCTCAAACCTCAAACCCTTAGATCTCCATATATGGAGCTGACTGTTCTGATATTCCTGGATGTTGATTGATCTTTCCCCATCCATCCTTCCTCTTCGATGTCTCCCTTCTGACTGATACCTGTCCATTATAGACGGGCATGCCCCAAAGTTATTAGTGCAGCCGCACCCGGCAGCCAGCGAAAACGAGAGTTCTCTATAGAGCGTCGCAGTCCCTCCCCCTTTCAGAACAACGAACGGCCCAGGAAATGAAAACGCAATGCATTTCCCCATAGGCAGTTCTTATTTAATTTATTTTAAAGACCTTTTAAGCGTCGTACGAAGCCAACTCTTGTTGTGACAAATCATGACAACACACAGAATTTTTCGGGCCAAACAAAGAATTAGAAAGTAGGACAGTGTTTCCTCCTCCGCGTCATCAGTGCCCATACCCGAAGGCGGGGTTGGCGAAAGGGCCTTTCTGTGTGGAGTTTGCATGTTCTCCCCGTGTCCCCTAGGGTAGGTACCCTCACAAAAACATGCAGTAATCCTGGTCTCTAAACTGCCTCCCCCTGGCCAGCCGGGGCGCCTGATGGAGGGGAAAAGAACTGGTTGGAATAACGTGTTCCTTCCACACGCTACGTCCAACCAGGGAAACTCCCCCCTGTCAGGTGTAAAGGAGCAACTTGGACACTCAGGCCTGAAAGAAGCATGAGTTCAAGTCTGTTGCTCTCAATTTCAAAGGGCTTTATTGTGAACTTTGAACATGAAAATAAAAGTTGTCCTTTAAGTGCTGTGCTGCCTCTTGGTGACTGCAATTGCCCTGTAGAATCAATAAAGGTATCTATCTTTCATAATTATGTTTTTTGAGAAGCATAGATTCTTGCTTGTTTATGTTTGTTCTGGCAACAGATACTGTAAGCTATCTCGTAGACTGTATATTTCTATTTACAAATGTCTATACAGAAACGCTTTTCCATGGCTTTTAAACTACGTTGATAACACACAAAAGTAGCAGGATTCACAGCGTTGTAGGCTAAATGTATTTTCTAATCAATATTCCTATTCATCGCTACCAATGTATGCTTTATTCTTGTCTCCATCAGGCTAAGATTGCCTTCTAAAGTTTGCAGGATTGGTCCTTTTTGATCAAAATGCCTCAAATCTGAACACAGCGTGCGATTTCCGTGCAATTATGCACACACATTCCCACTAAGGAAAGGAAGAAATGCCACTTGTTTTACCTATAACTGCACCGATCTGTGTACAACTTTGTTGCGCACTCCCTAGAGGTCAAGGAAAAACCTTTGCCCTACATTTTTCACATCTTTCTGTTATAGCGCCACCATGAGGCCAATTCAAAACACATTTATATTACTAGCACAGATTGTATCCACACATACATCACGCAAATCGGCATACACTATCTCTATTCTCTATAGTCACGTGTTCAACACAGATCTGTTAGAATTTTCATATATTACTCCTACACATTTTTGTCCAAACATCACAAATGCTATTATCCTAGTGGAGACCTGTGCACTGAGGGGCACTTTTTCTAGTTTAAATATGCTTCATTTCAATGAAATCAAGTGTCATCTGAGAAGCCCTGGTTTAGCGTATAAACTGTTACTAAACCCAGCAGCCAGTGCAGCAGATCCACCAGGGTACAAACTACAAAGCACTGTTTTAGTGTCAGCAACTGTCTCACACAGTGGCTGTAAAACATGACATTGGTTTCTAACACATTACAGGTAGAGGAGATGGTAGAGTGACTTTGTGTTATATATAACTTCAGACCCCCCCCCCCCCACAGCTGCACAGCCTCCTCCACGATTAACTTTCACTTTCCTCATTCCTGCCGCGGGAAAATCAATACAGTCAATAGAGTTTTCTTTTCCCCCGTAGCGATTGGCCTGCCGGATCAGAGGGCTGGTGGAATGCTGTTTGACAGTCGTCATGATCAGCTATCCATTTTGAAGGACTGGAGGGCTCTGGATCCAGACACCACTCTCATTGCAGTCCGCTAACTTTCAACCTGGCGTCCCTTCGCCAGATTGCGGCAGTATTGAGTTCACCAGTTCCCTCCTCCTGCCTGCATCTGGGATCTCTCAAGCAGAAACGATGAACCCGGAAGCAGAGGGACAAACATTTGATATCTCCATAATATTTTCGAGTTGTAGTCTTGTTAGGTTGTGTTTACAGCACTGTGGCAGCACTTCAATATGTCATAAGTCTCGCGTTGATCCTGCCTCTAGCGGCCTCATACAGCCGCATATCGCTCCGGCCAGAATTGGACCGGAGTACATCATCTCTGCCTGAGAGTTCCCAGACTCTCCCGGCTGGCAGAATGCAAATGTTTCACAACCTTTTGAATGTACAGGACCCCAAGCTTGATAAGCATTAGGCCGACCCCTATTTGACATCGTGTTTGTTTAACTCTTGCCAGTGTACAAATATATGTCCATTTTATTTTTCCGACAATGAGAAACAGTCCCCCACCCCGGCCAGCTTTCATTCCGGTACAGGTAGCTCTATCTTTACGAGAAGCGTTTCTATGGCAACCTGAGGTGCAGCTATAGGCCTATTATTGCTTGTTGAAAATCGTTTTTTTGAGGTTTAGCCACAATTGAGTTGGAATTGAATAAAAATAAAAGTGAGGACAAAAAAAAGAACACAGCCTAACTTCCAATCTCTTCTCGCACTACACTCAGTGCACTGCACACATGAAAAGAATGATTCATGTTGTGATCTGACATCTGAGAAAGACAGGTGGGGAAGTGGTGAAAAGGTGAGCAAAACCAAAACCGCAGCTTGCTTTATGTAGGCTAGGTTTTGGCAGCTCTTTGTGGGTGTTAAGCCTAATTGCTCCATCGCACGACCCAAAGACTAACCACTTAAAATAATCTAATTCAAAATTAGCTAGATGAAGTATAAAATAGAGCATTACTTTATGAATAAACATAAAAAGGAAATTGTGTGGACAGTGCAGTACAACATTTGAATAGGCGGGTGATTGCTTTTTTACTTAAAATTTGAATAATATTATCTTCAAAGTGGATTTTGGTTTATGTTCGGTACATCATCACAAACACATCTTTTAAACACTTGAACGTTGAACCCTATAGCATCCCTGTTCCAGTGTTCCAGGCGTAATGGCATAATGGGTGAACATTTGGCGAAGATAGTCGTTCTACAATTTCACAACGCGTTGCAATATGACACATTGTGAGGGGAACAAGCATAGACTCCTGGGAGATCCCGGTCAATGAAGTATATAGGATTGGAGTGGCTGCAACACTCAAAAAAGAAAAGTGAACATAACCAATCTACAAGCTCACAACACGTTAAAAAAAAAATACTGCTTAAGTGTAAAGTGTAACGCTATTATTCTATCGATAAAGTAATCAATAGAATAATAGCTAAGACAGTAATTGATAGTTGCAGCCCCAATTGGCACGGCGTTTTAAATGCTCTGTCCTACTGTTCTCCCTCCGTTGTGTGCTGCAGGTTTTACCCACGAACAGCTCCAGCCTTCTCATACAAATCGAATGTCAAGTGCTATAAGCTTTGCCAATATAAAAGCCTCTTAAAGGAGAATTCCATACTAGAAGGCTTTCTTACCTTTATTTGTAGTTGTTTCGTCCCCAACAAAGAGGTCCAGGTGTTATTTTGTGCAAAAGTGCATTATTGGCTATTTCCTCTAATATAAGCCCTCAATGAATTGAATTGAATTGCATTGAATGGAATGGGGCATTGGGGTGTTGTGCTAATTCGCTTATTTCCATCAATCAAAAAACACTTTACTACTTATGTCGATGGAAATAAGCGAATTAGCACAAAAACCCAACCCCCATTGAGGGCTTATATTAAGGGAAATAGCCAATAATGCACTTTTGCACAAAATAACACCTGGACCTCTTTGCTACAAATAAACGTAAGAAAGCCTTCTAGCATGGAATTCTCATATGATCTTTAAAACCTGTATCCTTTTGAGGCGTTTTTCACAACTTGATACTGTAACTAAATAAATAAAGGGACAGGCACTATGCAAAATTATGCAGGTTAGCGTTCGTTCCCTTTTACCATGTCGGTATAAACAAAGACAAAGATTATAATGTTTTTTGCTACAAACCTCATTCATTAAAAATGGATCAGTGCTCCAATCTTTGCTATACACCTACACCTTGACTAATGGATCATAAAATTGTATTTGGAATGGAATTAAGCTGTAGGATAACTTTTCGAATAGTATGTGATGCTCCAAAATTAGTTTTGTTTTATTCTGTTTTTCAAAGGCAGAATGTGCATGAGTGCATCCCCCTCTGTAACGGGGAGAGAACACAATATTTATGACCCTCAGTAGCAAGGGCAACAAGTGCCATTGTAGATCATTATCTGGTAATGATATCACCAATCATCACAGGAAATTATGTGTGATCATACACAATGTTCTGGATGCATTAACCATGTCACATGTCCTCCCTGGTCTACGGTTCACCTCTGTGGGCTTGCTCTTCTCCAGATAGTCATTAAATCCATAAATCCTATTAAGTATACTTTCTCTTGGGATAAAATGCCTCATTAAATATTCAAAAATGAGTTTGATTTCATATTGACCTGCCCTGTCCAATACGTCATGCAATATTTTATATTAAGTGGCTATGGAAGACTTGTGGACGCATTTTCTGAAACATTGTCAACATTCTCAAAACCGTGCGAATACAATCCACACATCAAATTATACTGTGCAACACAGAAACAATGTTTCATCAGAAAAAGACCCTAATCTGCTTCAATTGTTTATACATTCAGGCAATAGAGGGTATGCGCATGCTTAAAGTGAATGGCACATCGAGTGGCAAAGCAATAGGCAAAGTGAGTTCAACATTGTTTAATGTTGTTTAATGCAATCAGATTTCTGTTTGGATGTATGGGCTGTCAAGGCCACTCAGTAGGCATTCCTGCATAACTTCCGCGTTTGATGATGATGTCACTCGCATCCCCTCTATTATGCATACTGTAGTTTCTGAAGGTCTACTCTGGACTCAATCCGTGACCATAAACCTGCCAGTGATGGATAGTAACTAAAGTACATTTGCTGCAGAAGTACCATTTTGTATACAGTTAATACACTACGTCGAATATAGTATTTTTGAGAAGAAGTTTGACAAATGTGAGTTTTACTACTTTGGTACTGTAACAATATTTTTATGCCAATACTTTAGTACTTATACTTATACAGTATGTAAAAGTTTGAATAAATTACTACGTAACATAGTATTCTTCCACCACTAACACCTGCCCTCACCTGAGTATGTGTTAAGGCATAAAACTAGGTTAAACCATGCTGTGTGTGGACGTTGGACAATGAAGCATTCAAGAGCTCACGTGATTTAGTTTTATTCGTTCAGAAATTAACTATATAATCACTGAATGTTTCAGTTGGGAGAAAAACATTTGTTAAAATAGTGTCAGTTCCTGCAGTGGACCGTGTTCGTGTGTGTGTGTGTGTGTGTGTGTGTGTGTGTGTGTGTGTGTGTGTGTGTGTGACTGTGCGTGCGTGCATGTGTTTGTGCGCGTGTGCATGTGTGGTCAAGCATGTGTGTTCGTCCAAGTGCATGCGTGTCCAAATGAGTTAGCATTCTCCCTCAAATGATTCATAAATTGTCCATGTCTCACCGTTGTTTATCTAATTATATCTGATTGACAGGATGAGAGAGTCGGGCTCAAGTGGAAAGGGAGCCTCAGGCTGTTTACTGATCTACATATGGTTCACTATTTCATGCTAAACAGGGAGAGGGGGGTAATTGGACCATAACGACAGAAAAACAGCACATATTGTAGCAGCAGGTATACTTAAAGGCAGTCATTGAGAAAAGTACGGAGACACAGGCTGTGGCTGTGAGATGAAAACTAAGATCTCTTTTCAAAAACGCCCATAATCATGATTATAATTTTTATAGCATCTTTCTTGCGGTCAGACTATGATAGGCCGCAGTTATACGTTTTTCGAAAAGAAAATAATATTGAATGTTATATATTTGATGAATCCTGCTATGTAGTAGGGATAGGGATGCGCCATGCAATAACAATTTATTTTGGGAGCTCAACGACAACCTCCAGTTGACATCGCAATACAGTAAATTGCCATTAATGATTCGTCTGTTTTTGTCCTATTATTAATTTGCATGATTCAATGTGTCAAATGTGCTGATGGGAACAAACTTAAGTAATCTATAACAGAACTGTTTCTATCCCTCTGGTACTTACAATTTCAAAGTGATATCATTAGAACAAGTTCTCACTTTCATGTAAGCCTATTGGTTTCTCTGTGCCACAGACAACACAGTCAGTGTTTACCCATTTAAACTCCAGTCTGTGTAATTTTTTATTTCATTTTTTATTTGTCTGTGGGACACATGCTCAAAAGACAATTCATAATAATGAATAATGAGGCAACACAAGATGTCAGAGTTATGGAGTATAAGGATTTTACTCGAGTAAGGAGACAAGACTTACATGTTCTTACTTACCTGTTCATGTATGGAAATCCCAGTCTGACTCCCCGAGAAACAAAAAGGCGACAGCTTTTATAGCTCAGTCCCACACAAACAACCCCCAACATATAGCCTCAAGGCATTCACCAAATGGGACAGTGACATCATAAACAAACAGCACCGAACAGCACTAAACTGTAACTTGGAGTATTAGATGTTTAGCCCTAAATTTCCACGACACTACTCAAAGAAAAAATATATATACAAGCTTGTGACACGTCACTTCGTGCCGCACTGCGAGTTTGTACATCTGCTATTTTCGAACCTTTTTGGAAAACCTTTGAAAGTGTTAGAACTACCGATTTAAAATGTTGTATAATATCTGCCTCAGGTCATAATGTTGGGGTAATGTATTTATTTGTAGCTATAAGTTAAACGAACACTCAGGATTTAACAGTAAAAGAAGGACAGCTAGAAACAGAGCGAGGAACAGTGGAGGTCAAGCAGTGGTGTCACAGTGTTCGGGAGCCTGCAGAGAGATGGCTGACGGTGACAAATGTCCCAGAGCACCTCAGCCTCACCTCACCTCAGGTGGCTCACATGATATGTAACCTTACATTCACTACAATAAGCAGATGAAAGTGATTGTGTTTGATCAGAGGTTTTCATAACGGGGCCTGTGTACAATGTAGGGAAAGCTTTATTAAGCTTCCACAGAATATTAAAGATGGAGTGCCGTGTTTTTTTTCCACCCTAAAACATGATCATCAGGTATTATTATATAAGGTGGAATATTAAGTAAAATGTCATTTTTATGTGGACACGCCCACCAGTTCACCAGTTGTGAACCAGTATGTTAACCTTAACACCACCCACCTAATCCGTATGTCAAGTATGTTAACCTTAACTCTCTCTAGGTCGTCCTCAGACGAGCCCTCCATCGTCGTTTCCAGTCATCTCGGTTCTCCATACATCCGGCCAGTTCGTTGGTACTTTGCACTCCTGCATCGCTCTTGAGTATATCCACGTATGTTAGCACGGGGCGTCCTCGTGATCGATGGCCGTGTGTTGGTTCCCAGAGCACCAGTTTGCTGGCTGGCAGTTCTTGATGTCTTTGGCAGTGTCCTGCTAGTCTCATTCTCCTGGCTGCTATTTTCTGGCTCACCCTCGGTAGTCCCTCATACAGAGTCATGTTAGTGACATGTACAGTCTTGCTGATGTTAAGTACTGCACGCAGCATTCTGGTGTAGCACCCGTCAAGGGACTTCTCCAGGGTTGGCTTCAGGGTCCAGCATTCACTGCCGTATAGGAGAACAGACTCCACTGTTGCGTAGAAGAAGCTGAGTTTGATTTGTCGGGGGAGATTGGAGTTCCAAACACTGTTCATGCCATTTAGGGACCTCCATGCAAGTGCCTTCCTCACTTTCAGATCTTGCTCGGTTGAGTTGACCCATGAGCCCAGGTACTTGAAGTCTTTGACTTCCTTCAGCACCGTGCCTCCTGCTGTTGTGAGAGGTGGATGTTCCGGTGAGATGTTGTAGGTGATAACCTCAGTTTTCTTGGCATTTAGCCTAAGGCCAACTTTGGCACACTCCAGCTCCACACTGTTCAGGAGTTCCTGAGCTTGTTCCACGCTGTCGGAGAGCAGGCCGATGTCATCCGCATAGTCCAGATCTGTCAGGACTACCTTGGGATGTCGTCTTGACCTCCTTGGGGTTAGGGTGAAGCCAAGATCCTGCTCTCGTCCACTGATAGCTTTCCTGAGCGCATAGTCCAGGACTATGATGAAGAGGAAAGGGGCTAGGGTATCCCCCTGCATTACCCCGGCCCGGATATCAAACTCCTCACTGTTACCATCTGGGGTCACCACCTTGGCCCTTGTTTTTGCATACATGGACTCTATTGCCCGGAGCAAGTTGGGAGGGACACCGTAGGCCTTAAGGATCTTCACCATTGTGCCTCTGTGAATCGAGTCAAACGCCTTTTTGAAGTCGATGAAGCAGAGTACAGCAGTCAAGTTGTCCTTCCTCACCTCCTCAATCATTCTCCTCAGTGCCAAGATCTGTGCTACGGTAGTTCTCCTCTCTCTGAAGCCATTTTGGTTCTCTCTCAGGAGAGGGTCGATGGCATGCCGTATCCTGTTTAGTATCATTCTGTTGTAAATCTTTGCAGTGATACAAGTCAGGCTGATGCCTCTGTAGTTGTCTGGCTTTGAGAGGTCCCCAGCTTTAGGCACTGGAATGATGTTGGACAGAGACCATATTTCAGGCTGTTTGTTGTTCATTAGTGACAGGTTGCAAAACTCCAGGGTGAGGTCATCAAGGTCACAGTTCTTTAGGACCTCTGGGGGTATGCCATCTGGCCCAGCACTCTTGCCCTCCCTCACTGTGGATTTCGCCTTGGAAAGCTCACTGGACGTAAAGGGACCATCTTCGATGTCCAGGCCCTGGAGGATTTCCGGCACATCCTCCTCAACTCCATCCTCTGCTGTACCCAGGAGCCCCTGGAAGTGGCCGAACCAGGTAGTCACCCTGTCCTCTGGGCTGTGTCCCTCCACCTGTCCCTCCTTAGCTCTTTTCCGCCCAGTCATCTTATTGATGACTTTCCAGGCCTCCCCATATTGCCGTTCACCATGCGCTGCCTGCACTCTCTGTACGCTCTCCATCAGTTCCACTCCTTTTATCGTGTCGTATGTACTGAAGAGAAACTGCTTGGCTTCATTCAGTACAACACGTCTCTCCACGGTTGGTTCGCGCTCAAAGTTGAGCCGTGCTTCCTCCACCCTGCTGCGTGCAGCTACAACCTCCGGATGTCTGGACCGCATGGACACTCTGGCTTTGTCCAGCATTGGCACACACAGCCTGGTCGCCTCCTCATTCGCAACAACAAATCTCTCATATTCGCTGCTGGGCTCAGCTCCCTTGTCCAGCTGCCCAAAGCGCCTCCTAACCTCCTCCGTGTACCTGGCTTGCAGGCCTGGGTCGGCTGCGAATGCCTTCCAGTCGTGCCGGATCTTGGGGCTTGGCTTGGGGACCCTGAGGCTAAGTCGCACTCTCATGGATACCACCCGGTGGTCAGAACCCACAGAGTTAAAGGTGTTGTAGGGTTCCGCGTTCAAGATGGAATTCCTCCATTTTCGTCTCACTAGTATGTAGTCTAGTTGACGTCTCATACCGGTGGGCCGGTCCTGGAAGGTCCATCTTTTGCCCATTCTTTTTCTGAACATGGTGTTTGCAGCCAGTAGTTCTTGTTCCTGGAGTAGTGTGGCAAGGTACGCTCCATTCCGGTTTGTGTCCTCATGGAAAGTGTATGTCGCGTCCGTTCGTCCGAGTCTCGCGTTAAAGTCCCCCAGAATCGCAAGAAAATTGTGTGCCGGGACGCTTCGGACTGCCGTTGCTAGGTCCCTGTAAAACTTCTCCGCTTCCTCGACTGACCACACGTTGGTGGGTGAATACACTGCCATGATGGTTGTTACTGGACAGCTACTAAACTCGGCGATGAGGATCCGCTCTGAGAATCGGTGGGTTTTCCGCAGTGTTTTACGTGCTCTAGGGCTCAACAGCAGCCCCACACCTCCGGTTGCTGCCTGGGCTTCGTTCCTCCATGCCGAGGAGGTGACGAAGGTGTAACTCTCAACCCTGCAGTGTTTGATGGTGATCTCATTGTGCACCCTTCTGTGCTCCTGGACTCCTAGGATCTCCACTCCTCTGCTCTCTGCACAGTGTGTGAGCTCCTCCAACCTCCCATCTTCTCTGACCGTGCATGCGTTGAAGGTTCCCATTATAAATGGTTTCCTGCAACGCAAGATTGCATTAGACCGTGTGCTGTTTTCGGACTGAACCCTCCCTTGCGGGTTTAAGGTCCAATCGTCATGTTGTCCCCCCGGGGGAGGACCAGCACTACGGTCCGCTGCTAGGCTCCTGCGGACTCCCGCCGCTGGAAGTATAGGTTTTGAAATGACTAGACTTTCCATGGTTGACTTTACAATGCTATATAAGAACTGTGGGGCGCAACTCCTCACAGTCCTGGTTTTAATTCGGAGTGTCCTTCTCCTAGGTGGGTTGCCTCGGCTGTGAGCTCCACCTGCCCATGCTATTTACCCATAACTGGGGCAGTGGTTGGTAAGGTGCCAGGGCGTGTCCACACACCGGTGGGCCTGCACACCTCACCTCTGGGGCCCACTGCTGCTCCGAGATCCCCTGCATTTTAGTTTGGTGTCCGCAAGGACACATATCCGTGTGTGACCACGAGGAGGCACTGCAGGAGTCTTGGTGGTGGAGAGGCTGTGTACCGGCAGGAGGAGACTTACGCAACTCAGCTCCTCTTTTCACCCCCCGCGAGGAGGGCTAGCCGACGGCAGTAGCTGAAAGCAGAGAGTAGCAAGCAGGAGCAGCATGCAACATGCACTAACTACAAGCACTTCTACACAGTACTACTGCACTGACGCATCACACACCCTGTGCTAAAAGCACGCACACACACACAATTAACACCACCCACCTAATCCGTATGTCAAGTATGTTAACCTTAACACCACCCACCAGATGTCAGATATGCATAGGCCTATAATCCACGCAGCCATACCATATCAGACCTGTTTTTTATAATGTATTTATTTATTTCCTCCAATTATCTTGTACCTCCGTCAGATGGCGCTTTAATATCACAATCAGCATCATCCAATTACATAATTTTGTTTAACAGCAGAATCAATTTTGATAGATCATTTAGCATGAATAATTTGCCAATATAGGCTATTGATTTCCTCCGGCATTGAAACTGCCCTTTATTGACACAAAACACTTGCAGCTCTGCCCTAGGCCCATGATGCTAGAACCCAGAAGATCCTCCACTCTTCTATTGCTCTGGTCAACCTCAATTTACAACTTGAATAATCGTTCCTTCTGACTGTATTGACGTTTCAGCAAAAGTCGTGTTGCCATATTTTGCAAGAGACAAGCGGCCTGAGGGTCCTTCGCATGAACCACTGATCTAGTCAACAACTCCCCTGCAAGTGACTTATATAATAACAAGCCCAAGTCGCTTGTAATAGCCAGAAATGGCAACATGACTGACAGTGCGACACAAACAAATACTTCAAATTCTTGCCTTTACAGCCTTGTATTACAAGTATTACATAATGACTACAACAGCCAAGGAGAATGCACACTACACTCTGAATCAAAGCCCGACCACTGTGATTATAAAAGAAACTGAAATGGTTCGAGTCCTATCTGTCTGATCGATTTCAGTTTGTAGATGTCAATGATGGCTCCTCAACACGTGAAAAGGTCAAATACGGAGTCCAACAAGGCAAGCAACAATGTGCTTGGACCAATACTTTTCTCCTTATATATGCTCCCTCTGGGCAACATCATCAGGGAACACTCTATACATTTCCATTGTTACGCAGACGACACTCAACTATATCTATCGATGGAACCGAACGAAACGGACCAATTAGTCAAACTTCAAGCATGTCTTAAAGACAAAGAGTTGGATGGCCCGTAATTACCTACTCCTCAACTCTAACAAAACGGAAGTTATCGTGATCGGCCCTAAGCCCCTAAGAGACAAGCTAGCCGATGAGAACTTTTCCCTAGATGGCATTACCTTGGCCTCCAAGGCCACTGTAAAGAATCTGGGAGTTATCTTTGATCAAGATATGTCTTTCAAATCTCATATCAAACAAATCTCAAAGACTGCCTTTTTTCACCTGCGAAATATTGCAAAGGTTAGGCACATCCTGTCAAAAAATGACGCAGAAAAACTTGTCCACGCATTTGTTACCTCAAGGCTGGACTACTGCAACTCGCTATTATCAGGCTGCCCAGGCAAGTCTCTGAAAAGCCTACAGTTAGTTAAAAATGCTGCGGCGCGTGTGTTGACAGGTACCAGAAGAAGAGACCATACCACTCCTTCACTGGCCTCCCTACACTGGCTCCCGGTCATATACAGAATAGAGTTCAAAATTCTTCTTCTCACCTACAAAGCTCTCAATGGTCAGGCACCACAATATCTCAAGGATCTCATTGATCCCTACAAACCAAATAGAACACCAGTGCGTCTACAGTATGCAAAAATGCTTACTGTCCCAAAAATATCAAAAGTTACAATAGGAGGCAGGGCGTTTAGGTCCCAGGCACCTCAGCTGTGGAACCTTCTCCCGGCTTCGGTCCGTGGGGCTGACACGCTCTGCACATTCAAGATTCATTCTAGGTTGAAAACCTTTCTCTACGACAAAGCCTATAGCTAGACTTGTCTCCGGGTCTAGCTGGATACCATAGTCGTACATTGTTGTGTGGGTTTGTCTCCCAGCAGTAATATGTTGTAATATGTAATATAATTGTAATATACACTATATAGGCTCCAGTAAGGCCTGCCACTAATCCAACATCCGGGGAATCTCTCCCCGGAGTCTCTTTTCGTCCTCCCGGTCGCAGTTCTGTGGACCTCTAATATTAACCCCCAACTGACTGCCGAGTGTGACCGTGGATCAGGCCTCTTCATGGAGCCCACCAGAAGTGTGACCTGAACCCGGCCTCACAGAGCTCGACCTGGACCAGATGTGGACCAGACCCCTCCACGGAGACCACCTGCCTATTTCTCTGTCTTTTTTCTCTCTGTCTATCTCTCTCTCTCTCCCCCCCCCCCCCCCCCCCCCCGACACGGTCGAGGCAGATGGCCGCCCACCCTAGAGTCGGGTTCTGCCTGACGTTTCTTCCTAAAGGGGAGTTTTTCGTTACCATTGTCGCAATATTGCTTGCTCTGGGTGGATCTTTGTTGGTTGTAAAGTGTCTTGAGACAACTTGTTGTGATTTGACACTATAATAAAATTGAATTGAATTGAATTGAAAAAGAAACACAACCTGGATTCCTTGAGAACAGCAGAGCAGCTGGACAGCAGACTATGGCTGGTTTCCTAGACCTAGATTAGTGAGCAGTGCCAGGACCCGACGTGAAATCTATTTGCTTCCAATCTAATTGACGTCTGCTGTGAACTGTTAATGTGTGGTAATGTGTGAAAATGACTGTTTGACAGCTGTCACAGATAGGCACAGAGCAACCTGCCGCCGCCATGTTCAAAGTTCACACTTGTTTGTGGCAGCTCCGCCCACAAAGGTTGTCATATGTTTTTTTTAAATTATAATGAGGGGGAGGTGCGTGGGTGCGTGTGATAATAGTATGTCACACTATCACGTTTGAATGGGAAGGGTTCAGCCTCCACCTCCAGGAAGAAACCCTAAATACAAAGGGACGGCATCATTGCACATAAAAACCACACCAGAGGTTCATAGACACATGATAAACTGGAAAAACACAAGAATTGTGGCACTCCATCTTTAAAGCTAAAATCCGTAAGATGAATATGTCCATTGTATCCCTCACCTGACGGAGATCGGAATGCAACAATGTCTGAAATAGAATACAGATGATATCACATCTTGTGCATGTCCTAGATCGGAAGGTCCCGACTCCCCAAATATATTGTAATAAGGACATTCCCGTTCAGGATAGAGAACTGGTGCCATTTTGGTACTGGTTACTAACAAAGTGTTTCCCAAAGATAAGCTTTAACCCTATACTTTGTTGTACATCAAATTACAAAATAGTCAATCTTCAAGCTCTATAAGTTGAGCTTGAACATTCGGTGAATGTTCGCCTAAATGTTCACACATATTTTCACCAAATGTTCAGCAATTTTTTAGAATGTTAAATTATTATGACATGCCCAGACTAGAGACGCATAGGGTTGATGGTGCACTAAGTGATTATGATTTGGTTAAAGTAGTAAAAGTGTTTACTGTAAATACTAAATAGCTCAAGTATTTTCTAATATTCTGTCCGTTCAGTCTCTACACTTTAATAAACAGAATATACATGTTCAGGTCGGGTTACCAATGCTATCCAATCAGGAAAGAGAACACATATAGTGTACAGGATAAATAAGTGAACTTGGAACAGACAATATTGGAACTGGAACTCTATCAAACTGAAGATGATGGGTAGGCTACTCTCTTCTGATTGGCTGAAATTGGCAGACCACTTGAAAATAGATGGAGAGACAGTGAGGCCCCTGTTACTGAACAAACTATCGCAATGATTATTATCAGAATATAGAGGTTTAACTGTACTGTGTGGAAAAACATCATACGCTAATGTTAACGGTTGACAGTTTGCAATGAATATAACTGGTAATTTGCAATTGGGCTCACTTGCTAAGAGCTTCCATTTTAGATTTTTTGAATTAAAGCCATTACTTTGAGAAGGATTAAGGTGTTTTGGCGGAGCCTTCCTGTCTGTACTGTGACCAGTACCTCCCCCCATGAGAGGCAAGGTACGTTTTAAAAGATTGCCTGTCGGTTACGGAGGAATATTTTTAGCCAGGCATTGGAGCAAGAGTGTTGTGCCAATTAATAACCTGCACTTTCTCCGGAGGTGCTTTTGAATATTCAACGAAAACTCAATCATTTATTAATAAGACAACTGCTACGGGTGCTAGAGGCCAGGGGAGCAGCTGAAGTGTCTGCCAAAAAAGGGGGGGGGGGGGCATTCATCAACTGATCACACCAATGTCTCAATACATTCACGGTGATCATCATTCATGTATTCAATTCACCTGACTATGTTTGTGGTTTAGCTGCTTTTACGTATGTGAATGCAGGTTGATCATAATACTGCCCTGGTTCTCATTGCGAGTTCCCCCAGGGGGTCCTTGGGGGGGGGGGGGGGGGGGGGGGGGGGGGGGGGTTTCAGGGGATCCCCAGCAAAATGATTGATAGCTAGGAAACAAATGGACCCTTTCCGGTCTGTAACTCTGAGAAATGGAACCAAATGGACCCGTATTTGTACACTCCCTGATTAAAAAATGTACAGTGTAGACTGGGGTCCCAGAGGCAAAGAAATCCTATAAAATGGTAGTCTGACGTGTGCCTAATAGTAATGGATATCAAACTGGGGGTCCTTGAAAAAATAATAAAAAAAGGTTAAGAATCCCTGATATACTGTACAGTAGGGACACAACAGGGGATAGATGCTCAAGCTGTCGATGCTACGCTCTCCAGCTCTGGAGTAGCACACATCTGGAGCGATTCCAAGAGCCCCCAGGGGTAGAGCTGAAGATGAACCCCCCCCCCCCCCCCCCCCAGTGCCATCAGAGGCATCACAAAGACACGGAGCACCAGATCACCTAAGGAGACCGGGAGGGAGTGAGGAGCACAGCCTGAGGGACGCTAGAGGGGGGTTGGGGTCTGATTTGCACCGTTAAGCAGCTGTTCATTCCGGCGCTTGTTGTTTCAAAGGAGCCGCTTTTATACTTTTACATGCACAATGCCTCGCTTGAGATTCCAAACACACAAATCCCTTCCTCGCGCAGAAATTAAAAGTCACGTCGAGGCAGGCTTGAAAACGCCAAAGAGATTTGTTTCAGCACAGTGCGGTCACCTGGGAATGGTTACGGTTCCCGGTTTGGTCCCTCCTCCCAAGGTGCGTCAAAGTGTCCTTGAGCACGATTGCTCCCTGGGCAGTAGCTGCCCACTGCTCCTAATAGTTACACTGTAAAATGCATGTAAATTAACACATTTTTTTACAATGTAGGTTAGGTGAAATGCAGAGGACAAATTTGAGGTGTGTGCAAATGAACTTAGCCCAAGAGTGCCAAGTGGAATGGCTGTGTGGATAAACTGCATTAATAATTACATTGCATTCTACATAGAGCACCGAAGTCTGACGTCAATATCGGTAGACGGCGCAAATCCACAGGTTCGTGTACTTTTTATTTGCATTATAATCCCCATACAGGGATTTTAGATCGCCTCATATAAGAACTGTGTTTGAAAAATAAACATGTCACCCCGGCCGTTTCACTCATATGGATATTAAGAATGAACTGACTGAGAGAAAACGCTAATGTTACTGCTACTGAATTAGTTCAATTTTCACTAGAAACAGATTGTATCGTATATGAGTGACTGACTGTTGCAAACGATACAGACACACCTCCATGACAATAATGCAGAGACAGCTTGTTTATTTTTGGACCAAAACACTTATATGAAACGATTTTAAGATGAGCCCATGCTATTCTCCATAGAGAAATTACTTCCGCGAACCAGGGGAATCGAAGGGATGAGCGAGTTACGTCAGGACTTCGGTGCTGCATCCTTTTAACCCAAATGTATGACTGTAACCCATGTTGTTTGCATGTATTTTTAAGACAATGTCTTTGCATTAATTCTTTGCCAAAATTGGAAGTTTTGGTTTTGGATTGTAATTTGTGAGCTCATAACTGTCATAGTTCACCACATAATATCCACTGATATTATGCACTTATAGACTTATAGTAAGTTACCAGATAAGGTGCATTTGTTTGAAGTAGCTGCATTATATATTACATAGGCCTACTGTATTACTACTACCTGTACTACATTCCTTGTATTATAACACTTTTCCCCCCTTTTTTTTCTTTCATTTGTTTTGTTTGTTTCATCACTTAGTTCCAATTCCACTTGTTTATCCTGTATCCTGTATTTCTATTATTATCCTGATTGGGTAAAATTGGTATCCTGGCCTGGTTTACTAAGTAGTTGGCGAGACAAGGACAGCCCTATTACTGAATAAACATGAGAGCTATGATTGCATAATGATTGCATAATTGCAATGATTGGTATCAGAGTATAGTTTGAAAGAAAAGGCGTATTTTTAAACATAACTTACACAACCTTTAAAGTACCACTTCACCACTTTTCAACCTATCTTCATACAATAGGATAATAATCATGATAAAATGGTACAATTTATTTCTACTCAGTCTGTGTCTCATAGGAGGGCTGTGGGTAGTTCAGAAACCTGTCCACCAGTTACATCATCAATAGGGAATTCAAGCTAATAGAAACTGCAGGCTTTCTAGTCCTGAAAAGTTGCAATGCGAAAATAGAAGCCATCATTCTTCACAATAATAAACATCTACATTTTTGTAATATCTTGTTAAAAACGTTCTGCCTAACGATGATGTCACTGGTGGACAGGTTTCTGAACTGCCCAAAGCCCTCCTATGAGACAAGAGTTGTGCAATTTTAGCATGATTATTAGTGAGGACCTATTAAATGAAGATATGTTGAAAAGTGGTGAAGTGGTCCTTTAATTTGTATTTGGAACAAGTTAGATTTTTGTGAATATCAACCTGTATGAATGAGCCATCATGAATAGTTTTGATGAAACAATATTTGCTGGTGAGTATTTGGCATTCTCCTATGGTTTATTGGTCACAGCCTGGCGTGTAAAGGCCTTTAAGCAGGAGGATACAGACGGGGTGCAGGCAGAGATAATGCTACACTTAGGGCCATGCATCCATGCCTGCGAGAGGCCATGTGGAAAAAGAGGTCCTTTTTGGAGGCACAGAAGAGGACGCCTCATTTGGATGCAGTTAATTAGAAAGGTTGATTGATTTGATGGCACTAGTGAGGCGGGACGGCAAAACGCACTGGTCTGTGAAGGAGTCTACTCTCAGGTCGATATTTACGCCTTTCAGCGAAGCTTTAATAACAACATTAAAGGCTCTGCTTCTTCTTCTTTCTTTTTTTTGCAGTTGTCTTCCAGGGCAAGTTCTGTACTGCAACGATTGCATCCATTTCAGCCGAACTCCGTTCACTGTTCGCTATAGCTTAGCTCAGAATTCCTTGTAATAAAAAAATAAACTGTGGTGGTGTTAGGCCGGATTTATACTTAGTTGCGTGCCGGTGTTGCATAGCAAGACCTTTAAGTTTACAATTTCCAGTTCCATCAAAGGAGTATTGATTTAATGTGAGAGCCCAGAAACACGTTTTCCATGAAATGTTATATGAAGTCTGCCAAGAAGAAACAAAAACACAATTTACATTGACTGCATAAGCTTTAAGCGAACCCCTAACATGAACCTATCCTAAAGCTAAAATTGTCCCTTTCGTATCCACAAGATAAAAACAATACAAGAACTTATTGACATGCATACACATGCACGCACACACAGTAGACAGATCAAACAAGTCAATCATTTTCGTCTGACATCCAAATTAAAATTAGCGTAACTATCCTCCAGAGGATCACATTGCTAGAGAGGTGGTGTGTGACAGGTTCATTGTGGTAGTATGAAATGCAGAGCGGGCCCGAGGGACACAATCACCAACCCCCAAACCACTTTAAAGTCTCCTGTCTTCTCAATCTAAATCATTCCACACATTGGCGTATCCCTGTGCCATGTCCTTCATTATGTGTCTGCAGGTTTATTAAAGCTAGCATGTTCTGCCACAGTATAGCAGATCTACTGAACCATAGGCACTGGGTTTTTGTTTCCTACATTTGGATTTGAATCATTATAATTTAAAATTATTTAAAAAAATAAGCAATTTTTTCATAGATTAAAAACAAATTAATTTTTTGGATCTGAATGTGATGATCATGGCAAAACCGACATTGTGATTTTGTTCTTACTGTTGGATAGCACTTATCAGTGTGTAACTCTAGTTGGTTTTATCCCAATCTCACCCCCACTGATTTTCAAGTACATCCATACTCAAAATTTCTTGAATATAAAACATGTAGCTGGGGTGCCTGATGGAGGGGAAAGGAACTGGTTGGAATAACGTGTTCCTTCCACTCGCTACGTCCAACCAGGGAAACTCCCCCCCTGTCAGGTGTAAAGGAGCAACTTGGACACTCAGGCATGAAGGAAGCATGAGTTCAAGTCCGTTGCTCTCCCCTTGTCCCCCATATATGGGGACTAGGTTGGTGGAGGGTGTGTAGAGCCCAGGATCACATTAGATGATTGACACAGGGGTGAAAAATGGGTTACAAAATTGTGGGATAAAAAATATATTTAGAATAAAACGTATGTATGAAAAGATATATACTACTACTGGCAGCATGCACAAAACATGTGGCAGTAATCAGTCAAATGGTTTGTGAGATTAACCGTAAACAAACTGAGACACACACACACACCTCTTCTATTCAGCTTGCCTCCTATAGACCATGGTGTAAAAAGAAGCAGCAGCTCTTGGTGATAGCGCACATCTCATGCTTTAAAGGATCTACACCATGAATTTCATGGTGATTATTGTTTCGTGGCACGGCATTTTAATGACGTCACGCGCACACCAAGAACACTTGTCCAGACTAGTCAAAGACTGCTTAAAACTGTCAGATTGCAACAGACTGGCATTTTATAATGTTTCGTCTGCCGACGAAACATTATTTAAGGCATGCAAATGATGCAATGCAAATTGCAGAAAGCAGCCACCCGCGCTGGTTTGCACTGTTGCCAGTTCTGCTTATTATAAGCGACTTTGGGCTAGTTTTCCTGTAACAATATTCAGAGTTGCCTGTTGCTTTATAGTTTGGGCTTATTTCTGTGTGTAGTTGTTTATTTTGGCTTGTTTTCATGATTCGTTTTAAAAATAGCTGATGTAATAGGGCTCAAGTAGTGAAACTAGTTGCTTCTTTTGGATTTGTTTCTCAGCAAAGCGCATGCATTGTCTCCTGCCGACCGTCAGGGCAAGGTGGAGTTGTCTGTAGTGTAGACACGCAAACACAAAAGTAGACTTAAAATAATCAGACGACTTCTTTACTGCGCTGCAGTAGTGAAACTAATAACAAGAAATGACTTGGACCAGATAGATCTGAGTGGTAAATTAGAATCAAACCTTTAGCAAAACGTTTGAGGGACAAAAACAATATATTAAATATTAAAAATCGTTTTAAAATGCAGTGTAGATCTTTTAAGACAAGTGACCTTTTTTTTTATTTCACCTTCATTATTTTCAATTGACATTCTGTTTCCACACTCGTTTTCTTTTGTGTTCACATGTGCGTTTGGCTCGGTTTATTAGACCCCCAGGGAAAGAACCAAGCAGCCATGGTTGGTGGGTGTGCTTCAGAACCCATTTATACCTCACAATAGGCACAGTCAGCCATAGGTGCCTCTCAAAGCCCATTTAGAATCCTTTATTTGTTTTAATCGTACCATTATCAGAGTGACTTTTGTTAATTTCCTTTTTCAGCAACATTTGTATCGGTCGGCTTAGTAAGCAACATAAATTACAGCGATAATGCAAGCATGTTATGGCTTCTCGGAATGTTGATGAGATATTGGCATTTTATAAACACCATGCATTTTGACTGCTTATTCATACGTGATGCCTCTCGAGACCTTCAGAGTCGATAAGTGAAGCGTGCAGGCAGGTCCTGCATGTTTCTTTGCAATGTATTGACTGTTTGCAGCAGATGGTAGGGGCTACGGCACATCCCTGTGGAGATGCAAAGGACCTCCACTTCCCATGCACCCACCCACATAGAGCACAAGCACACACCTACTCTGTACACACACTTCTCCGCTAACTCAATCAGATCAATCTCACCGTGACAGCACTTCCCCGGCAGCAAAGGTCCTAAATATACTGGTCTAAATTAGGATCTAACCCAACACCTTTCTCCCAGAGGATAGAGGCACTGATACAATTTGGAAAGCAAACACCGGACACTAATGTGCGCATAAAATGAGTTTCCCAATGGATGTCAGAGATATATATTGCCTGGTGAGCTCTGAGCACAGGCCGCCACGGTCCTCCTGAAATACAACATTAGTTTCTGTCCCATGAAGTATGCCACGGTAGCCTGATTATCTATGGTAGCACTGTAACATAGTTTATGGGTCTGAAGGAAAAGGGTAAAGACTGAATCAGTAAGTTATTTTAGGAATGCGCCTCCTGAAATATTCAGTGATGGTCTATGGAGGAAGTCAACCACAGAACAAACAGAATACTGCACATGATATATTGCAAACACCAAGCCTTAATCTCCCCACACAAAAAAAAGCGGCAAAAAGGTTGGGAGTTTGCAATATATCATCCTTCTTTTGTTTGTTCAAAGATCATTAGGTTATGCATTCACACGAATATGACGGAATTAATTCACGGTGCTGTATTGATAATGATACAATCATTTCCATGTTATAAAGTTTATTTGGCTGGTTTAGTATGAGCAAGTGTATATCTTTCTTTGTAATTATCTATCAATTACATCAATAGCCTTGAGCTGTTCAAAGTGAATATGACTACAGAGAAAAGGGGTGCTTAATAAGGCATCCATCCATGCATCAGTACAATTTACCTTTTTATTACTTCTTCCTACATATTTCTCTGGCCAATAACCCTGAGAGCCAACAAGTAGTGCCCATTCCATTCACTGTGGTGCTATATAATAACTCACAATAAACTAACCCACAGAATATAAGGTTATAGTCCAAAGAAAGCTAATTTTCTGATGATTTATTCTAATCTGGCGGTGGCTCCATTAACGAGGCTACCAAAACTATATTTCCCTTTTTCGCTGGACTCGCATCCAATAAGTCATTCTCTGAGTGAAGTTACAACATTGGTCCACCATCCTAACAACCATCAGGCACACCAAAGTATGAATGATGGAGATGTACGAAGGATACAACCGGGAAAGTTGGAAGTGGAAGTGAAGATTTTGCCTGACCTCCACGTTATCAGATTTATTTTCCTAGATTGTGTTTTTGGTCAGACCTAGCTATATTCAACAAACCCATAACTAAAGAACCGATGATTGTGTTTACAAATGTGATTAAACATTTTGGGTTGATGAGACATGATTTTTGTCCAGAGATCATGTGTACAAATTGTTTGTGAAATTTGGAAATAAATCTGTACAAGGAGGACCAAAACGGGGGGGAATTGGCAGGCATACTTACATTGGGAGAAAATAAAAAAGTTAAGAAATACACATCTGCAACTGAAAAATAGACAGATTGAAACTCAGTGAGTGATGTAGCCTGTGGCACTGCCCTCAGGCAGAAATGACAACCTAGCACACAAGATCTCAATCTAACAGGCAGATTGCAGAATGAACGCAACAGATTTGGTGTCCTTTCCTCTAGCATTATGTCAGTGAATAATATACAAGAGTAATATAAATAGTACAGGACACATACTGTATTATCTTACACTTTCACATTCATTATTATTGCTATTACTTATATTTACCTATATCTCCTCCCTGTCTGTCTATCTTTCTTTCTATCCCCCCCCGACACAGTCGAGGCAGATGGTCGCCCACCCTAGAGTCGGTTCTGCTAGACGTTTCTTCCTATAGGGGGAGTTTTTCGTTACCACTGTCGCAATATTGCTTGTTCTGGGTGGGATCTCTGTCGGTTTTCTGCTCTATATGTAAAGTGTCTTGAGACAACTTGTTGTGATTTGACACTTTAATACATTTTAATTGAATTGAATTACTGTAAGTGGTTGCAGTAAGTGAACTTGCAGAAATGGCACTACAAAATGTGAAGAAATCTGTCCATATCTATAAAATGTATAATATGTTACAGTTTACTTTTTGAGTTCAGAAGTCTTATGGCCTGATAACTGAAAGTGTCTCTAAGCTAACTGGACTGAGTACCAATGCTTTGGTACCATTTGCCAGACAGCAGCAGAGTGAACTGTCCGGGGTGACTAGGATCTTTGATGATTTATTTGACCGCAGATTCAAATAATGCCAACTCAATAAACAAGCATCCTCAAGCAGTCTCTGCATCAAGTACTTAAAACCGAGACGAATCCCATTCTTTTCCGAAAGGGAAATTAGTTTCAATTTCCATCGAATTGGTGAAAAATAAATAAATAATAATAACATATGCCCTTGTGCCCTACATGGAAGATGCACGTGTTAAAATCAGACGACACTGAGCAATAATGAAGTCCTTTAACAGGTGGCTTGTAGTGCAGACAGATAACTGCTTGGGTTGGCACTCGCACCTGTGCTTCAACATTGTCACATTGGCACGCCGTTCGGTCTTGGCTCCCAATTGGTCTAATTAGGCCAATAAACCAAAAATATTCACAATGTGTTGTCTTCCATTTAGCAGTGGTCTCCTTTCTGGCATTTGACAACTGCTCTGCAGGAGCAATATGTGAAGCGGACCAGAGGGCGAAGAGAGACGCAACACCAGGGAGAGACAACAAATAAGATAATGTAGCCTACTGTACACGTTATGTCACGTACATGTCCAACCATTCTCTCTCTTTTCAATTCAATTAATAAATGCATGAATGCGATGTGCAGAAAACTAAGTAACGATAACTTAATCCATCTATAAATGCACCACGTCTATGTACGTCTGTACATACGTATGTCTGTACGTGTGTACATCTGTAATCCACGTAACTCCAGAACCGTTCGCCCCACCGACTTTGACAAATTCGACACACACATTCCACACCCCCGAAGGGAGTGCAGTGCGCGGTGTCAAATCGGTCGGAACCACGCTTGTCCAGAACCACCACAAAAGCCCTCTGCCCGGGCACTGGACAGGGCCCCTGCCCAGTCTCTATATATGGAGCTGGCCAGTTCTGACATTACAACACTCCATATTTGCCTGACACAGAACTATGAATAAAGAGACAAATACAGAAATCTCCATATATGGGCATAAAAGGGACACAGACAGATGGGTGGAACGGGTACAATAGGTATTGCATAGCTGGGTGGGGCATGGATCAGTCTAGTATAAATAAATAAAATTAGCAACACTTGTTTTCAAACCTTTCTCTCTGTGTGCACTCAGGAACAAACAGGATGTTTTCCCCTATCTCTCTCTCTCTAGTGAACGCACGCGCGCACACACACACACACACACACACACACACACACACACACACACACACACACACACACACACACACACACACACACACACACACACACACACACACACACACACACACACACACAGTGCTGACTTCCTGTATGACTGCCACTGTCCTTGATGTCTGAAAATGTATTGCATTAAAATATTTCTCAGCACTTATTGGTAAGACAATCACTCTGCTCTCTCTGTTTCGATTTTCTACTTTCCCTCTTCAGGAAATATGGACAGAAATCTCAGGTCACTGCACATTGACATTTCAAGGGGAGAAGAAGTATCAATGCATTGCTACGAATGTGCTAAAATGCGTGCTGTCCGATAGCAACAGCTCTTCAGGCTCGACGCCAAGACATCAGTCCATGAAATATTCATCCATAATTTCAAAATGTCCATCATAAATTGTCATCCTGAACAGTGAAGCACCATGACAGCAGCACAGTGGAGTGGTATATTCATATCTTTGGCAGGTTATTTTGATACGTGTATTGGCAATGTTTTATATATGGAAAATGATGTTCGATCCACTCTGTTGTATACACTGAAAAAACCTGGGTCTGTGTGTGTGTGTGTGTGTGTGTGTGTACACACACACACACACACACGTTACACACGTTACACACACAAGTTAAATGAACACATGGATTTGATTTAACGCAGGTTTTTACTGGGCAGAATACAAGGTTGCCATGGGACAGAGCAATGTTATGTTTCATTGTCCCAGTATTGGGTTCAACAAAGGTATTCAATATGTTTCTTCCATAAGCACACATTTGTGACTTCCAGCCAAACCTCCTTAACCACCTGCCATCAGACATGGGACAATAACCACAAGATCCAGCCCCTTGAAGCGCTTCAGAAAGCCACTGTGGTTTTTATCACTAATGGGAGGCATTAGCAGACGCAATTGAATTTTCATTTTATTCGTCGAGCGATATTAACCCTTTTAACCCCACACTTCCCCACACGGCATGTGGTGTGGTACAGCCGCTGACAGTTGGTTAGAAGCGGCCGGCTTCAAACGGGTTAATCTGTGCTCATTTGGATTTGCACTCTTCTTAGTCAGAATAACAGAAAATAATGACAAGCACCACAAAGGAGCCTTTCACTCTGAGGTGTGCAGAAACTTAATAATATCTGGCCCTCACAAGGGCTTGGCTACGTCCCGACACATAATTACCGGGTGATTGTCACCAAATTGTGTGCACTCACAACTATACATACACACGAAGCTAGACAGGAATGCCCACAGACGGCACATCCGGTTTTTGACTAGGGGAAAGAAAATGCTCTTCCCCATAGAGTTATAATAGCGTACGATCATTTGTTGGATGATAGAAATATTGACAGCCAAGAAAAATCCATCAGAAGGACATCTGGAACGCAATCGTTCACTCGCCCTTGGAAAGTTGACTTATTATACGATTAAGTATACGAGACGATTAGCCATATTTAACATTGTAAATGTTTTACGCACTTTTCCCATTTACAACGTTAACGTCTACATAAATGTTCGGATTTCAAGTATAAAGTGCTCACCCCAGAGCCACCGATGTTACAATCCTCCTCGGGGTGGGTACCAGTACCAGTATCTTCCGCATTGTTAAAAAAAAAAGCATTTTAATCCGATCAGTGGCCATTTTATCAGAGTTATAATGTATCCGCATGAATAGGGGCGCATAGTTGAAAGCATATGGCGAATAATCTGATTAAACATAGCTTTTTATTGAACAATACGGAAAATATGGGTACTATACCCACCCTAGCAGAATTTTAACATCCATGGCCCTGGAATGAGCACTTTATATTTGTAATCTGAATTTTTGTGTAGGCGTAATCCGTAAGGGCTGTAAATGGAGAATGTGCGTAAAACACTTGAGGCCAGGGCTATACCATGAGCATCATAGTGCATTGCGACGCGTTGTGAGTTTGTAGATTTTTGGTTTATGCTGGAGCCTAGGGTTCAAGTGGTTTATAATCAGTCAGATTATCCTTATCTCTTTATACTTTATTGTATGCGTCAAGTTGCACAGGCAAGCACCAGCGGTATCGGAGATCTGTTTTCCTCTCCAATCTCCATCATAATCTCCATCTGTTACAAAACATTGTGTTACTGCGGCGCAGTGTTTAATCGCCTGGTAGAGACACTCTATAGATATGATCAATTAAAATTACCGTAATATCAAAAACCAACAGCCATTAAGCCATCAATAATGTATAGAACACATAGTAGTGAATAATACCTCCACTTCCAAACGAATGGTGTCGGTAGCCTACTTGGAATTCACTAAAATGTGTTCTATAAACATCATTGATGATTGAATGGATTTTTAAAATACAGTATACTGTATGTTATGATAAGTTCCATTGATCACATCTATAGAAAAGTGTCTCTTATCAGGCCATTGTGTTGTGTTGGATCATGTCCAGCAGTCAAGGAAAACATTCCAAAGGGACTCTAGACTTGTTTCATTTTCTAAAGTAGCGATCCTTGTCGAGTGGCAACAAGGATCTGTGCGTGTGATCTGGCGAGCCATGACGCCTACTTTAATATTAGTATTTTAAAGCATCTGCGTTTGAAAACCCAACATGCCACTGTTTATTCTGGTTGAAGAAATGAAAAATCTAAGAAATTCCATAAATTAGAAAAGTAGTCGCGAAAATAGCCAATCTACAAGCTCACAACACAGCACGAAGTGACGTGTTGTGAGCTTGTATATCTGCTATTTTCACTTAATTTCACTTAATTACACAGAATGTGTCATTTCGGTTTGGGGTCACGGGCTAAACCGTTTGGGAACCACTGCCATAACCTATTCTCAAAGATTAACCGCCTAGTCAAATTATCTTTAGTGTGCTGATCAGGTCCCCCATGTTAACCTGAATTGTGTAATTAAAATGTAAGCTTCAAATCAATAAATGCAATTCCTAAAATCTCAGATAACTCACTCAAACCCATTCCCCAAAACAAAAGAAAGGATCCAGTGTATTTTTGCCAAAAGGAAGTCATGGTAAAGTCACTCAGTCAGTTGTTGTTGTTACTACAGTACAGTATGTGTAATAGTATTAGAGTGTCAAAAGGATGGCACCAAAAATAATGTGGACATTAACTATGAAATCTAACCCATAAACTCCCTACAGCGTTATGATGACAAAGGGTATAAATAAATAAAAAATGTGAGCTACAGTATGTTGTCTAAATACAATGTTCCCTACTGACAAAATGAAGGATATACTGTATATAGTCTTAACTGAGGTCTGCGCAGAAAGCTTAAACAGCACAATATATACTCCTAGTCCAAGTCCGAGTCCAATGTGACCGAAGTGACAATTACCTATATTTTGCCCATGGATAGAAATGCTAGAGCGCACTTCTTGTGACCACTGACACTTCCAACAGTAGGCCTACTACGTGGATACAAATAAATACTACTAGGTATAACTATAAGTACCATGGCTTTACCTTCAGTTAGCAGCAATCAAGTTATATTAAAGAGTCAATTCTCTGTGACTGGTCAGTGTCTCCATGCACCAGCTTCATTAAGGCTGCGTTCACACAGGCAGATGCAAAAGAGCCAAAGATACAGTCTACCATTCATTGTCAATGGAAGCCAGCGGCAGCGACATGAAGATACAAAGATGCATCCAACGTTTGTAGCTGCTGCAAAAGCTACAAAGCTACAAATTGAAGCTGAGCTGGGTTCAACTTCCAGATGCAAAGCTACAAAACCACAACTGTAGCTGCAATGACACACGTCATTACGGACGCACGCTTGATAACGTCACGACCGTGTGAGCAACAGATTCTACACAGCGGCAACGCAACAAATTATGTTGTGATCTTTTGCATCTGCCCGTGTGAACGCAGCATAAGCCAGATTCTTGTGTTGAACAAAATATTAGCACACAACACAGCATTATGCCTATGGATATATAATATTATTGCTATAAAATATAGCCAGAAGCACTTTTAATAAATAAACATTTTGGAACGAAGTCAAGCAAATGAAAGCGCTGAGCAGTGTTGAATTTTTCATTGTGTGTACCCAAGACTTTTAGTTGTCTCACAGATAAACCATCTTTCATCTCATTGCAAGACTTCTGTATCGCGAGATACTATACTTGCCCAATTGCAGGGGTGAAAGAACTTGAAGTACTCATATTATTTTCTACCTAAGTAAAAGTAGCAATACCAGCATATATAGAAATACTCTGTTACAATAAAAAAGGTCTGTATTGAAATGTTTAATTGAGTATTAACAGTATTGGCATCAAAATATAATGCGATGCTCATTGCTCACGCTGTGAGCTTGTAGATTGACGATATACTGTATGTATAGAATAGGGCTTAAGAGGTAAACTAAAGTTTTCAAATACTAGTAAAAAGTCGCCACTGAAATTTAGTGGAGTAGAAGCACAAAGTATCGGAAAATAAAAAGTACCTAAAAATACAAGTACAGTACTTGAGTAAATGTACTTGGTTACTTTCCACCACTGCCCAACTGTAAATCAGGACATACCGTACCAGCCTTGTCCTCTCTCTCTCTCTCTCTCTCTCTCTCTCTCTCTCTCTCTCTGACCTCTCTCTCTCTCTCTCTCTCTCTCTCTCTCCCTCTCTCTCGGACCTCTCAGGGGACTTACCTCAAGTTCAGGTGCATGGTCGCCATGGTAACTGCAGAGAGTGAGAGGTATTTGCATTGTTTCTGCTCTCATCTCTAGGACCGTGTCACTAACTCAGCCAAACCGTCCAACATGCTCTCATCTCTAGGACCGTGTCACTAACTCAGCCATACCGTCCAACATGTTCATGTTCCTGTGTACGTGTGTGTTCCAGTCACACCATACAAATACATGTCTTTGTCTGCAGAATATTGCTCACCCTTCTGATTGTTTCTTTTGTCTGTGTGTGCAGCACTGATGTCGTCATTCTGTGGCTTGGCTCTGTAGGAGGCAAGCAGTGTACAGTAGAACAGTGGTCCCCAAACTGGTGGTCGGTTTAGCTTAATGTGCAACGTTGTTTTCTCACTCAACAGAAAACAAACCAACATACAGTATAGGTAGTGTAATGTGTATAGGGTATCTGCACATTTCTAAAGTTACGATTTAGTGACTTTTATGACCTTTTCAATGCCAGATATTACATGCCATCTACATGCTCAGCTTGCAGGTCTGCGGACCACGTAGGGGGATCAAATGGACTCTTACGGTTCTACAATTCTGAGCGTGTAAAATTAGTTATTTCTAAGACCCCAGTAAAATCTGCAGTGCCAGTGACAATTTAACTATGAGAGCATACAAATGGAACAAAATTGACCTGTAAAGGTCCATTTTGTGCCATTTGGTGACTCTCAGACAGACCTGTAAGGGTCCTCTGGTGGTGGTCCCTGGACCCAACATCTAGATATAGGTTTGACTATATGCGAGTCAGTGTGCATTTGTGTGTGTGTGTGTGTGTGTGTGTGTGTGTGTGTGTGTAGCGATCAGTACCAAATATCGTGCGCATGCCGCCAGTACAGGCTAATGTACATTGTATATAATTTCCTTGAAGCAATTCACTTAAAGATGGAGTGCTGTGATTCCCCCCCCCCCCCACCCCCCTAAAACATGATCATCAGGTACTATGATTATACTAGGAGGAAGATGTCTTTCAAAAAAGTGTACAGAAAGTGTTCAAATTATGTTTTTATGTGGCCACACCCACCAGTTCATTAAGTATACCTGGTTTTCACCTTAGCACCACCCACCTGAACTTAAGCCTCGCCCACAGCTGTTATGATGTCACTAAAATGGTGTTATTTCAATTGGGCCTTTTGACCAAAGGCTTTCAGCTTTCGGGAAGAAACCAAAAATACACAGGGAAGACATATTTGAATATTATAACTACACCTGGGGTCTATTAGAGTAATGTTAACTCCATAGACAGAAAAAGTACAAAAATCACGGCACTCCATCTTTAAAAAGTGGAATGGAAGTCTCAGGGGTAGAGTGGCCCCATGGCAACCAAAGGTTCCCAGTTCCATCCCAGGCTCCCCCAGAGTTAGTCAAAGTGTGTGTGTGTGTGTGTGTGTGTGTGTGTGTGTGTGTGTGTGTGTGTGTGTGTGTGTGTGTGTGTGTGTGTGTGTGTGTGTGTGTGTGTGTGTGTGTGTGAATGGGTAAATGGGTGCCTTGGATAAAGGCGCTATATAAATGTGGTTGGAAAATGTTGAAACCTTGTCCAAATATGGGGCCATTTGTCTCTACTTTACGTCAATTATGACTGACATCAGACTGACTCACACCATTACTTCCATTCTGGCACAATAAAAGTAAAAAAAAAAAAAAGCTATCCCATTAAAATCCTCAGTGTTCATTTATCCGTATGCAATACACGCTGAGTGAATGAGCACTCAGGAGTTCACTGTGTGATCATTCAACAATTTCCTCACAGCTGCCTCTAAATATAGTTGACGGTTTGTGTACTGTGCATGTACTGTGCTGTATGCACCCAAAATGTCCTCTGCTATCACTGTGTGTCTTCATTCCAAATTGATAATACGCATCAGCAGCTAAAGAATTACACCCCCACTCTAGCACACACATGAATGTAACCCTCCTCTCTCCCTCCCTCCCTCCCTCCTCATTTAACTTCTCTAACATTTACCACAAATGAATATGTGGAAAAAAAGAGGGGGCATACTTTGTGTATATTCTGCTATGAATCATGTAATCTTTTATGTAGTGCATGCATGCACGCATGAGAAATAAGCATGATGTCAGTTGTGGCTCTCAGTCCAACAGAGGAAGCGAGGAACACTTCTGACCTCTACTGGCCAAAATTTGGAGAAGGATATTACTTTACTACAGTACATGAATGAATGTTGGACACAAAAGTGGGATGAGCGAGGACATTTCCTGACGGTTTGGCAAACTCACTAATTTATGCATTTCCAGAAAGGTTCTCAAACACAGTGTTTCAACAAAACACAAAACGAGAAAATTGCGTGAGGTGTCTGCCTCAGTACACACGCACAACGCACACGCGCGCACACACACACACACACACACACACACACACACACACACACACACACACACACACACACACACACACACACACACACACACACACACACACACACACACACACACACACACAGGGTCCCTGATGCACTATACTCAGAAGGAAGTATATAAATCAGGCTTTGATCAGGTCCACAGACAATTTGCCACATTTGTTTCTTGAGAGAAGCACATGGTGATCGTGCCGGAGACCTGAACACACAGGCTGTACCAACATGATGTCATACTCTTAAAGAACAGCACAGCCTGCTCCTCAACAGCGTTGTTCCACCAGCTAATTAAGAGGGATCTATTAGCTTTCAAAATTAAATCATTTCTCTCAGTTTCATGCTGTCACCTCATTTCATATCAATGAGTCCCCCTGATGTCCATGCTGAGATTAAAATGGGCAATTATAAATGATAATGATTATAATAATTATTTATAATAACACATGAATTGTTATTTAGTTTATAGTTACTGGGTATAAATTGGAATCGGGCTTTCTTTCCACTCTTTTTAGATGCACAGTGTCTGCATGCTATTACAAACATACACCTATGCTTTGCCTCGAGATCAGAGTGTAGAGTCACCCTCAGTCAGTACAGAACTCCTGCTTGCTCAAGGGCACTCTGTGGGCTGTGTTGGTGGGAATTATAAATACACCAGCCATGAGCCATCCTCCTGTCTGGTGCCGGGGGTGAAAACAGATACATTTTCGGTCAGCCTCCCTATTTCTATGCTTGACACAGTCTACCTGTTAATGGAATCGGCTTCATATATCAGCTTTTACTTTTGTATGTTTTGTCTTTTGTAATAATTACATTCCAATTCATAAGGAGGTATAAAGGAAGGAGTGGGTGAGATTATTTTGTGGAAGCTTCCTATAAACTTAGTTACGTTAAATACAGAATAAGTAAAATATAAGAATGCAAATAAAGGTGGATATATATATGCAAGGGACAATATTGGTAACCTAATCAAATATAGTGTTCTGCCATCTATTTAGGCAAAATGTTTAAGGCTAATATCAAATACATAAAATGTGTGAGAATGTATATGTACGCCGTGTGTGACAGTTTACTGCAACTTATTGTGCAAAATAACAAATAGCATATCAAACACTTAACGTCTGTGACTGCCAGGTCAATGTACCAGGTTTAATTCTGTCAATGAACATGGAATGACACATCTAACATACTACAAAAGCACCAAACAACATCTGTGAAGTGAACTGCGTGAATACAATTAGGGTAATTTATACATACATGTAATAGAAAAAACAAAACAAAAAAACCCATTATGATATATTTTCATGAAATGACAGAAAAGAAGTTCAAATATATTGAATCCAAGCCACTTGGCCGCAAACGCTTTTAAGATTTTCAAGAGGGCCCTGATTCAGAAAAAGAATCACTGTTCTAAACTCAAAAAGCACCCTGCTCATCATCACAAGCTCCTCTGCATCTCCGTGTGAGATAAGGAAATTGCAGGAGCTAGTGAAGCATACAAACTCATACTTTCACACTGGACTGAACAACACCCCATGTCCCTCCTGAAGGATTATTTGCTGATGCAAAATGACAGGTGTGGGAAAGGGAATGGCCTCTGTCTGACTGAAATGATGTACCTGTGCATCTAGGAATACAACCTAAAACCTGGAGGCAATAGCGTGTCAGTTTTGCCAAATACAAAAGAGTCTTTGCTTGCAAAAACATGATTTTTGGAGTATAAATCCCCTCCGAATTACTTACACATGATCACAGGGGTGACTTGACATTGTAATTGGCTAGCAAAATTACTGGGAGGTGTCTATATTAGAGATTGAGGCAACCACAATTTTTCCAGAATTGCATCTTTCTAGTTTTACTATACTTTGTCGAAGATAACCAATCTACAAGCACTGTGAGTTTGTAGATCGTTTTCGTAATTTTGGAAAATGTTTTGAGATTTGTTGTTTTGAGAGGGGCTCTGATCAGCCAGAAACCTTGCACAAATTTGGCGTCACCGTACTTCATATACCGTAAGTGACTGGTGTCACAGGCTGGTCAAATGAAATACGTCATCTACACTGGAGCCATGGGGCCGAGATACAGAACATTTCGTAACATTTTCACGTATACGTATAATGACATGCCCGAAGGGACGCCACGTTGAAAGTGGTTAGTTAATGTAGTAGTGGCACATAATGTATACCAGGAAAAAAAAGAGTAGAGGGCAATGAAGACACATGTAGTACAGTAACACATGGATGCCATATAGAGTGATACCCAGAGGAAGACATACAGTATAGAGCACGTCGGTAGAGACAGGCTGTGATGGGCAGTAGAGAAACATGTTGGCACCGAGATCTTAATCTGTCTTATCAATGACAGGACAGTGTCTCCATGGAAGGTTACGATCGATGGCACTTGACCCCCGTAAATATCAGGGGTGCAGATTCCTCACTTCCCTGGACGTGTCAAGACCAATTGCTGTTGAATACAGTATACCGCAAGACTGCTTCACGGACAGTGACTGGCGTTAAGTCTTCAGCTTTAATAACCGTGCCGATGTGGATTGATTTGAAGTGTCACAATTTGTATTGGAGCACAATTGCATCATATCTGGTCCTAGCACTGACATCAAAGGGCAAAGGATCGTATCGAAGTCTGTAACCTTAACATAACATTCTACTGTAAGTAGCAATCTTAGTATACTGTATCTGCATGCCTCTCAATACCAGCATTCTTCAAAGATGTGCTTGTAAGCGTTTCAATAATAGATAAACACATTTCTCAACAGGACAGAAATGTTCTAAAATAAAAGTCAACAACACTTACGCATCCCATCCCATATTTACCACAATGCCATTTTATATGTGAAATGTTGTTAGCAATGACAGCTATATAATAGGGATCATGTGGGGAAAAGCTATGCAGACAGTTTCCACAACTTGGGAAATTGTGGCTGTCACAGCATTGATATTGTACAGTAGCACTCATAAATTTAGGCCTGGAGGTTTTTTTAGAGGCTTGCAACACCTTCAGTTCACACTTCATATCATGAATACGGGGAATGTAAAATCTATATTGCATTATGTCCCCAGGACAGAAGCAACCCTGTGCTTGCTTGAGTATTTCAAGCTGAAGGGCTGATGGGATTCACTTTTTCAAGGAATGTCCCATGAAATGTTCTTATCTGCTCTGATCAAAAACATTATGATATGGTTCTCTTCTCTGAACACTGGTTGTAAGCGTTACCATCATGAACCCTATAGTGTTCCTTTTCTGGGTAGGCCTATGTCATAATAGATGAACATTCTAAACTAGAAAGTGTGGTTGCCGCAGTCGCTTACATGGCCCCTCCCACAAAATTTGCCAGCCAATTACAATGCCATGTCACCCCTGTGATCATGCGTAAGTAAGGGGATTTATCCCCCAAAAATCATGTTTTTGTGACAAATGGTTACATTTCTCCCATTTGCGGCGCCCCCTATGGATGAAAATGTAATTGCTTTTGGAACTTGGTTGATTGAACCACTCCTGACATGTGATTCAAATTTGGGATGGATTGGACATTCCGTTATTTTTTTGTAAAATAGGCCCCTCCTACTACATTCGGACGACGATTACGGCCAAACAATACGCACTACCAAAATTATGCAGTTTAATCGGATAGATCCGGAGATCATGTGTGCTGATTTTTGTGAGATTTGGACAGAATCTGTAGGAGGAGCAGCCAAAAGTGTGTTTTGGAGATTTTTTTCCCCTGACAAAATGGGCGTGGCCTATATGTAGAAATGCGCCTAAATTTAGATTTTACGACTTACAGTTCAAGAATTATAGGGAAAAACACACAGTGGGCTGTTATAGCGCCACCATGAGGCCGACTGATGTAATAATTCATTCAATTAATTTTAATAATTATTATTAACCTCCCCCCAAGTCTTGTAAATATGGCGCTTGTGGTCTCCAAAGGAATAAATACTTAAATTGGAGCCTTAATTAGTCTTCGATCTTGCCATTATAAGTCTATGGAGAACTAATTAATTAATATCAATTAAACTATACAACGGCTCTCTTAGCAATGAGCAAGCACACGATTCCCGATGAAGCCGGTCGATTTGACATATGGCTCGAGTGCGTGCGGCAAAAACTGTGGGAGGAGTAGTGCGGCAAATTATCGCTCATTTACAATAACAATAGTCTATAGGGCAACCACACTAATGATCACATTTGCGTCATTTCTGCAAAGAGATTTGGTGTTGAGGGGAAAAAAGAAGACCACTTCAGAGGATAACTTCAGAGGGTTTCAATGGTTAAGACAGTCTGTGATCCGAAAAGCTAGTTTTGGTTGCCAGGGAAGAGAGCGTTGCACACATTCAAACCCTCATTAGATAGATGCTCAATATCGGCCACTCGGCTGGGGGTTAATGTCCTTGCTCAAAAGCACTGCAACCATTGAGAGAGGAGAGAGCTGTACTCATTACTTCCTTCATGTATATTCCCCTGCTAGTCTGGAGGAATATGTACTACCACTTACAAACCTGATAAAAAAAATGCTGATTTAACTTACTTGTTGCATTGCGATGCATTATGAGCTTGTAGATACCGGTATGCTATTTTCGCTATTTTTGAAAATAATTTACGATTTTCACCTACAGTGTCATTATAGCGATCAAACTACCACTTGGTCGTAAAGTACTCAATCATCTATGGTCTATTTTTGGTTTTGTAAAACATATCCCCAATAAAGGATTGATTTATTGATTGACATTTATGTACTTAGTATACGTGCATGTCAAAATATTGTCTAGGATTTCCCCCAGTCTCAAGCTAACCTTCTGTATGTGATGCAAGCTAGGCAGAGAAACTAACAGTATTTCATTTTTGTCAAGGACAGTATTATTGATGTCTTATGCTAAATAGTGAAGCCAACAGCATGCTGATTGTGTTCCAATAAGATGCCAAACGGCATCTTCGTTTCAGGCGAGGAATCGAATTCCAGTTCATCTAGCTGGAGAACAGTTCATTAAAACTCATTTCATATTATTTGAAACGCAGGTGAAGGCTGGACTTGCTGTCAAGTGAGATTGTGGTTACAGCAGTGCATTCATGCACCTCTCAGTTGTGAACAATAATAATCAATAATAACCACTGCAGCACATCTTCACAGTATTAGTCAATATATCTAGTTCAAGCAGTACATTGTAAGAATATTCAGATGGAATATGAAAAGAAATATAATGAAATGAATGTCATAAGAATACACAACTGTATTACATATAACTTTGCAAGTGCTTTTATTTTTCTGAATTAATTTATTTTTAACATAAATAAGGCTCTTATGTGTGGGACATTTTTCCACTTTTGTCCCTCATCTCAAGAATGAGTGCTATATATAGACATCTGTATACATTTAGACGTCTACATTTAGACCTTGATTAGCACTCATTCTTGAGATGAGGGACAAAAGTGGAAAAAACATGTCCCACACATTTATGTTAAAAAATAAATTAATTCATAAAAATAAAAGCACTTGTAAAGTTAAATGTAATACAGTTGTGTATTCTTATGACATTAATTTCATTATGATTTTTTTCATATTCCATCTGAATTAGTTAAAAGCAGGCTCTGTACCCAAAAAAGCCATTTACAATGTACAATGTAGCCATTTCGTTTTTTCTTCAGTTGTTAGCTAAACCTAACCCTAAACTAAAATACTAAACATTATTTTGGAATTCTTAACAAAGATCATAATAATGTCCTGACGGAGTTGACATGTAAAAGCTGACCACATTGATATCAACATTGTTTGTTTAAAATATCAAACAATTGAATGCTTGTCAGACCAGGTGCTCCACTGTTGCAACAAATATAAACAGGACTTGGAAAAGGAGTCTTCAGGCAAAATCTGTCGACAATATTTTCTGATTAATTTAAGACTTTAAAAAAAACCTGACGGAGTTGACGGAGACGTGGGACATAAAATGAGATAAAATTAACTGCGTGTATATTGTTTGCCATGTTGTTGACAATCTACTTTCATTTAGTATGTATATTTATGTGATTGTGACAGTATTAAACACTTTTTTGGCTGTTTGAAATTGTGACCACTTGCTGGGGACAGGCTAAATACAGGCATTTTTGGGTACAGAGCCTGCTCACTATGCTTTTCTATTACATACAATATATTAATAATAATAATAAAAATCTTTCTAATACTAACATGTCTCTAAATACACTGAATATTTAAGTAAATGCTGGTTTTCTTATAGAAGCAAAAAGTTTGTATTTGTCACAATTGCCTCTCACACTCACAGTGCTTTCTCTTTGTGACCTTTTCTCTGACACCCTCTGGTATTTCAGTTTACACATGGCACCAAGGGCTCGGCTCTTGAGCTGTGGTTTGAATGTCATGATTAACAGTCTCTGCTTCCAATCTCTGACACACACAAGGGCCACTCTGCCCGCGTGATAAACCTCTGCCCAAATTGATTGATTCCCTTCCTCCCGTCGTGATGTTATCACACTTATTACTACCACGCGACTTCAAATGAGACACCTATCTGGTTGAGGTTTCCAGCAATAAAGCAGTATCATTCGTGGGTTGCCTTTATTAACAGCTCCCAACATGCATTCAGTGGTCATAAGGTCATCGTGGGTTATTCATCAATACTGTCCCCCGCTGAATGTAATGCTCAGCGACTGGGTGTTCCAGACAGACACCGGCTCCATTTACAGCACCTCCAAGTGCCCTTGCCCAATCGCTGTGTGGTGCTAAGCCTATCATTGTTCAGACCAATTATATGACCTGGAGAGGGAAATACGAATAATGGCGTTCTGTGCCAGCGGTTTGCCAAATAAATAAATGCTTAATGACCCCCTCGTTCCCCCTTTTCAACTTAATTAGGGAAGGATGAGATTGGCCGGATGGATGATTGTACTGAACAGCCTGTGAATTTGAACCAGGGGAGTGTCGCTCGTTCATTCATCTTGTGGACTGGTTTTGCTCTTGCAGCTGCCTGTCTGCTGCTACAGGCCACCAGCAGTAGGCAACAGCTGCTGGGGTGGGAGCCATTTTACAGCACGATGCTTCAGCTTGTCTAGAGGAAACAGTCAAAATACCGACCTACTTTTGCAGGTTGATGAACTGTGTTAAGCCTGATTTATACTAAAGTCCTATGACGTGTCCATGTCTACTAGTTCATTGCGATGCATTGTTGCAGATGTGACACGTTGCTCGCTGGTGTACACCACTGTCCTGCTGCCTCTTAATTGCCCACAGATTGTATTTCTGTGCGCGTGCTTGTGTGTACCATGCACGTGTGCATGTTTGCATACCGGTATGTGTGTAAATGTCTGATACTTTTCACCTTTTTTCACGTGGGTTAAAGCAATTTGTGATATGGGAAACGTTGCCTCCAGCCTTCCAAAAGGAAGGGGATTTGCAAGTGGAATTGCAATAGACAAGAGCGCATGTGTCCACCAGGCCGGGTGGCCTACCGAGTGTTGTGTAAGAAGCAGAATGTGACATATTGCAGGGACGATGTGCAGAATTGCATCACCTGAACTAGGCGTAGGCGTCTGTGTGTTAATATGTTTTTAGACGTTGTACAATTGGAACGTAAAGCTGTCGGCCTATGATAGCAGCACTGTTTGAGTAATGGAGCACAAAGAGTTACACAATGTCAGAATACATTTGTCATTGGATGGCAGAAATTATATTTTTACAGGGAACAATATTACATAATGTTCTCACTGTCCTCTCTCTGTCTGGCGAGCACGCTCCTTGTCACATGACTCTCGGGATGATGATGTGTACCTAGCTTTTGGTAGCTTATTATGATTCAACTTTGGGGTCAACTGTTCTATTTGTGGTATT
>NC_137875.1:18732983-19067983 GCF_963924005.1 Protomyctophum bolini
ACTAAGCTGTATACTTCTGCTCTTAATGGACAACTTAGGTTTTTTTATTTCGTTTTTTACTTAAATCTTTATCCCACGATCCCATTTTTTCACCCAGTGTCAATCAAATGTAATCCTGGGCGCTACACTTCCTCTGCCAACCTGGGGGGGCAGCGGACTGACCTCATGCTTCCATCTTTTCACCTGACAGGGGAGTTTCCCCGGGCCGGACGTAGCACGTGGAAGGAACGTGCATGTTTTTTGTGAGGGTACCTACCCTAGGCCCTAGGGGACACAGGGAGAACATGTAAACTCCACACAGAAAGGCCCTTTTGCAAAACCCGCCTCGGATATGGGCACTGATGACGCAGAGGAGAGAACGCGTCCCCAGCGGGAATCAAACCCAGGACCTTCTAGCTGTGAGGTGACAGCACTACCGACTGTGTCACCGTGCCCCCTTAGGTTTTTTTCAACCAACGTTCATGTTTTAGGTTTTTATTAGAGAAAGTAAAAGATGTGTTATTATTTATTTTTATAATTTGCTGCTTTCCTTCATTTTAGCAATTTTAGCTATTTTTGACAGGGGGCGGGGGCATTCAAACAAGTGGCTAATTATGTCAATTTAAAAAAACATTACTGTAATTCCTTTACATCTGGTGACAAACTGACATATTGAGCCTACGACACACAGTATGGCATCCCCCTGCCCTAGTATCCCCCAGACTGATTCAGTAGATCCCGTGATCTTTTGTGGCCAGATGTAATTTCCTGGGGTCTAGTAGGATTACAGTAAATAACAAAGAAATAGCTGTAAAAAATTGTAAAACAAAACATATTTAGCCACTTCGAATATCCCTCTGTCAAAAATAGCTAAAATCACATCTTATAAATTCTCTAATAACCTAAAACAAGAACCTTGGTTGAAACGTCTTTTCTAAAACGTAAAATCCCTTCTTCAAATACGGAACATGGACTAAAGTAAAAATAGCTGTTCTGGGTTTCAGTCTGGCTTACTCATTTTGTCAGCTTTGTGTCCAGGATTTGTACAGGAATGACGTGGCAACCCTAACTGAGGAGGATTTCACTGTGTGTAAGACTGCTAAGAAGGATAGAAGCATAGAAGGAGACTAACTTCAGGGACTCTCCTGTATTAGAGACCAACATTCTACAACTATGGCAATAAGGATAGGTGAGAACTTGAAGCAGTAATAGGCTCTGTGCATAACCGCAGTGATGGGTTGAAGAAGGTGACACGACCGTTTCCATTACACTCTGCCAATGCTTCGTCCGATTGGCTCGGGCCAATGAAACGAAGCGATGGGACAGTGAACAAGCTCACAACACGTCGCAGCACGACTCGTTGTGAGCTTGTAGATCGGCTATTTTCAGCAAGTGTAAAAACAATCATTACGACGGCACCAAGGCCCGCCAACACACATTTTAGTCGACTAAATCAACTGTAGATTTAGTCGACTAAAATCTTATGACATTTAATCGACTAAAACTAGACTAAACACTAAACATTCCAGGAGACTAAAATGTGACTAAAACTAAATGAAAACTATTCAAGAGACTGACTAAAACTGCCAAAAACAATACTGGTAACAGGTATGCCATCTTCTGGAAACCTGGGACTCAAGTTAGATCGCCTCCAGTTCAGAGCCTATTGCTCTGTCAATGGTTCACAAACTTTTTAGCTTGAGACCCAAACGAGAATGTATAAGTTTGTCTGAGACCCAAACTAATGAAAATAGCAGATCTACAAGCGAGGAGCCAATAGATCAGCTATTTCCACTACTTCTTAAACATTTGTTTTCTAATTTATGGCATTTCTTAGATTTTTATTTTATTATCTTCGTGAAATTACTGAAAAGAATCATTGCATTTGGGGAAGCAGCTTTTTGCTTCTATGGGCCGTCGGCATGGAACAAGCTCCCACTGTACCTTCGTCAGGCAGCCTCTGTAGACATTTTTAAAGCTCAGCTCAAGACCCACTTCTACAACATTGCTTTTAATTGATTTTTGTTATTCATGTCCTTACTGTATTGCATTACTGCTTGTTTTTAATGTTGTTGCCTTGCTTTTATTTTATTCTCCATTTTTCTGTAAAGCACTTTGAGCTGCATTTCATGTCATGAAAGGTGCTATACAAATAAAGTTTTATTATTATTATTATTATGGTTTTAAATTAATGAAAGATTTAGCTTTTTTGGACTTTTTTTTGTTTTGAAATAATTACTGTAAAAACAATGTAGGAAACCAAAAATGATAAAAGCGATGAATTAATTGGTTGCCTGGTTACTACAAGCACTTGTCTGTGTGTGTGTCTCTCTCTCTCTCTCTCTCTCTCTCTCAGTCTGTATGTCTGTCTCTCTCCCTCTCTCTGTTATATCCTTCCCTGCAGGAACATTCAGTGCATTGTGAAGCCAGTGACCTGGCAGTGAAACCCTGTCCTCCTCTAAAAGCAGATATAGACATGGCCATGACTAGATGCAAGGAACCTCCCACAGAGCACTGTTCATATGATGTGTACCAGGTACACAGCATCTTGTGTACCTGGAGGACACCTAGAGAATGACTTGTACTGATAGCTTGAAAGGGCCTGAGATATAAATACATCGACAGATATGCAATACCCTTCACTAGCTCCTGTTCAGCAGTGTCACTGTGTAGACGTGCTAGGCTTATGTAAGGACTAGCTCTTTGTCTAATGTTTCCCAGTACCTTCTTCAGCCTCAGGTACAGGTACAGGCGCGTACACACACACACACACACACACACACACACACACACACACACACACACACACACACACACACACACACACACACACACACACACACACACACACACACACACACACACACACACACACACACACACACACACACACACACACACAGCCAAGTAGTAGTGGAGTACCGCAAACACTGCTTCACTCTGAAAAGGCTCATTTCATTTTTTTTTAAATTTCTATTCTAAAATTGTATACAATTTGACATAATTACGTTTAAGTAATTTCTAATAACTCTATTTTCATCACATTGTGAACATGGAGGACGCTATAGCCCAGCTATATCACACCCGTGTCCCATTTTCAGAACATGTATTATTCTTTTGCTCTGGATGGCAATGAATAAGTGATCAAAGAACAGCTGTCTGTTCCCAGCTGGGATCCATTCCAAACCAGAGCCTACTCCCAGATGGAACAATTGGAAGGTACTTTCTGACACCTGTTGAGCATAGTGGAGAACTACAACAGCACTCGTGGGTGCATAGATTTAGATTATTATTACAAAACATACATTAATCAATTAAGCCTCATTTTATACTTTGGCTGTTTTAAAATAGCCGATATACACACTCACAGAGTGTTCTATTTGCTTTATTTTGGTACTTATAGAATTAGCTTGGATTCCCCATCGATGATTTCACTAGAAGACAGGTTTCTGAACTGCCCACAGCCCTGGTATGATTCACAGGCTGAGTAGAAACAAATTGTGTTATTTTAGTGGTACTCATTAGTGAGGACCAATTAAAGATAAGTTGAACAGTGGCAAAGACGTCCTATAAAGGGATATTATCCCTTTAATTCAAAAATATGAGTATGCCTTCCACCACTGCATACAGTGCTGTGCCATGTTGGTGACTGACCACAGCCCTGTTATTTTAAGGTTGAAGCATTCCAGAGGCCCAAGGACCTGTGCATTCCTCATCTGATAAGATGTCAAGAGAGTTGCCCTGTCCATAAACCTGTGCGTGCGTGCGTGCGTGCGACGTGCGTGCGTGAGAGAGAGAGAGAGAGAGAGAGAGAGAGAGAGAGAGAGAGAGAGAGAGAGAGAGATTCGGAACAGATAGAGAGCGAGCCTCAAGGTTATATGCCACTAAAAACAGGAAATGCATAAATTCAGCCTTATAAATCATAATAAAGACGCTGCTGTTTATGTTTATTGCTAGCTTGTTTACTTGACATTCGTTAAGATGCCAGCCCGCTGCAAGGCTCCGTTTTAAAGGGTGAGTGAGAATGATTAGAGGGCATATGGAAATCACTATAGAGACGGCTTGGAGTGTCTGTACTCAAGATCCAAGAACATCACAAAAAAATAATAATACAGCCCTTATTTATTGTATTTTTCCGTTAGAAATAATTGGGAATTAAATGAGCGTGTGTGTGTGTGTGTGTGTGTGTGTGTGTGTGTGTGTGTGTGTGCGCGCGCTCGCTCTGGCTTTGTCATGATTTGCATTCACATTGAGGCAAAGGTAGTCTGTTTGTTTACAACTACAGTAATTTGATCTGCACATGCAAAATAATCACGTATACGGAGCATCAGAACACTATGTGTGGCCTTCGCATGGCCTATTCACAGGCCATAAGAATGTTGTACTCAAAAACAGCAATGTGGGCTTGTTGACAGCGGCCCGGAGGGGGCCACATGCGGCCCCCGCCTTCACTTACTGCAGCCCTCAGGTTAATATCAGAATACTGATATATTTTTGTTTTGCAAACCTGACCCGCTTTAATTACGTCAGTCTAAATTAGTAGCTTAATGAGTAGCATTAAAATGTTGTTTTATGTCCAATGTATTTGTATTTAGTTCATAAAGTTAATAAACTAATAAAAAACTATATTTAAAGGCATTTTAAATGAAATGCAAATTTTACTTTACAGGATTCCAATTCAAAAATAGCAAAACATAATTCAGGATTTCAATTCAAATTTTCAATGCAAAATTTCAAAATTTCAATGCAAAAATAGCTGATCTACAAGCTCAAAACATGTCGCACTGCAGCGCGTTTTGAGCTTGTAGATTGGCTATTTTTTTCTGGAATGAGTGTGGAACTATAGTGGCCCTCTCCATCGTCAAAGTTGCCCACCCCTGTCTCACACTGGCACACCATGTGTACCCACACTGTTCACTTTACCACCTACTGCTGTCAACTTTTGTGACTGAAGAAATTATTTTATGTACAGACAGGTGAGAAATGAAAAGAGACGCCAACATGAAGTGTCATACTAACTTAAGGTGTTGGAGCACAACAAGCCACCAGAAAAGCTGAATTCCACCACGGCATAGATATAACAGTATAACACTGCCGTCAAGTAGCCGGTCCAACATATCTCTTGTGTGCAATTGGGTTGAGATGTGGTTAACTATGAAGGCCTTAGCAGTGGCGTAACAACGCAGCCCTATGCGGCCCTGACGCAGGATGGTCTAGAGTGCCCTCCTCCCTAAGAAACTAAGAAAACAACCAAAACAATGGGCTATGTTGTGCACGGAAAACTAAAAAGCGGCAAGCCATTAGAAATGCTTAATAAAGTAAACAACACAATAATCAAGTACTGTAAAACACTGGCTTTGACTCCTCATAGCAAACAACAATAAACACTGTGCTTCTCAAAGCTGTTTTTGACCACAAGAAATGGGCTGATGGGCAGAATTGCCAGTTGCGCTGCATGTGCCCACAATTATGCTCACGTCCTCCATGTAAAATGTGCAGCAACGTTCCAACACAACAATGTCCATAGGCTCCATATGCAAAGCTTCGTTTCAAGACCACCCACAGGCAGCAGGCCACTTGAATTAGCACCTTGGACAGCGCTCTCTAGGTTGAGAGGTGAAGTTGGTGTCTGGTGACGGCGCACCACGAAAATTAGACAGCAATTATGTAATTAAATAAAGTGGCTTTGCGCTCTGCTTACCTTATAGGTGAACCTTCCAGGATTTTCTCTCTGCAAAATCATCTAAGGTCCTTCAGATCCAGCTGGCGTGCACAGGTATTCTCGATGGACAGAGTGGCAAGTCCACTGAGGCGACCCTGTCCCATTGATAAGATAACATTTTTGACTTTATTGTCACTGTATGAGACATACAACAAAATTTTGTTTAGTGCAACCACAACATATAACAGTATCAACAGAGAGAACACAAAGACAAAGAAAAACACTGATGGGGCAACTTCATGGCATAAAACTGTTAGTCCGTCATAGTCCAGTCCAGTAAAGTCATCTCAATCCATTAATAAGTATTCCAATGCACCGCTAAAATAGTGGTAAAATACACCTCCTCAGATAACTTTTGATCATATCAGCTTTAATTTAGAGAATGAACGTTCGGCTGATGCCACTGTGACTGGAATGGTTAGGAAAAGCAGTAATACAGTGCAGACTTTGCCAAAACTAGCACTAATGCTGCTGTTCTCCACAATAAGCAGTTTCGTGAGCTCTCGGATAGTCTTCACGTTTGCAATGCTGTCTCTCAGGCACTCACAGAATGATACGAGTTGAATGGGGAATTGACAGGTTAAGTCATGATGGTATTTTTCTACAAGGGTTTGGGCTTGTTGAGCTAGTTAGTCGTTGGTGGCGTTGCAAAGCGTGTCAGGCTGAATGACTTTGAATGTATCCACTGTGGGTCATCTGTGATATGATTAAAAAAGTGGAAGTGATCATACATGGTCAGATTATAAAATATTAAGTTGCGACATAAAATCAACCTCAGTTAACAATATATTGTTATATTGTCATTGTGGAGGGGACTATAGACAGAGCGTCGCAGTCTCGGCCCCTTCGAGGTCACCGGAAGAGAATTTCCCATAAATGTATTTAAAGACCTTTAAGCCTCTGACAAAAGCCAACAGCCGAGTTGACAAATCATGACAATAAACACATTTGTTTGGACTGAACAAATAATTAGAAAGAAGAAAGAAGAAGGGTTCAACACTTTTTTTTGTTTTTCTTCTAATTATTTGTCCGGCCCCCCCAAAATTGTTGTCATGATTTGTCAACTCGGCTGTTGGCAAATCAACTTTGTGTTGATTTGCAGTTATCCTTCCCAGTTCCCTCTAAGCCTAAGGGGACCGAGCCATTCCAGGAAGAATCACCAAAGCATAACAGAGCCAACGAAAGGAACCCCTCACTGTAGGGATGGAGCATTCAGGTCTACAGTGTACTGTTTGTTTGGTGTACACCACACACACACACACACACACACACACACACACACACACTGGCCCACCTAACTTAGCTTACCATATAGGTAAGGTGTAACGATACATTTGAACACTCAGACGTGTGGACACGTCTTAAGGTCGATATGATACATACATAATGATACATGATTGACGATAAGATACATGGATGATATATATTCATTCATGGTAATGAAATACGATCAATTTAAAATCGATACAGTAACTATTTAGTAAAAATAGTTACTGATACTCCCTATAGTGGTCCATGGGCTGTTCTTGCTGATCCATACTCCAATAATGAATCCTCTTTATAGTCGCCTGGGCTTGCTGTATTCATCCCACAGAGCATGGGTGGGGGGTGTTGTTAATTGCTTAATTGTATCATGCAGTGCACCTGAATGGAAGCAGATGCTTTCCTAATTTGGCACCTGTCTGTATATAGTAAATTTGTATGAACCGTTCAGGTTTATAGCCTCAAGAATCTACAGTTTTGCAGATGCCATTTTATTTGATTCTATTTTTAAATGTGTTATCGTTAAACATAACTAAAAGTGTCAATTTGGATAAACAGAGTATTCTACTGTGAGGATTATGTGATTTCAAGGAGACATTCATTGTGTGTGTTCCAAGTTTGCCACTGTGCTGAGGCCGGGACATCTGGCTGGGAATGGGACAGTGCTGCTGGTGCACAGGGCGGAACAGCCAGCAGACTCCAGCAGTGGTGGAATGTAACTACAACTAAAGTAAGTACATTTACTTAAGCACCGTACTTTTTTGAGGTGTTTGTACTTTACTTGAGTATTTCCAAAGTCCAATACTTTGACTTCTACTCCACTACATCTGAGAGGCAAATATTGCCCTTTTACGCCACTAAGTTTATTTCAAAAGTTCAGTTACTAGTTACCGTATTTTGATTATTATTACAAAATACAATTTAACACTTCAGCCCTATTTCAGCCATTTGAATATAGTGCATCATCAATAGCCACATTAGATTTGCATATTATTTCCAGTGGTTAAGAGTGCCCCCTGGTGCCTCTAAGAGGACAGTGCCCCTGTGTGCTCACAAGGTACAGGCCCCAATATTTCAGACCCATTTAAAAAATATCACACAGTTCAGCTTTACGAACAGTTAGTTTCAGTGGTGCACTTTGTTACATGCATAGTGAGAGGAGGATGGAGCAAGAGATCAACCGGAGAATCGGAGCAGCAGGAGCAGAATTGCAGTCGCTGTACTGTACTGTTGTGATGAAAAGAGAGCCGAGCCAGAAGGAAAAGCTCTCAATATATCGAGCAATCTTCGTTTCTACTCTCACCTATGGTCATGAAGTGAGGGTCATGACCGGAAGAATTCGATCGCGGATACAAGTGGCCAAAATTAGTTTTCTCAGATGGGTGGCCGGAGTAGGAGGAGCTAGCATAGGTGGTTCGGGCATCTAATACGGATGCATCTAGTAGGGAATCGGGATGCGTCTAGTACGGATGCATCTAATACGGATGCATCTAGTACGGATGCATCTAGTAGGGATGCATCTAATACGGATGCATCTAATACGGATGCATCTAATACGGATGCATCTAGTACGGATGCATCTAATACGGATGCATCTAGTACGGATGCATCTAGTAGGGATGCATCTAATACGGATGCATCTAATACGGATGCATCTAATACGGATGCATCTAGTACGGATGCATCTAATACGGATGCATCTAATACGGATGCATCTAATACGGATGCATCTAGTACGGATGCATCTAATACGGATGCATCTAATACGGATGCATCTAATACGGATGCGTCTAGTTCGGATGCATCTAATACGGATGCATCTAATACGGATGCATCTAGTAGGGATGCATCTAATACGGATGCATCTAATACGGATGCATCTAATACGGATGCATCTAGTACGGATGCATCTAGTACGGATGCATCTAGTACGGATGCATCTAATACGGATGCATCTAATACGGATGCATCTAGTTCGGATGCATCTAATACGGATGCATCTAGTACGGATGCATCTAGTTCGGATGCATCTAGTTCGGATGCATCTAATACGGATGCATCTAGTACGGATGCATCTAGTTCGGATGCATCTAATACGGATGCATCTAGTATGGATGCATCTAGTTCGGATGCATCTAATACGGATGCATCTAGTTCGGATGCATCTAATACGGATGCATCTAGTACGGATGCATCTAGTTCGGATGCATCTAATACGGATGCATCTAGTTCGGATGCATCTAATACGGATGCATCTAGTTCGGATGCATCTAGTTCGGATGCATCTAGTACGGATGCATCTAGTACGGATGCATCTAATACGGATGCGTCTAGTTCGGATGCATCTAGCATCTAGTAGTAGATGCCTACTGAACATCTCACTAGGGAGGCCCTCGACTCCTCGCTGCACTTCCCACTGGGAGGAGACCCCCTGGCAGACCAAGGACCAGATGGGGGGATTATATCGCCACACTGGCCTTCCTGGAACGCCTCAGGATCCCCACACACACATAAGTGTTGGATAGTGGATAGTGCTGCTAATAGCTGACCAAGAGATTAAAACAATTCTGAAAAATACTGAAGGAAAATAGGCAGTACAATACTGCAACTGTAGAAATGTCCGGCACAATATTTTAATGCCTCTTAAAATGTTCCTACAGTATATCATTGTTATTGTATGCTCTCTCTCCCTCTCCCTCTCTCTCTCTATCTCTCTCTCTCTCTCTCTCACACACACACAGTCCAGGCAGATGGCCACCCACCCTAGAGCCCAGTTCTGCCTGAGGTTCCTTCCCCTGGACTTTTTCCTTGACACTCTCTGCTCTATTATGTGAAGTGTCTTGAGAAAACATCTTGGCACTATAATACCATGTAATTAAATAACTAATAATTTGTTTTGACCAATACAATAAAATCAATGTAGGTATGTATGTAAGTAGCCAATAATGCCAATAATGCTTCCCTCAGGTAGGCATCTTGTTATCCCTGATGCCGCAAAATCCACCCATCTGTTATTCCAAACAGGTTAAAAGTTAGCCTCTTTCTCAGCCTTACTCATCTGCGAAGAGAAAAGCCTGGTCACAACCTACAGTAGACAGTGTTATGCTGGAAGTGTCGGGCCGGAACGTATTTCCCCCGGATACAATATTTTTCGACCAATCACTTGTTTAATTCATAGAGAATATAAACACATTTGTAAAGTGTCATTGTCATTTCCTTGAGTGGCAAAATCCTGCTACATCCGTCAAAATCCTGCTACATCCGTCAAAATCCTGCTACATCCGCCAAAATCCTGCTACATCCGCCAAAATCCTGCTACATCCGTCAAAATCCTGCTACATCCGCCAAAATCCTGCTATATCCGTCAAAATCCTGCTACATCCGCCAAAATCCTGCTGCATCCGCCAAAATCCTGCTACATCCGTCAAAATCCTGCTACATCCGTCAAAATCCTGCTACATCCGCCAAAATCCTGCTGCATCCGCCAAAATCCTGCTACATCCGTCAAAATCCTGCTATATCCGTCAAAATCCTGCTACATCCGCCAAAATCCTGCTGCATCCGCCAAAATCCTGCTACATCCGTCAAAATCCTGCTACATCCGTCAAAATCCTGCTACATCCGTCAAAATCCTGCTACATCCGTCGTCAAAATCCTGCTACATCCGTCAAAATCCTGCTACATCCGCCAAAATCCTGCTACATCCGTCAAAATCCTGCTACATCCGCCAAAATCCTGCAACATCCGTCGTCAAAATCCTGCTACATCCGTCAAAATCCTGCTACATCCGTCGTCAAAATCCTGCTACATCCGTCAGAATCCTGCTACTTCCACCCAAATCCTGCTACTTTTATTAAACCACTCAACCGGCTGGGTCTTGGCTTGGTTAAAAGTGCATAAATATTCAATATGAAAATACAATCGCTGACCTATTATTTGAGTGACATTTTCACTGAGCAACACAGCTCTTATAGTCCTTTCATTTCAAAACTTATATTTTTCTTTTAATCTACATATAATACCAGTTTGGACAGTGATATGTTCTCTATCAAAACTTTTGTTTCATCAGCGACAGGACGAATATTACATTTTTAGGCTATAGATTCCTGAAATGCCTCTGATATTCAAACAGTTCTTTGACAGTTAAGAGTCATGTCAATCAGGAAGGAAGCTTTTGTGAAGAGATTGCACATTAATCTGTTAGTTAACTTCACTATTGTAGTTTCACTTGGCAATTAGTATTGTATTGCTTACCTTGTTAAATTGATCATGCAGAGGCTATTTAGAGTGTGCGGTATGGCTCCTCATTGCGCTGTTCGGAGTCCTGAATATGGGCTCCACTCCTGTTGGTCATAAAATAATAATCGTTATAACTGTCCGCCGATTTGAAGAACATGGACACATTTCACTCTACTAGAGAAACTCGACTGTGCACAGGATCAGAGGTACCCATTTATTAAGGAAATAGGACATATAGTGTAGTGTTATAAATATTTGACTGTAAATTTCTTCCTATAATGACAAAATATGTTTAAAATGGTTAAAATGGCCTGTAATGGGGTGCCCACTGGCCAAATGGTCCAGGCGCATGCCACATATACTGTAGGCTTTGTCCTGACAACACGTTGCGAGTCCCGTTCATGACGACCTTTGCTTCATGACGACCTTTGCTGCATGTCTCTCCCCTTCTCTCCCTCCCTCTTTCCTGTCATTCTTCACTTGTAACTATTAATAAAGCCAGAAAAGCCTAAAACGAATCTTTTTTTTTAAAGGCCTGTAATTGATGATGCACCCTGGGAATTATGGCACAGCCTTTTGTGGATGACAATCTAAACCAGCCTAGCAGTTGCATAAGTATGATTCTGTAAATATTATATAAACAGAGGAGAGTGTTGTTATTGCGAAACAGTGAGCACTTACTATGAGACCTAGCAGATCATGTCTGTCTGTCTGTGTCTGTGTCTGTGTGTGTGTGTGTGTGTGTGTGTGTGTGTGTGTGTGTGTGTGTGTGTGTGTGTGTGTGTGTGTGTGTGTGTGTGTGTGTGTCTGTCTGTCTGTCTGTCTGTCTGTCCCGCTATACGTCCAAATATGGAGTGTGTTGCATCATCAGCTCCATATATGGGCACAAAAGGGGCCAGGTCCACATATACAGTAACAGCGGGACAGACACACAGACAGACAGACAGATGTCTGTAAAACTGGGGGGTCTGCTAGAGCCATAAAAAATCTTATGTGGGTCCCTGGCATATGTTTTCAAATGAAGGTCCGCTCAATTAGTGTCAATTTGGGGGTCCTTGACATGAAAAAGTTTGGGAACCACTGCGTTATATTAATTGTGATGTAGAGAAATGCTCAACATAATTCAGCTCTTGACACAGGCTGACATGTGCTTGAGACGAGCATAAAGGATACAGTTTCACAGGATCATGCCCGCTTGTCCCCACGCCTGTCAGACTGCCCACAACCCCTCCTACTTGAACACTTGCCTCTCATTGAAAATGTATTACTAGGCGCGCCAGTCATGTGTTCGTGCCCAATCAAGAATTTAGATTATTTAGAATTTATAATGAGCACAGAAGCTTGTATTGGGTTAGCAGCATAGAAGATAGCAATGACCCATTCAGTGAAGGCAGCAGCCAAGGACATATCAGGGAGTCCTCCGTTTTCATGTTTTAAATATCTATACTTGTCCTTTTTGGCCCAGAGCCATGCATAATCTGTTTTCCAAACGTTTACATAAACATGGTCGTGTGTGTGTGTGTGTGTGTGTGTGTGTGTGTGTGTGTGTGTGTGTGTGTGTGTGTGTGTGTGTGTGTGTGTGTGTGTGTGCGCGCGCGCGTGCGTGCGTGCCCTAATGAATGAACAGTTGTTAGGGACATTGCAACACTTAACCAGAAAGGTATCCCAATATCAGTCACCTTAATGTGAAACCTCCATTAAAGGAGGGGAGGAAAACAATCCAAAACAGGCACTGCTTCTCGTCCTTCTGTTTTTGCATACGTGTAGAAATTAAAATGGACTAGAAAATATTGCACAGGCACACCCTTGTGAGCTGCCAGCAAACTTCCTAGAAAGTTAGGTGTTGTAGTACTCAAACAAAACAAAACGTCTTGATTAATGAAGATCATTTATATCTTCATACCACAGTGAAATTTCCCAGTCACTGCATTGCTGCGATAAAAGAGTCACACTTTGCGCTCCCTTAACAAGTCAACAGTGTGGAAATGTAAGTGGTCCTGAAATACTGTACAACTACTTGTACAACTACTCATTCAAGTCACAATTCGCTTGATTTATTTCAACTGACATTTGTTGGCATCTTAACTTGAGAAAACGTGAGGTAAAAATACTATAAGTGACGCTAGTTTTGTGAATTAATTTACTTTTAAATGTGTGGCCCCCTGTGCCCCCCACAATATGACCGGAATTAATATTTCACCAAAACCATACCACGGGACTTGGGCAATCAATTAATACAGTTGTTGCAACCACTATATTAATGGCAAGTAAAAAAATTGAACTATCCCTTTACAAACAAAAGTGCAGACCTCTCAAAACAAACTGGTCAGGTTACTACTATGCCTGACGCCCAGAACTCACCCAACACATTGTACAGTACCCTTTGCTGGGGTACTGTAGGATGGCTCAGGTAGAGGACAGAGTAAAGCAACTTGCAATGGGCCTGGTCTTAAGATACCCATACCCATGTACCAGACTACTTCAATAGAAAACAGGGATACCCATACCCATGTCCCAGACTACTTAAATAGCAGAATATTAAAAGAAATACAAAGGCACAACACCAGAAAGAGCCCCACTGATCTCACCGAACCCAGTTTCATCACAAAAGTCAAGTTAATTCTACTGCTATGCTACCAGAATGTGGAATTCCCTACCAACAGTAATAATAAAAAAAAGTGTGGCTGCTTAACCTCCTTCAAAAATTGCTCTTAAAGAGCACTTACAGGTGGCTGCAATTTGTAACTGGACCCTGTAACAAGTAAAAAGTCTAAGCTCATCACCAGGAAATTCAGCCTGTATCAGTAGAAAGGTTATCTTAGGCTCTTCTGAACTACAAGAGTTCTCTGAAAAATGCAGTTTGGTCTATAAATATTTATTGCAGACATCAAGGTCGCTGATTTGCAATCTCAAGGCATACAGTACACATCAAGGTTTCTGACTACTCACATGTTTACACTACAGTACATATTTTCCCCTATCTTGTTTGCGGAGTTAAGACATCCAGTGAAAAAAACAGTGAGGCATTTCAGTGTATTTGTGCTAAAATGAATTAAGTTTTCAAATTAACTGTTAAATAAAAGTGATTACCTCAATAAATGGTTACAAATGATTTATATTATGTATTACTCTGTTATCCTGGCATTGTAGCGTTCCATTCAATCTGAAGTTATTTTCAAACAAAAAAGTAAAGTGTGATCGGCAAATGCTAAACAATTTAAACTAATGACAAGCACCTGTCAATCTCTTCCACATGAAGTTATACATTATACTAGACACTACAGGGCTGTGCTGTTCTATTGAATGTCAATAAAACATGTATTCGCCTTTAAAACAAGATTGTTTTAAAGGTGGGTCATAGTAATCCACAATGTCTAGAATCTAAGCTTCGACTACTATGACCCACCTTTAAATATTCTAGGCCCTGGAGCCAGACCTTCATCTGCACACTGATTGGCTGAGACATGCCCAGCACCTATGTCATTAGAAAATGTGTCACAAATTACTGATACATTTCACATTTACAAAAGTTAGTTTAAAAGTGTGTAGTTATTGAGAAGTCTGTGACTGAGGCAATGACGGCAAGGATGATTCTCTAACCAATCGTCTGGACAAACCACCGGTGCGCAGCCTGACAGGTGGTTGAATGCTTAGAATGGACACTGCAGGCTGAAATCTCCCATACATGTCTCAATGAAAGGGAGACCACCGACAATCAATGCAGATATTCATATTGAATTAACATAATCTACAGTACTACATATTGATCAAATTGATAATGTTATTCATTAAGCTCCTGATTGATGAACATAAATTCACAGGTTCAACAGACAGCATGCATCCAAAAGTGCTACAAACAGCACCGTAAAGGCTCCATGAGGGGACCATGCAGAGCCACATAATCACACTAGAGGACAACTGTTAAATGATTCAATATTATTTTATTTATGTATGAATAATGAGAAACCATGAGAAATGGATATCAAAACAGTATTTTTATTTACCATCAAGGCAAGACAACCATACTGTAGGAGACAGGAAAAACGATTTTGGATCGGACTGCGTTTTGCCCCAGTGAAATAAATTAAACGGCATCAGCAGGAAAATCATTGTTACTTATGTAACAAAGTCATGTCCATAAAATAAAATTGACTGGCCATAAGCTAAAATGACTCGAACCTTCACTATAGTGAAGTTACAAATGTAAATCCAAAAGTTTCTCTTACGAAAAAGAAAAAAAAGCAAACAGCCTTAATGTTTTTGTATTTTCCCTGTCAACATAATCTGAGTAGACGAATGATTAAGTAATTACCACTCTGCCTCCCCAACAGCTTTAGAAAACACATAGTCCCTGCCTGCATAGGACATTATGCCATCCTTAAAATGGAACTTCCAGCGGTTTTTACTGCGGTGAATCTGTAATTTGAAAAGAATATTTTAATAAATACAGATAACATACACTTTGTAAAGAAACATTATAGCCTACAGGAAACCAAGGTGTTCTTACTTTGTCATACTGGCAAACAATCACATTGTCTGTGTCAAAGAGATCTGGAATGTCTTGCTCAATTACATCATCTCCCGAATTCAAAGGATCCTGTTGCCGGAGAGAAAACATGGGTAGAATAAAAATCTGTTTACTAAACCGCACAGCCAAAGTCATGCTGGATTTTAGGAAACAATTAACAAGAAATGATTCACTAATTCTGTACATTTAGTATTCCTCCATGGATGGATTTCCTTCCATGGACATTTTAGTGGTAACATCATGAGTAAAGAGTTATTCTGTACAACAGCCCCATCTACTGATCGTTCAACACAATAAAAAAAGGACATGGTTTACTTTGGGACAAGATGGTGAGAATTTGACTTTATCCCATACCTCTTCTTCCTTAAAATCATCAAGCTCATCAGCTCCATCATCACTGCTGGAGGAGAGACTGCTACCGTCACCACTTTCATCCACATTGATTGCCTCTGCATTGATCATACGTAGAAAATCATTTTCTCCCAAAGGAGCTCCCTCTTCCTCAATGTCAGAGTCGTCGGCTGGCCCATCCAGCTGAATAATGTCTGACAGGTCAGGCATGTAGTCCATCGCTCGCTTTGGAAACAAGAGAAACATGCACGTGTTAATTGTTATGATGCAATGAAGCTCAAATTTGTGCAAGTCACCCCTATCGCGCTTTTAAAGTATCTCATTGAGTAATTTATACATACGTACACTTGACTTAACCACTTCTGTATGCCTGTCCAAATGCAATTAGTCAATGACATGGCAGCAACTCAAATCCATTTAAACCTAACCTGTGTAGACTGTAGTGTTGATTTTTTTTTTTTTATCCCACGATTTTGTAACCCATTTTTCACCCCTGTGTCAATCATCTACTGTGATCCTGGGCTCTACACACCCTCTGCCAACCTGGGGAGAGCAACGGACTTAACTCATGCTTCCTTCATGCTTGAGTGTCCAAGTTGCTCCTTTACACCCGACAGGGGGGAGTTTCCCTGGTTGGACGTAGCGCGTGAAAGGAACACGTTATTCCAACCAGTTCCTTTCCCCTCCATCAGGCGCCCCGGCTGGCCAGGGGGAGGCAGTTTAGAGACCAGGATTACTGCATGTTTTTGTGAGGGTACCTACCCTAGGGGACACGGGGAGAACATGCAAACTCCACACAGAAAGTTCCCTTTTAGATCTCTTGTCCACTAGTCCCTCCATAACATTTTTGTCTTTTTAGTTTGTTGACAAAATTGTCAATGTATTTAGTCTTAGTCATCATAGCTTAGTTTTTATTTCATTTGCATTTAGTTTTTCAGTGAAAAAAAGGTAGTCGAACATTTTGTCATAGTTTTAGTCAACAAAATCAATACTGGTAGACTGCAATTTAAACTGTACCAAAAAAAGAAGAAATGTGATTTAAGTGACTTTGAAGAAGCTAGTCCGAGAATCTTTCCACGCACAACCATCACTAGGGTTAACAGAGAATGGTTCGTAAAGATTCCAGTGGATAGCAGACAGTTCAGTGGGCTAAAAGGCCTTGTTGATGCCAGAGGAGAATGGAGCTGACAGAAAGGCAACAGTAACTCAAATAAGCACTCGTTACCACTGAGGTGTACAGAAGAGCATAGCTGAAAGCACACACATCAAACCTCGAGGCAGATAGGCTACAGCAGCAGAACATTACACCAGGTGCCACTCCCTGGCAGGTAAGAACAGGAAACTCCAATTCACAAAAGGATCACCACATTTGCGCAAAAGATTGGAAAAACTTTGCCTGGTCTGATGAGTCTCCATTTCTGCTATGGCATTTGTTTGGTAGGATCACAATTTAGTGCCTAAAACATGAAGGAATGAATCCATCCTGCCTTGTATCAATGGTTCAGGCCACGTTCAAACTAAGGTCACTTAAATCACCCATCTTCCCCCATTCTGATCGTTTGGACCATTTCTACATGCGTAGATGCATTGAGTTACTGCCATGTATTTGGGCTTGGCTGATTTAAAAAAAATTGTTAACATGTATTTTGTTGGACAGGCTTTCCCAATAAAAGTGACCACTAGGTGTATGTTGAGCTGTTGGCCTTGAACATGTATGATGATTTGTATCATTTAATCCCAATGTGATTAATTTGGCCAAAAAAAAGGCTTAAAGTGTTGAGTTAAATCCCTATTTTTAAAGACACAATCCTAGTCTAAATTACCTCATTGGGCTTTGGAGGGACATTTCCTGCTGCTGTAGCCTCATCTTCATCACCAATTGTTATCACTTCTTGTGGGATCTCAATCTCACTGGCCATGTACTGCGATACAGGCACCAAAGCCTCTCCAGTTTGGACATCAAAATCAACCACGTTGTTGGCCGAGGACGAGGCCATACCCATGGTCAGAGGCTGTGGACCCGGCTCGTTGCCTTCCAAGGAGACAGCTGCCTGCACAGGCGGCGGCATTTCAGGCTGGGAGACTCTAGCAACTACACATTGTGGCTGCTGAGGTATAAAGGTGGTCGTTTGCGCCGACAACTGAGGTGTAGACGAAATTGGAACAGAGGTCTTCTCTCCTCCTTGAGACAGCATCATGTTAACCACAAGTGGGCCTTTGGCGGCTGACTGAGGGCCCTTCCACTCAGTCACTTTAATTGGGGCTCGCTGACCAGCCTGGCCTACTGGGCCCTGGGTAACTACCACTGGAACATTAACCTTGTAAAGTTGACCTTAGAGAAACAAAGAGTTATATAAAGGACATCACGTTATCAACAAACATGTGGGGGGGGGGTAATGTATTATATATTTTTCCTTTTAGCATCACTTCGCCTTACCAGAGGCTGTTTGCAGAGTGACTCCGGCTGGTATTTGCACGGGACAGTTCAGGCCAGCAGGAAGAGAGAAAGTAGTAAGGGCGGTAGAGTTGTTCTGCAGTTTAAAATTACCGGTACGTTAAAAAGAATACACATAAACATACATGCATATATTTAGCTATACACAGTGAAAATATACATATATGTATCTACACGGTGTGTGTGTGTGTGTGTGTGTGTGTTGTGCATGGCAAGCTCTAGAGACATATTCTCCTATTGAGATCACCATGTCAGCCAAACAGTAGTTTCAGCAGATGATTTGGTAGGATTCAAGGCTGAGGAGAAGGTCATTGATAGTCAAGGGTGTTGACGTGAAGGTCATTGATAGTAGGACTAGTTCACCCAAAAAAGGACTTATTTTCTATGAGACAAAAAAACCTGAAGAATCTGTGAATTCAAGGCTTCATAGGGTTATATAATTGATAGGAAATAAGTCATTTATTTTGTGAACTACTACTAACAAGTGTTTAATCAAAAACTATTTTCTCAATGTGATCACTGTTACCCAACGTAAGTTGTGGAATCAACTTTGTTTTTAACACACTATGTAACATTTTTAGTTAATAAAATGTTTTGTGCAATCCGTGTATCAGAGTATATGGTGATACAATAGAACGTATGCATTTGGTCTGCTCTTCTATGTATTCTGTGGTCTGGTTTGACACTGGTTGACAAGTGGGGGTCAAAATTAAATGTATCCCCAATCAGGCAGACTCTATAGGCTCAGTGGTAGACACTTGAGCACTTGTGCAGGGACCCAGTTTGAATCCCAGGTAGGATATGAAAGGTATAGGTTAGGCGTATAGGTTTAAAGCATCATCAGTACTGTGCATCCAGCGAATACATTAAGGTGAAAAAATAATTGTTTACTTTTAGCCTAGATTCTGTGAATTTTCTAAAAAATAGACATGAATTTATTTGCCAATTTATTAGCTTACAGTAATGACTGAATTATTCATTCAGTCAGTCATCGTTTCACTTACCACTGTCCTTTCTTGGTTTCCTCCTCTTTTCTCACTACCAGACGAATATCGAGACCTCTTCACTTTTCTGGTAGCAATTTAAAGTAGCACGATCAAAATACTCACGCACGTTCAGTCAGTGAAACGCAGACAACCTCATTAAGGGGGCGGAAAATGTTACGATGCTGCACACTGAATATAGCCGCCACTCAACACCCTCTTTCTCTTTGTTCAGGGCCGTGAGCTGCACATAGATTTTTGCGGATGGACATAAATTGGCCTTTGGGAACACCAGTAGCTTGTCTTACATGTTGGTCAAAGTTGTCTCTGTTGTCATCTTGACCTGACATTATTACCCGACAAAATAAAACATGCAGGCTAGATGAGGTTTAAGCATCAGGTGCCAACAACATCAAAAGATTTTGCAACTTGCCTTGACAGAATAACTGCGGATATGATGACCAGGGGGGATCACAACTGGTGCTGAAGCTGGGGATACAGATTGAAGACAGCATTTAACACTTTGGTTAGATTAGGATTAGCCCATGGCCCATGATTTCTGCTCCTCCCCGGTAGAAAACGATGGAGAACACTGACGTCACCAAATTTGGAGCAACGCCCCCTCTGCACTATCGTTTAGCGAAATACAAGGAAGTGGGCTTCCTATGCTAAATTTTTCAATGGGTTTCCCCAGGATTTTCATTTGAGCCGAATGCGAACGAAAATAAAAGCCTGGGTACCGAGGCTAGATTAGGTTGAAAATAAAATAAACACCAGTCTCCTTTCTGGACGATTTTAGCCATCCGCACTCACTCGTCCTTAATTGCATGCAATACTGTTGAACACCTACTGTGTCCTTTGAAGGCTGCAGCCTATGAAAGCTAGACAGTTTGCGTCCTTCGCACACAGGCTCTGAATTTGGAAAACACGTTTTTGAACAGCAGTGAACACTGATACAGGCCTTTTCACTTGCTCATGCTGATCACACACCTTCAGTAAGGTTGCAATGCTGACAATTTTATGACGTCACAAAAACCTGCGGGCCAAAAAGAGCAACAAGGTCAATTGTCCTGTCCTTAACCCTCCCTATTCTGGGTGCAAATGTTTGTGGTAAATAAATAGCCGATCTGCAAGCTCAAAATCAAATGCTCTGTGTCGTGAACTTGTTGATTGGCTATTTTTGGCAAAGAGATTTGGCGTAGAGGTATATACGAGCATACCTAGTATAAAGCCCTGGGGGAGGGGTCAGTGTTCCATTTAGGCCTGACGTGAAAAAAATAATCTTCTGAAAGAATATATTCAAAGATTTGTGCCGCATTTTCAGGATTAAAAAATATATATTTTCAGTTGGTTTTAAATTGAGAATCATGGTTGTACCTGTGTTATTTGGAGCAGTCTGACTGTAGCTGGATGGAAGTTGCAGCACAAAGTTGGAGGGGTTTGTACCTGTGTTATTTGGAGCAGTCTGACTGTAGCTGGATGGAAGTTGCAGCACAAAGTTGGAGGGGTTTATATCTTGCCTTGGGTCATGCATTGCTTTCGACTGCATCATCTTTGACTCCCAAAGCTGTAAGAAAACAATTAAGGAATTTAGCAGACAGTCTTATCCAGAGTATTTTAAGCGCAAGACCACAGTAAATTGAATGAACAATGCTGGCCTAGGTTCGCCAGCTGAGCCTGCGGTTCAGTGCTGCTGGTGCAGTGGGAGGCTAGCATCGACCTGCCATAACAGTAAAGGCATGAACCTTATAGTGTACAAATTGCAGAGTAAAAAGTCCTTCAAAGTAAAGAATATAGCTTTAAGTGCTATCGTTTTGGTTAAAACCAAAACAATAAAAGGTGATTAGTAGGCTATATTGTTTGTAGCAGTCTCCCCAGATCAAACATGTACATTTTTTAGGAGGAGGGTATCCAATTTAATCCAATCAGCATCAATGTTGGTAGTGTTCAGTTCAAAATAGTTCCAATGTTGTCTGCTCTTTTTGTTTCCATCAATTCATTTCACATTCATCACCTTTAAAACAACAATGATCCATTTGTATGCTATGTCAGTTCACGTTGGGTCACTTGGGTGCACATTATTGTAATTCCTGACCTGTTGGCAACTATTTGACCAGACATGTTATGTTAATAACAAACGAAACGTTGTGCAAACTCACATGTCTCAAATTGTCCAGGATACGGCACTCCAGTTCTTCTTCCGAGTACAGTTCCCTCATACTCTCAATCACATCATCAATGATGGACAGGTACAGTTTGGACTGAGACAATTGCAGTTCACAAAGATTAAGAATTATTAACTGATAACGGAGACAGACATCAACATGGAAAAACAAATGAGCAAACAACCATCGATAGGTTGGACATATGGAACTCTACTAAAACGACTCAAATATAGATAAATTGTTCGACTATAGGCTATAGCTATAAACATAAGCTCTGCTTACCACTGTTGTATTTGTCAACATCACTCAGAGTATTAAGAGAAGAAAGGGAAATGTGACTGGACTGCAATATCAAGTGTAAAACAAACACACTGACTTTTCGTTTGTGCAACACTTTTGTGACACAGGTGTTCGCAATTACCCGGATGACACACACAGCGGGTGCCCAGAGATGACGTCAGAAGTTTGTTGCATAGAGTTCTATGGTTATTATTATTATTATTGTATGTTATTGTATTTGTGTTTGTTTATTTGTCCTGTTTATGTGCTATATTTTATAACTGAATTGTCTAATATATTTATTATCAAGGAAACATGGGTTGTTGGCTAGTAGGCTACTAAACAAAAACAAACGTAGGCTAACCACACTGCTCAATGGGTCTATCATTCGAATAGCCTTTCTAAATATTATATTCAAAACAATGGCGTGTGTGCGCAGACAGCATTATTTTAACTCCACACGATCATTTATATGAAGAGTAACAGAAGGCATACAAATTGTTTCACTTTTGACATAAATATACCTGTTGCTACTTGTCAAGTCACCTCATACAAATCAAATCACTGTTGCAGACTGATGAGAGCTTTCTTTCTTGTTTAAACAAGTCAGACAATTCCAATCAGATTAGAGGCAATGGGTCATATGCTTTTTTTTATTTAAATAAGTAGTAGTCCTCCACCAACCTTCACAAAATGAGTCCAAAAGTTTAATGAAAGATAAACAACAAACTTGTTGTAAATTATCTTCTTTTACAAAAGCAATTTTAAGTAAAAAATAAAATGTTTAATGTTTTTTCTGAACATAAATTATGTTTATCTTGTGATGCTCATTTTTATGAATTAACTTTTAGCTCTTTTATGAAGGTTGCCAATCATTCTGGAGGAGTGCATATGATCCAAATACAAGCTTACATTCTATATAAACTGTTAATTTTACAATTAATAAAGTAATTAGTTAAATGTAAAGTGCTAGGCAAAGGTTACTTGCTCAACCAGTCTAGAATAATTCAAGCTTAGTATAAGTATCTGTTCATGTCCGTAAGACATTTCACCAAGGCTGTGTGATTCAAGGTTTCCCCTGCCACTTAGTTGCCAGAGCAAATCTTTTCATTTAATTATTCTCTTCTGCAGCAGCAACTTTCTTTATGCTCAATTTCTCCATTTACATCTCTGATCATTTCATTGTGTTTAGGAGTGAAATTGTTTGTTAATTCATGAACTAGAAAATCACAGACAACTCATCTGGTGTCAAATAATCGTCATAGAAATTGGCCTTCGTGATATCCAAACGTCAATATGCTCAGTAAGACAGTAAAGGCCTCTTCATAAGCCAGTTTTCGGTGATAAGGTGACCACCAAACATGGGTGAGTCTCTTATCACCACAGCGTGACGTCATGTTGTCGTTTCCGGTGGTCACCTTATCACCTAAAACTGGAATATGAATAGGCCTCAACACAAAGATGTAGTATTAACAGCAGGAGTACTGCGGCCATACTGTAAAAGAATGGTGCATGTGTTTGCACTCACTGTGTGGGCAACTGGGTGTCTAATGGTTCTCGTCTCCAGAGGCTTGTTCTGTCAGGACGGTAAACTCTTAGGCTTTGTTCAGACTGCAAGCACATCTGATTTGTTTCTCAAATCTAAAGGAGGCTGACTGTCCACACTATTAATTGCAATTCATCAGATTGGATTTGTCGAAAATAATAGCTTTGATCTTTTTTGTTTTCTTCTTCTGTTCAGACTTGATCAAACCAATCTGAATAGGTAAAAAAACTGATTTGTGCCACCAGTCTGAACATAGCCTTAATCTCTTTAAGTATATGTGTCGATAGCCATCAATGTTTTGAAACAGGGGTATTTTTGTAAAATTTTAAATTTCTGTTCATCAAAGATATGCTAGGTTGAAAGTGGTTAAGAAATGACAGGAGAAACCCTGATGTGATTCCATGTATTTGACAATCCAATATAGTCTTTTATCGTATTGTTCCCGATCCCTTTTCTGCATGATAACGTCTTGGCAAATGTCTTGGCCCAGAGGAGCAACTGCTGAAGAAATCACTGGGTCATACAGCCAGACTGCCTCTGTGTTTCTGTTTCAATCCACTTCTTCTCTATCTCCACCTAATGGGACAGATGAATATCACAAATTGTGTAGGTTAATATCACAAATCTTGTCATGCAGGAATGTTGTATCTCCGTCTACAAGCTCACAAGGATTTGTGTGTCTGTCTGTGGCTTTTATAAATATTTTAGCAATGGAAAATATTAACAAGCTTGTGATTCAATAATAACTATATTGAAAAGTAAGTTTCGTTTTGGAAAAAAAACTCAACTCTGTTGACGTATGTATATCAGACATCTTACCTGACAGTGATACCGTGTCCAGCTGGTCACATTCTTTTGAGGCTGGATGTCATTTACCGTGCCCAGCGACTTGATCCTTGTCTGTGACACAACTGCTCCCATAATTTCACATTCCATGGTGACAAAAGGGTACCAATCACTTGGGATTTCCTGATCTGACCCCAGCTCCAGCTTGCAGGAGAATGAATGGGGATGATCCACTGCTGCCCATGAGAACAAAGAAAACGCGTGCAGTTATCGTATCGTATTATCTCAGGAAGCTATGAGAAGGCATGTTCCAAGTGACTTGTGATGATGTTTAACATTAAGACCTTGCGGAAATTGATGTCTTACCTGTATTCTTCGCAGGCAGTCTGTCAATACTCCAGACGATAGCTGAATATGCATTCTCGTACTTGACTGTGCCAATCGACACCTGCATGACAGGCTGAGACTCCGCAGCACTGACTGAGCCCAAGCAAGCGTTTCTGTTCATACGAGCTTTTAGTGACCTCTGTCGCAGTAAGGCCACTGTTCGTGACACTTTGATCCAGTCACCTGGCACTGGTACACGGATCACTGCATTCTCGCAGAGTGGCTGCATGTCAGAGGTTCCTGCAAAGGATGCCGACATGTTCAGGAAAGCCTGGAGCTCCACATAGGCACCTTGTACAGTGACCACAGCCTTGACGGAGAAAGGCAGCTCTGTGCATCCTAACGCTACGGTTTTGTATCGCATCAGTTCCACCCTACAAGCATCAGGAGGGGAGAATTTAACGAGACGGGACCTCTGAAATTCCACCTCATTGATGCATTTGTGAAAGTGGCAGTCTGCGATCTCCATCCAGATCTCGTTATCCTCCTCAGATCCATAACTGGAGTCAAACCGGAGTAGCCCCAGGTCATTAAGTGCCAGGAAACAATCAGCGTCCTCACTTAGAAAAGCTAGGCAATGAATCTGTGTGAAGGCCACTCGTTCCATGACTCCACCAGCTTTATCCAGCTGTACCCACATGTGATCAGTGATCTGCAGCGACAGTTCCTGTTCCTCGTAATGGCGTCTTTGTGGGTGAGGTGTAGACAACTTAAAGATCTCCTCTTCCATGGTGACCAGCAGGTCCTCCATATCGCCATGCTCGGTAGTACCAAACTTGAGCAGCTGCTCGATCTCGGCCTCGTGCGTCACCTCCAACTTGGGATGGTACCGTTTCTTCTCTACGTACGAGAAATGTTCCACCTTTACAGAGAGGATCTTGCGGGACTCGCCATAACTCTCCAGCTTAAGCTCGGAAAGCCTGCATTGCGGAAGGAGCTGGAACTCCTTGAATGGCTTCTCCAGCCCTCGCTCGTAGTACATCTGCAGCACGCCGCCCGGGAGAAGGCGCAGGAAGATTGGGCCCCACTGTCGAGAGGACATACGGTTCTTTTTTTCTGGGATCCTGAGCATCAAAGACCAGCCGTCTCTCTTCTGGCTACGGAACAGACCTTGGGGAACAAACCGCAATGGACCCTGCCTCACCTCCTTGCTCGTTGGATCTGTTTTGCAATTTAGCTTTCTCTCACCATCTCTTACTGTCTCTGCTTCATCATCCTTCTCTGCTCGAAGCCCCTCCAGCTTGTGGCAAATGTAAGAGTAGGAGCTCTGGATTTGGTCACGCGGTGGCTCAGCACCATCTTTAGTCCGAATAAAGAAACGTGGCAGGCTGGTCTCACATTCTGAATCTGAAGAGGAGCTCCCCACATCAACTCCATGGCCAGCCCCCTCCCAGAAGGGGTTGAAGTGTCCCGAGTCTCCCTGGAAAGAAGGGAAAGGGTTTGGTCCATCTGACGGTTTGTTCAGGACCTGTGGACTGTCCTCTGGGCCTGGAGAGGACATGGATATGGCAGATGTGCTGGAAAAACTGTGGAACACATTGTTCGTTTCCCATGAACCATAGTGAAATGGGGAGGCAGTGCTGGGATTCGCACTCACTGGAGTGCAGAAGGGAGTGTTGCATGGCACACAAGAACTTCCATTAAGACCTGAATGTATTTGAGGGGATTCCAGGGAACTGTTGAAGCTCCAGGACGGCTCTCTAATGGGAGGGAGAACCAGCTTCAGACCATTAGGACGGGGTATTGATCCTTTGTTTGACCCTGATGAAGACGGGGGTTTTTGAGGGGAGGACAAAGGTGTGCTCTCATCATCAAATGTCACCCAGTTTGAGTTGTTCATTGCGGAGATTGTCTGGAGACCAGGTTCAAAACAACAGTTCTGCCTTTGCTGGCTTAATCCTCACGCTCATCAGAGGCCCACGTGTCTGTAAGAGAACAAATTGGCATAATTTAGTACCATGTAATATGCAAGTACACATCTGTAATTTTCCTGTGATACTTTTCACATTGTAATACATAGGCTATTATGGAGATAATCCAATTTGCAGATGATTAAAAAAAGGCTATGCAATTCCTAGGTAATCTGGGATAGATCAAAGTTTATTTGAGTTATCCATGCTCACAAATCAACTTTTTATTTATGTATATTTATGGTTAATTTCTTGTTGTTAGCAACACAACTGAGGTCAAGATGTAAAAGCTTTAACAAGCTGATATTTAATCAATTGACATTTGACAAGTTAAATTGCTATAGTTAATGTTCAAAGACTCTTCAAAGTGAATTTAAGAGTCAAGATGCTTCTGAAAATGCCATGCTTTGAAATGTAGAGCCTTTATTACTTGGTAAACCTACTCTAAAAAAGTACTTCTGTGGGGAAAACCGCTGCATACAATTAACCAGTATGCAGTGAACTGTGAGAACTAGGCTACAGGGCAGAACAGCTGGTGCTGCATGAGGCTTTGGAGGGGACCACAGCTGGCTGAATATGGGACACGCTACTGTGCACTGTAATACCAGAGACAATTATTTGTTGTAGAAAGCTTTGTGCAATACATACTACCTCTAAAACTTCTGTCTTATGCTGAAATGAGAAATACCTCAGGTACTATTACCGGTAGGCTACCACAAGAGGCAGAGAGTAAACATTGAAATGCTATCTTGCTATTAATTATCTTGCTAATCATTCACCGCATAGTTAAAACAACTGTCAGCCTTTGATGTGTTGGCAACATGGCAAGCACCACCAGCTCTTGGGCCACAGAGGCAGGCACTTAAAAAAAGCGTGATTACTAAAACCACATCTCAGAGATAGGCTATATGAGAAATTAGTTGAATGTGTAAAGCCACAATTACAGCCTCTTCACTCCTTTCATGATTTTCATCACAGCCTTGGATGAAGACAACCAGTCATCCCCCTATAGCTACGGATAAACAGGAAACCAAGAGCTCAGATTCTGGGTCATGTGCTGGAAATGCATCATACAAAGCCTGGAGGAGCATGTCTGTCGCTCACCGAAAATAACTGATTTTCAGCTGAACAACGTGACACAATGAGTCATGTTCATTTTTTTCTTTCATTTTTTTCAATTCAAAATCAGTTATTTCCAGTGGTCAATGGCAGACAAATACTGCCACTCCTCTCCCCATCTTATTATAGTCACTTGACTGGTTCTGAGAGGCCAAGAAGAAAGGTGAGGTCACCCAGTCTTATTGTACAGAGGAGGCCCACTATACCCCACTTCCAGTGCAGTGAGTCGACTCAAGTGGAGGAAGCAGCGAAATAAGAGGTTGCTGCATCTAGAGGACAAATGAGACATTCCACACATTCCTTGGGGACGAGGAGCTTTCACACAGGAAATACCAGCCTACTCTATTCCTCACAAGTATTATCTTAATTACTTTTTTTTTTATAACATTTCAAGAAACAAATGTGGTCTTTCTTACCGTATATCATCACTGCCTAACTAACCAAATGTGACATTTGAAGACGGAAGTTATGAACCTCAACAGCAGTGATTATTATGAATGTATGTCTAATTAACAGTATGTTCACTTGTCAATATTGTCAATTTGAACATACAACAACAACCAATAAAGCAATCCAAAAACATAACAGCTTGCATGTTAGTTGTGCGCAGCTGCTACAAACCTCATATTTAGCCCTAGAGATGCATTGATGCAATGACTGGAGAAATCGAATGGTAATGGATGTGTGGCATAATTGTGTCAGCTGTTGCGTGGCACTCGCTCACTCAATAACTTCACAGCTTGTTTTCAAAAGAGGAAAACTCGATTCACGCGTGAAGAGAAATCCATGGTGTGAAAGTAGCCTAGGAGCGACATCTGTAAAGAAGTTGTGTAAGCCAATAACTTAACTAATAGTAATAATCTAAATAACTAAATCATTTTACCAAAACATTGTAACTAAAAACACCCAGATGGTGGCACAATGTAGGCTACAGATCATTTGTTAGAGACACAACACAACAGTCAAGGCCTGTCGTATATCTCACCACTCTGGCACAGAAATCGCCGTTGTTTTGATGTTAAATCTTTGTGTAAACTCTGGTTTGACCGCAGTTACATTGTAGATGTTTCAAATCTGACAATGTATCCATTCATTTAAAGCAACAACAGGACTGACATGTTTTACCTAACTTCTGCAATAGGCTACAGTGCGGACCCAAAATACTTCTTTTTTTTTAAGTTTGTTGTAAGTGTTGCAGTTGTCTTAAAAAAAAAAGATAGAAGACGGGACAAAAAAACGAAACAATACTCACAGATATATACACGACTGTAGGCTATGATATCAGCTCATGACTACCTCGGTTTAGAGAGCACATCTTGATTTCTGATGTCGGACGATTTTCCTCAAAATGGCAGAGCAGCGGAAAAGCTGGGGAGTTGTTATAATAGCTGTGCAGAGTTGTGGTCCGTACTAGAGCGGGACAGGACAGCCCTGTCAAGGAGGAATAAACTGTTACCGAACGGCCTGTAGGAGGAGGATGATGAACTCTACTCTTCCCTCCCTCCCTCCCTCCCTCACTTCATTAGCGTGTGGCCGGTTGGTTAAAGGGCCACTAATGTTTTCTTCTGTGTCGGAAGAAGTGGCTACTACTAGGCTACTCCATTTTTTTTTACAAAAGGAAATAAAAAATGAATACCACAAGATAAAAATAGCCCAATCTGTTACAAGTAAAGTCCAGAATTCAAAATGTACTTGAGAAGAATGAAACATGAGTAAAGTACAAAAGTATTAACTAGCCTATAAAAATGATTGTGCTTTTTAAAGGTAATTTCGAAAATGCCATCTTTCCTCCCCCCAGCAATATGTCTCCAACCCCTCTGTAAAGTAAAATTGTATTCATTAAAATAAGCTTTGGAGCGGATTGCAATGTTTATTTCTATATTCTTCAGTTTTCACACTAAGATCTTTGTGAACATTTATGTGTGGCATTATCCTCTTCTGAGCAGAAGGACCAATTAAACCTTGACTGGTTAAAGTAACTAACGTTACTAACCCATGAATTATTATTATTATATTCAAGAACCTATGAATACAATCATTCAATTTTCAAATCAAACTTTATATGTTTCCACATACCGGTATATGGTTATTGCTATTGGGTGTACTGTATAATAATATGAGTATAACTTTTCATGTTTTAGGTTTGGGAGGCGAGGTGGGTGACCTAAAGTATGTCACTATTGCGCAGCCTAACACACACAGACCCATCGACCACTGCAACACACACACACACAGACCCATTGACCACTGTCTGCAACACACACAGGAACCGCTCACTTCACATTATGGTGTGATTTATTTTACCAGCTGCTTTATTTCACGCCCACTTGCTGTAGTTGAGACCTATGTTTCTCATTGGCTGTATACTATACATATCGTCCTGATTGGCTGCCTCGTCTCTATGCAACCACACACGCCTCTAGCCGACCTCTCAGCCATGGGATTTAAGGCAGCTGCGGGTAATTAATTGATGTCATCAATTCTTGTCTCTAATGCAGTGGTTCTTAAAGTGGGGACCAGGGACCATCAGGGTTCCTTGAGGGGTCAGAAGTGGACCTTTTTAAGCCAAGGACTGTAACTATGTGTGTGTGTGTGTGTGTGTGTGTGTGTGTGTGTGTGTGTGTGTGTGTGAGAGAACCACAGATCTAATCCATGTACCAAAACAACCCAGAGGTCCTTACTGTATGTTCTGGTAACTGTACTCTGCACACAGTACAGAATAGACTAGAGGGTGATTTATAATTAGTTGCGTGCCAGTGTTGTGCACTGAAAATAGCCCATTTGCAAGCTTAAAATGCATTGCAGCATGGTGTTGTGAGCTTGTAGATCTGTTATTTTTGGTGCACAACCCAGGCTTAGGTTGTGCAGGGCACAACAGCATACAAAATGACAATAAAACAAATCACCGTAAAAGCCCCAAAAAATGTGGAAAATAGACATTTTTAACTTCTGAATAAATGCCTTTGTTGTATATTCCTTTAAAAAATGTATACAATTACAATACAATAGTGTTCATTGAAAAGAGCGTATATTCACATTAACCCTTTTTATCCATATATGATAGAACATTAATTGACTATTGTGCTACACAAATGTTCTAAGTGCACATCCATGTACTTTGGTGATAAAACTACCATTGTTACAGAGCAAGTTCACAAAGACAATCAGACGCCAGTTCATGAACTCTAGTTTGTCTGTCCTGTACTGTACTCTAGGTCAGGGGTTCTCAACCCGTGGGTCGTGACCCCTCGGGGGGTCGCCACAATATTTTAATCAACTGAATGGCTGGAAAATGGAAATGAAGAGTTTACATAGTACATGCATAAACTTTCCTTCATGATCTTATCTGGTTTCAGTATTCATTTATGATCTCTATTAAGGTTATTTTTGCAGTCAGTTTGTATTTGGGGGGTGGGGAGGGGCTGGGGTCTCGTGACCCCCACCCCGGGGGTCGCGAGACATGGCCAAAGCATTTCCGAGGGTCCCCAGCCAAAAACGTTGAGAACCCCTGCTCTAGGTAAACAGTGAAATGCTGCTAGACTGCAGACACTTTTCCTTAGCATCCAGAGAGCAGGTAGGACACCAAAATGAGGAATGAATTCAAGTGTCTGTGTAAATGTTTTTCTGTTGGGGAGGAGAAAAAAAATACATAAGTTTGTGGTGTGACTGATTTATACTTTGTCGTACAACGGTGACAGCTGCCAAAAATAGGTTCTTTCTGGACTTCTGGGTCATCAAAGCGACACCCTATGATCCTCTTGGTGGCATACGGAGTATTGTTGGTGGCGGGTCTTAACGGGCATGCCCAAAGCTCGCGATGCAGCGTGTTGTCAGCTTGTGTGAATTATTAAGTGACACCGTCGTACGATGGAATATAAATTAATAAAAATGACGATTATATGTCACTATATAGGCCCTAATTGAGCACTTGCCAAAATATTATCCAGTTCAGTTTAAAGCTTAGTACAAAGCTCAACAATAGTCATCTTAGTTTGTTTGCAAGCCTGGTGCGACAGACACACGATTAGACCAACACACTTTTGTCTGAAAGAATGAAAAACCACATACACACAGTAATAAAAGGATAGAGACTGAACCGGAGCGACAGCCACGCCCGCTATTATTTCAGTGGAAGTTGCTCAGTGGCGTTTTGAAGCACCCGGAAGAACCGTCTACTTCCACATTTGGACACTAACAGTTGGTGTCCAAATGCGGAAGTGCAGCCGAGCACTCAATGTTAAACCCGAGCTGCACAGGGTTTCCTCAGGCAAAATGCAGGGGCCCGCCTGCATTCTCAACTCGGACCAGTAGGGCCGAGTGCTTCAACGCTGGAGAGCCTCCTATCCCCGGGGGCTTGGTCCACACCACTTTTTCTCAAATCATGTTTGTCCATAGATTAGCAATAGCGACACAATCCTGTTCAGTGTTTTCTGTCAGTCCCACACGCACATTAAACGGACACACACACACACACACACACACACACACACACACACACACACACACACAAACAGGGTTTGGTCTTCAAGTCTTCACTTCAGTAAGCATTAGCAAGGCTTAAATTGTCCATCCCCCTCGGGGGAAGAGCTTTGTGTTCCCGCCACCCTGCCGTGTGGCCACAAGGTCAAGCAGCTGCTTCCCTGAAGTTTCAGGAAGCATTTTACAAATTATGTCATGTCATAGTTAGCGCTGTAAAAATGGGAAAGAAAAAACATTTCTCTTCCTCAGTCAGGCATTTTCAACCTGTGGCCACTGTGTGACAGTGGAGAGAGCTGAGGGTCAGGTAGCTCCTCCTCCCTGTGGTTTTGGTGATGGTAGTAGTAACAAGTCTCTACTGGGGGGCCCCACCATCCAGATCTTCTCTCAGGGTGCCCGTGTGACGCCAAACAGAGCCAGCTCCCGTACAGCCCTAGCGCCCTTTGTTCTTTTTGGCATTTCCCTAAAGGAAGAACAACAACAGAGTACATATAAATGATAGCATTTAAAACCGTAAAACAAATAACCAGTAAGACGCCCTGAGGGCGAGAAGCGACCTCACCCTAAAGGATGAGGTCCGCATCCACCTGGGTGACGGTAAGACTGCTGGGCGAGGGGGGGGGGTCAGATCAACATAATATGGAATGAATTCTGTACTGGCCATATATTGAGTCTTGAGTGTACAGGGTTTGATGAGGCCAATCAACATATGGCATGTCAGAACAGGTCAGCTCCATATATAGAGATCTAAGGGTTTGAGGTTTGAAGTCAGATGTAGAGTTGCTGGCCAGCTCAATATATGCAGATCTAGGTGAACGAACCAACAGGAAATGATATTGACATTCCCATGGGCAACGGCCCCTGGGGATGTCGTCCATGTAGCGACTACAAATATGCCCGTATATGGGGAGATCCCTGATGATGTCACGAGGCATGATCATATATGGAGGCGTGGGTGACTAGTGGTAATGTCACGATCCGTGACCATAAGCGTGGGTTGACTAACGGACGGACGGACTGACGGGAAATGCACGTTTTCATAGTAAATGCGACCTGTGGTCGCAATAAAGGGCAAGAATTCCTCTATTTTTCCCCTTTGTTTCTCTACGTTGGACTTCAAAATATTGAAAGGGGTTGGGAGGTTTAGTTGGTTCTTGGCTAGCAGAAGAAAAGAAAAAATCAATATCCCCACACCTTGTCTTGTCTTGTAACTGTCCAACGCACATACTTTAACAGACTTCTCCACTTCACCAACCTTTACTTAATGACTTTTTCAGATGGTGCTGACAGGTGCTTTTCCCATCAGGCCAGGCAGCTGCCAACTGCCCGAAACGTTAGAATGTCACACGTTACATGATAAATCCCACAAGCTACTGACTGCATGTTGATGCATCTTCCTTTAGATTCAAGACGTATCACTCCATAAATAAGTGACAGACGTAAATCTCCCCTCAGTGTTTCTCAGCTGTGTACTGTTTTCCAGCAGCAACTTGTAGTAATAGAGATTGAGTCCAGGGGGAACCATAGATCATTTTTGATAAATATGTGCATTTTGAGGACCAAATATGAAAGCTCCTCTTGAAATGGAATTTGGCTAAAAGTGATGTATGATTTTCCAGATTATCTGGAGGGACACAGACAGTCGCCGTGTTTTTATTGTTTATAGATATAGATAAGATATATAAGACAGAGATATCTTTGACAAAAGAAATCATATAAACATATACAGTACATACATATCTGTCAAAAGGATAAAACACAATAAAGGTTGAGCACTTATTTCCATTGCATCACTGCACAGCTGGCTGTGCTGTTTTGGTTTTGAGTTTAGGGGCCATATTCTACCTAACTAACTATGCTCTGAGAGGTCGCTGTGCTTGCTTTTGTTCTCCAGTCTCCAGTTTTCGTTAAAAACTACTATTAAGGTACTTTTATAAGTTTGTAAAACTGAAATTAGAATAGGGGCTGTATTTCAGGTTCTGATAGCTGCCAGAAGCGTGTGGTTTATTTATGTGAATATAGAGCTGTTTTAAAAAAGGAAACATTCAGTATAGGGTGGCTCAGGGGTAGAGTGACTGGACGGGAACCGCAAGGTTCCCAGTTCGAACCCGGGCTCCCCCAGAGTTAGTGTCGAAGTGTCCTTGAGCAAGACACTGAACCCCTAATTGCTCCTGATGTGCTGGTTGGTGACTTGCATGGTTTCTGCTGCCATCAGTGTATGAATGGGTGAATGTAATGCACAATCTCTGGAAAAGCGCCTTGGATAAAGGCGCTATATAAATGCACCATATATTGAAGCTTTACATGCAAAGGAGCACACAAGGAGCACACTAGCATGCAACTATTGATTATTTTCGTAGGCATTATTATATCGATACATTTGATAAATCGAATAATCCAGAAGCTTGTTTAGCCCATTTAGACCTGAGGACCATATAGCTTTTAACCTGAAGTGGTTATTTTAAACTTTATTTTTAACCATTATTTTAAACAAAAAAATTGTGTTCACAGCAAAGTTTTTAACTCAAATATTTGCTTCCGGGGGGGTCCCTGGAACAACATATTTTGAGATGGGAGTCTGCGACCAATACATATCATTCTGGTGGTCCTTGACATGAAAAAGTTTGAGAACCACTGATATAGAAACATGATTTAGAAGACATTTGTAGAATCTGGTCCTCAGGTCTGAATACATGTTGCACACTAGCACACAAGTTGTCTCACAGCCGTACCTTGCTGCCCAGTTTAAGCGTGTCAATTTCTTCTCTCTGCTTGCTCAGCGTCTCATTCATAATACACAGGTGGTCACTCATCATGCTCAGCTGATCCTCATAGCTTCTCTTTGTTGTGGTCAACTCGTCCTGTAAAGCAGACACTTGTTATGACACTAGTTTTCAAAGTTGGGTTCTGGAAGGGGTTCCAGGGGGTGCCAAACTAAATAAGGAACGGTTTAAACACGTAAGCCCCCTTTTATTTGTCGGATAAAAAAAAGGGAAAAAAAGCCAATCTACAAGCTCACAACACATGCAAGGACCCTCATCAATTTGGGAGGCCATGACATGAAAATGTTGGGCTATGAGAGTCCATTTGCCTGTTTTGTGAATGAGAATTTGAAGATGTAACTGAGAACTGGTGGTTGCTTGCATTTATTACAGAATCGTTTCTTTTCAGTTTGTGACAATGTACCTGCAAGCGTGTGATGTTCTGAGTCGCCAATTTGACCTCCTCGGTCAGAGTCTCTCGTGACTTTTCGGCGATGGCTAAACGCTTGGCCAAGGCTCGGCACTGTAAAACCAAAGCAAAATTAAATTAAAAGATGGATGCACAAACAGCAGTGTCAAGATTAAATTTCTTGACCTGGGCCGGCCAAGCGGTCCAGGCACCTAGGCTGGTAATCCTGGTAAGCCTGACAGTGTGTCACGGGTTCGAGTCCAGAGCTCAACGACCTTTGCTGCGCGTCTCCCCCCCCCCCCCCCCCAATCTCTCTCCCCTTTCCTGTCAAACTACTGTTAATCTATCAATAAAGGCAAAAAGGCCCCAAAAATATCCTATCAAAAAGAATACAATATTACAGGTCTTGGGGTTTGGCTCTTCAACATCGCAGCAACAAGACCAAACAGCAGAATAATGCAATAAAATAACAATAGCCATAATAGTAAATAAAAATGCTACTAAAATAAAATGCAAAAAAATATCACACTGTGAGGTGTCGTTATTATTTGTGGCTTTATTAGAGCCTAATATTGTTTTATCGTGTGAGTGTTTAGGTGTACAATTATGTATTGTAACTGTGTGTTGGATGTGTTGCAAGTATGATCGAACCCTACAAACCCTCCCGCTCACTCAGATCAGCCAACGCAGGGAAGCTGGAAGTACCCTCACTAAAAACGCCGGGACAACGCTCCACACGTCCCAAACTCTTCTCCCTTCTGGCTCCAAAACTGTGGAATGCACTTCCCATTGCAGTCAGAACTGCAGCATCACTCCCAATCTTCCGCCGTAGTCTGAAAACCCACCTTTTCAGACTCCATCATGGCCCATAGCACTTACCCCACCCCCTTAGATAGCAATTCTGTAGACTTAGATAGCATTTGATACAGACTTATAGCATGTTATGTAGACAGCATAAGTGCATTGTATGTAGTCATAGCACGTCATAGTACATATGTGTAGCATAGTAGTATAGATGTATAGCTTATATGTATAGTTTCATTATAGATATTCCACTGTTACTTTCTTAGCTACGCATGTTTCATGATAAATGTCTTTATGTGATGTATTCCCATGCTTTTTGTTCTTGCTTAATGTAAGTCGCTCTGGATTAAGAGCGTCTGCTAAATGCCTAAATTGTAAATTGTTGAAATAACATAAATGTGTGGTTGTGTGTAAGTACTGTATGTGTGTAGCAGGTTCAGCCTTAATAGCTATTATTTTTGCCCATTTGTGTGATCGTGTACGTTCCTCTGAGTGAGTGCGTGTGTGGGGCACAGAGCAGGCAACAGGCCGTTAGTGTCTATTGTTCATATCTTGAGGAAGTGCTTAGGGCGAAACTGAGTCACAGTCAGGTGTATTCCTATTGCTATTCTAGAAACACACACATGACCAACACGTGTCAAGCAGTCACAGTTCAGCAGGATCTCGCTGGATCTTAAGAAGCAGCCTCCTCCGTATTGCATGAAACTAAATGCTGTAATGTTTCCCTTAATAACCTTATAATGTACGTGCAGCTGTGAGAAGCAAAGGAGGAAGAGGCATCAGGAAAACAAAAATGGTTGCCCGGTGTTTCCTTTTAATTTTTTTAGCTGAGCTAGTGGGTATATTTCGCTTTTCATTTGCATATATTAATACACTCAAAAGTCCCTAAACACCTTTCTTACTTCAATGCCCAATGCTGAAGAAACAAAAAATAATTGAGATTGTGTGTGTGTGTGTGTGTGTGTGTGTGTGTGTGTGTGTGTGTGTGTGTGTGTGTGTGTGTGTGTGTGTGTGCGCCTGCGTGCGTGCGCTTTCCTTGCACACTGCCAGATGAATAAAAGGGTTAGGCTGCACATCAGTGCTGTGAAAGACACGGGTCTTGTGCAATGAGACAGTAAAGCAGACAGGCTGTCTCACCTCGGAATGGAAGTGCACGGCCTTGCTGTCAGATATCTGCAGCTGGGTGGTGAGCTCTCCCACTCTGGCCATGTAGTGAGTCTTTATCAGCTGTTCCCGGGACTCTTCATCTCCCACCTGCACACAAGACACAACATACTCCCTTGTTCATTGAACTCAAGAGACTCGGGAGTGTACGCTCTCTGCGAGAGAGCACAAATGTAACCAAATGCCAGAGTCCATTTGGTTAGACTTGTACATTCTCAGAGTTGCAGATGGATAAATTAAACACTGAGGATCGTATTGTGTAATTAGTGTTGATTGTGTCGACTAAAACTATGACGAAAAATGCTCGTCGACCACCGTTTTACACTGAGGAAAACTGAATAAAAACTAAGCCATGATGACTAAAACTATGTCTAAAAATATTGCCAATTTCGTCAACAAATACAAACTAGACTAAAATGTTAGGGAGGATTAGTCCCTCCCTAACTGGAGAAGTGTATAACTAAAAAACATTTTATGCTTGGTTGCATGCTGAAAGTAGCAGATCTACAAGCTCACAACGCCTATACAGCAAGTGTAAAATCAGCCATTACAACCGCCAAAATACATTTTAGTCGACAAAATCAACTGTAGATTTACTCGACTTAAAATCTTATGATATTTAATCAACTAAAACTAGACTAACACTAAAACATTCCAGGTGACTAAAATGTGACTAAAACAAAATCAAAATTATTCAAAAGACTATGACTAAAACTAAATAAACAATTGCCGTCAAAAAGACCACTTTAGATCTGACATTCTGTAGAACTTACATGTTCAATAGTAGGCGTTGTTGACAGCATGCCGACCTGGTGACGACAACACACAAGGCAGATAAACACATTGGGGACTGACGTCACGGATCAAGTATTGTAAAATTCAACATCTTGGCAAGTTTCCCCATGAAGCCCCAGCAGGATTCTTACATTCATGGAAGCCACTACAACAATACAAATCTAAAATAGATAGGTGGTGACTATGTATTAGACAACCAGATGCAGAGAGTGAGCATGCATCCGTGTGATAAAACTGGGTCACACCACGACAACAGAGTTCTGCCATCCTGCCACATCAGCACACTGGAAGTGTGGGTTTTATTAAGGGAAAAATTTGGCCTAGTGTGGGAGCTAAAAAAGAGGCTGATAATGCTCCTTTTGTTGAAGCCAACAACAGACGCCCATGCAATGGCCATTGAAATCCTTCAGCTTGTCTCGTGTAGCCAAAACAATCAGAGATTTCCGCATACCGATACATCTTCAATGTGAAACGGCAGAGAAAAACAGCCGCAGACAAACCTTGTACTGCACTTTGAAAACAAATCTCACATATCACCTTCCCAATATGAAGGACAGCTGTAAATCCTTTTTTTAATTAGAATTAGGGATGCATCGATGTATCAGCCCACATATCGCTATCGGCCGATATATTTGCCGTTATCGGTCAATATCGGCAAATGAAACTGACATTAACCGATGGCAGCAGCCGATATTTACGTGTTGTTGATAAGCATACATTTTGCGTTGGCTATGTTGTGATTTGTGTACCCATCTTATTCAGTAGTCATTCAGTTGTGAAAACAGACACTTGGAAAAGAGTATAGGCTATTTATTGATTGATTGATTGAATACTTTAACAGGCTTTGGGCCAAGCCCTAGGGCTCAGGCTTGTTTCCATTGTGGTCCTCTATATAATATCGGAATCATTCCGAATCGGTATCGGCAGATATGCCCTGCAAATAATCGGAGATCGGATATCAGTCATAATTGCATAATCGTGCACCCCGACTGGCAATAAAAACAACAAAAACTAAATAAACATACAGTATATGGGTATCAGTATCGGCTATCGGCTAAAATGGTTTGGTTTCATTTTACGCTCTCAAGAGTTAAATTGTTGTTAAGCAACTGCATTACTTCATTAGTCTACACAATTAGAGAATGTAGAAGAATTGTTATTTTGATCAATGTTTGCCTGTTGTCTCTAATTGTGGACAAAATCTTATCCAACGACAACAAAATATTCTAAGTTTTGGGTCTGAGAGGCTAAATCTCATCAAATGGTGGTCCGTGGCTTAAATGGCGAATAAATAATGGGCCTTGATGTAAATAGGGTTTGAAAACCACTGCTTTAGATGATCAGTCGGATCAATAGGCGCAGATCTCATCCAACCAAAGCTAAGGAGGACATAATGGCTGTGTACCAGGCTGGTGCTGCACTGGATGGCATCCTTCTCCTTCTGTTCCATGTCGGTATCCTCCTCGCCGCCGAGCGAGACATCGTCGGCCGGCGGTGCGGCGTGGGTGGCCACGGGGCCCCCCCCGAGGGCCGCCGAAAGCTGGCTCTCCAGGTCGCCGATGCGCTGGCTCTCCTTCTCCAGCCTCACCTTCCCCAGCTGGGCCTCCAGGAGCCAGTGCTCCTTCTCCTGCTCCAGACGAGCGATCTTCTCCTGGCTCTGGTGCACCTGAGGGGAGGAGGCCACGGTGGTGCACAGAGGAAAGGAACAGACTGTGTGAGATCACGGTGGGAAGATGTATGACGGGGTAATGGCATTTAGCAAGACAGGGAGAGAGTGGGAGAAAGTACAAGGGATAACATTTTCAGGAAATTAAGAAAAGCTAAAATATTTTTAAAACAATGCAACAATACTGCCAGTTAATGGACTGTAGAACAGCTTCCCTCCCGTTCACGGGTTACACAAGTTATTTTTTCATTTCATTTTTTCCGCGTTTTTAATACGTTTTAAGTCTATGAATATATGTTGTTCCAGGGACACTCCAGAAGCAAATATTTGAGTTAAAAGCGAAGAAGATTTGCACACATTTTCACGATTTTTCAAAAATGTTTGTAGCTCGGCACTTGGTGCCGCGCTATGAGCTTGTAGATCTGCCATATTTCAGTTTAAAACAATGGTTAAAGTGGTTAAAAGCTATTGAATGATTGGTTGAAATTTTCATTTTGCAATAATGGGTACATCAACTACATTTCAATGAGGTGACACAGATGCGTCCTCAGCTCTAAATGGGTTTAATGAGTGTGTGGAAATGGTCCCGTTGAGCTAACCTGTTGAGTGAGACCCTCTCTGCTCTCGGTAGAGCTCGTCAGTATGCGCCGGTTTGAGAGAGCTTCTCTGTACGGAACGGACTGTGGTCTGGGCTGAAGAAAACAATGACAAACAAAACGAAAATAAGACAAGGACAATACAGGGGAAAATATATTATAAGTTGTTATATGACAATGTGTATTCAACAAAGGATAATACAGACCTTTCTGATGGCGTGGATATAAGCGGCTGCTTTCTTTTTGTTATCCAGCATGCTCTCTGCCTGCAAGGGGTTGAGGGCTACAGTCCCACCTCTTGGCCCATAGCCTGTGGACGATGTGAAGAAGTCCAGGTTGTTGCTGAAGAAGGTGGCGATCTGTAGAAGCAGATTAAGCCATTAAAAACTGTCATGATGTAGAACCTGTTCTCAGGTTAAAGTGTCGTGTGTTCGAGTCCCGGTCATGACAACCTTTGCTGCATGTCTCTCCCTGTCTCTCTCTCCCTCTTTCCTGTCAATATACACTTGTGTCTATCAATAAAAAGCGGAAAAGCCAAAATCCTTAAAAAAAAAAAAAGATAATATCTACAATCGGTAGATATTGGTCGGGCACTAACCAGGAGGAGGCGAGGATCGAACCTGAAACGTTTGTACATTGGTGGAAAAAGTATCAATACTGCAATATAGAAATACTCCGTTACTTGTTTCTGTTTGTTCATGAAAAATGAATACAATTTAAGTTGAAAAAAATAAAAGAAAATGGCCTGTATATAGGGCTGAAGTGGGTAATGTTTTGTAATAATATTCAAAATCTAACTAACTAAAGTTTTCAAATAAATGTAGTGGAGAAAAAAGTACAATATTTGCCTCTGAGGTGTAGTGGAGTAGAAGTAAAAGTATTGGAAATACAAATACCTCAAAATTGTACTTAAGCACAGTACTTAAGAAAATGTACTTTGTAACTTTCCACATCTGCGTATTCCAAGACTGCAGCTCCACCACCTGAGCCACTGCCGCCTCACAGTGTGTTTGTGGTCAATACCATCAATTAGACGGAATTTATCAGATAGTTGTGAGATTAGAGGCGGTTGAAACGAGGTGCAATTTTACAGGACTTCTGCCATTAGTTGGCACATGTGGCTAGTCTGGTTTACACACCCTGAGCCAGCTGGGGGTAGATATTAGGTGTAAATCGTGGCTGCAGAAACAAAAGTATGGAGGAGGGAGGGAGACTAGAGAGAGAGCATACATTGCAGAACCAACACCTCAGCATAATGTTGTTAAGTATTATTTTGTTGAGAGAGAAGAGTGTTCATGTTGAGGTAGGATTTTGTGTAAAGGAAAGATAGCCTGGCTCATACTGCACCACTGCATAAATATAATGTGTAATAAATAATTGTTATATAACGACACTTGGTCCCATGGCTGGTTGAATTCTACTCTTTGATTCAAGATCACTCTATCATTATTATCATTATTATTATAATTATTATTAGTTTTAAATATATGACCCCCAGTAAGCGAGTCTAGCACCTGGTCTCAAAACTTAAATGGCTGTATTTAAAGCGCAAAATAGTAAGCGTAAGAGTCCAGGTGTAAGACGACCCTGGTGGTACTCAAACCTGCCGTCTGCGCGACTCCAGAGGACTGAAAGCAGGATCGAGATTTGTAGGTCAAACCTGACAAGGGAGATAGTGGTGGTGCACAGCAGCTGAAAGACTGTAGCTCCCTTAAATGCAACTTGCCCGAGTGACACTTCAAACAAAGCTGACATTCATCAGACGTGTCTGATGAGCTAGTTTGTGGACCATGTTTTGTTTTGTATTATTGCCTTATTTTGGTCTAGCTGCTAGCACCTGCTTTCGTCTAAAAACCAATAGCAGGTCTATAACCTCACAAAGCGATGTAGTGAGTCGGATATTTTCTGCAAAGATATTTGATGTAGGAGGACAAAGTAGGGGTCCTAATGTGGACTACACAAGGCTTAAGTGGTTAAACAGTTGTTGGATTTTCGCAACCCATCGAGTAGGGCTGCACGATATGGACAAAATCAAAATGTCATATCTCGGTATTTATGCCAAATATTGCGATATCGATACGATATTACCTTTAAGATTTCATATTCAAATTTTAAGTGTTGCAACATTGAAAACTAAACATAATTAAATAAACGCATAATAACAAGTCAATATTATTCTTAATTTTAAGTGCTATTGGGTTCCCACACTTGTAATTTGATATTCTAAGTGTAGCAACAATGGAAACTAGCATGGATGAGATGTTGCTGGCTTTTGAAGTGGACGATATATCAATATATCGCAATATCGTTGCCTTTTTGCGATACTGATATTGCGCATGTTACGAAGCATGAGCCTCAGTTGTTATATTTAAGCTGAAGTCTTCACACTTGGGTGAAACCATAACAAAACCTTGGCAAGGAGTCATAGGACACGGGCACTTTTTAAACACACACTCAAGTTCATCCCCCGTGTAAGTGGCCGGTTAAGCCTTTAATTAAACCATGTTTGCATGAGAGGGAGTCGCTGTAAAAACCCAACGAGGGCCTGCTTTCGACAGCCGGGTCAGGGGGAGGACAACTCTGCCGCAAAATGTGAAGCGTCCGGGCTATTAGGACCTGGCTGCTCATGAATCACCACTCATTCTACACACATCAACAGCCAACATGCTGTTTACCACTAGACCCATGAGAGTTCACACTAGGCCAGAAGAGCACAGCCAACAGCAATCACACAACACTGGTCTGTTTCTCCATGATGCGTGACTGACTGACTGACTGACTGACTGACTGACTGCCACCTCCCTGACGGCTCAGCTGACCCACTGCTCTACATGCTTAAAGGGACACTTCACCCTTTTTGCAAAAAGATATATGTTAATGACGTTTAGGAGCTTTAGAACACTTTCCTGGGGGTCTTTATGTGTGTAATATGTGGTTTTAGATATTTTAGATTGTAGCAGTGAGCCTGTAGTCTCTGATGTCATGGACACTGGGCTCACTTCCTTCCTGGACTACATGTCTCAGTAGGACAGCTCTCCCCCCTATCCACAAGGAGGAGCAGTGCACCAAAGAATTATGGGAATTGTAGTCCAGGAAGGTAGTGAGACCAGTGTCTCATGGTACCACATCAATACAGCATGGAATTGTGGACAAAATCTTATAAAAAGACAACAAAATATTTGTAGTTTTGGGTCAGAGAGGCTAACCAAATGTCATCAAATGGTGGTCTGTGGCTCAAATGCAGAATAAATAATGGACCTTGGCATGAAAACCACTATTCTATAGGGCATTAATGTCAAGTAGAATGTGGCCTATAGTATAGGCCACATTCTACTTGACCTTAATGGCAAGTTGGCAACCTGTCTACTCTGAGGTAGTCTGAGTCTGAGCCCAGCTTCTGCCCCCTGCTGGCAAGCCGGGGCCAGTTGCACTGAAATCTGATCTTAGAGCATATTACATTTGCAACTTGAAAAGGACCAGTGGTGGTTTGATTGATTGAAATATTTATTAACAGTTTGCAGAATTACAGTACATTTCAAGCACAACTCAATACAAAGACTGTTAACTCAATTTACAGTGAGGGGAAAAAGGGGTGGGTGGTGGGTGAGGGGGTTCAGATTTTACGGGGGCCAGTTTCGAATTGCAGCTGTAGGTGCCCTTTGAGCGCGGTTTTGAAGGAGTCAAGTGATTCGCATGTCTTAATGACTGTTGGTAGTAAAAGTCCAGAATTCAAAATATACTTGAGTAAGTACAAAAGTATTGGTATCTAGATGTACTTAAAGTGCCAAAAGTACTCAATATGAAGAATGTCCCATTTCAAGTTTTTAATGTAAAAATTAATCTTTTGAAAATGTGTCGAATCGTGACGCATTGTGAGCTTGTAGATTGACTATTTTCAAATGGCCGAAATGTATATAGTGCTGAAGTGGTTAATGCATGTTTTGTAACAATAGTTTTAGAAAAGTAGTAACTAAAGTAAAAAAAATATGTAGGAGTAAAAGTACAATATTTGCCTCTGAGCAGTAGTAGAGTAGAAGTAGAAGTATTGGAAATACTCAAGTAAAGTACAAATACCTCAAAATTGTACTTAAGTAAATGTACCTACAGGTTACTTTCCACCACTGGAAATGACACAAACTGGTTCATACTTCCCTCGTTGGGTTGTGTCCGGAGGGCAAAAAAAAAGTTAAAGGAGAAATTGGAGGAAAATACTTTCGTGATTCTGAGAGTAGAGCAGCATCTCTAGAGCTAACAGAGCTTCCACTTCTGTTGCTCTTTTTTTAAACTGTTTTGGGGCTTTCGCCTATATTTTATATTTTTTTATGGAGGGACAGACAGTAGGCTGACAGGAAATGGGGGGAAGACATGCAGTAAAGGCCGTCGAGATCGGGAGTCGAACCCACGGTACACTGCCAGACTGGATTACCAGCCAAGGTGACTGGACCGCTGAGCCATGGCCATTACCAGGGCGATGTGTGTAAACCAAAGAAAGGCAGGGCCCTAAAAAGCAGTGCAGACACCCATGCATTACATCATCCTCTACTCCACACATCTGAGACACAAGCAACACACCAGGGTATTGGGTAACAGGGTGTTGTTCTGGGTCATACTAACATTCGAAAGATCTACGATTATCATGAATTACTGTCAATGAGGTGATGTCTGGTTTGTTGTCCTGGAGGTGGAGTTGTGTCGTTTAGGTTGGTAGCGCTATTGTTAACATTAATATATATCTTGTCTGTGTTTATTTCACTTTAGTGACCCTGGGTGGGACAAAGTGGGAGTGGGAGGGAGGGCAGTGAAGTGCAAGCAGGAACATATGTTTATTATCCACATCAGGGTTTCCTGCACAACGTTGTTGGCATGGCGCTGCGCCATGCTTGAAATAAATCGCGCCATGCCAAGCTTAAAAAAGCTTGAGGGGGCTAGTGAATCATGGTTTGTGTGTGATATGAAATGTCCAGTACCTCCCCTGTGCCTCCCCAAGTGCCACCCCAGTGTCTGCCCATGCAGTGCCCCCCAGTGTCCCCCTGAGTGCCTCCCTGAGTGCCTCCCCAGTGCCTGCAGTGCCTCCCCAGTGTCCCCTCAGTGCCTCCCCAGTGTCTTCCCAGTGCCTCCCCAGTGTCCCCTCAGTGCCTCCCCAGTGCCTCCCCACAGTGTCCCCCTGAGTGCCTCCCCAGTTTGCCCCTGAGTGCCTCCCCAGTGTCTCCCCAGTGCCTCCCCAGTTTTCCCCTGAGTGCCTCCCCAGTGTCTCCCCAGTGTCTCTCCAGTGCCTCCCTAGTGTCTCCCCAGTGCCTCCCCAGTGCCTCCCTAGTGTCTCCCCAGTGTCTCCCCAGTGCCTCCCCAGTTTTCCCCTGAGTGCCTCCCCAGTGTCTCCCCAGTGTCTCTCCAGTGCCTCCCTAGTGTCTCCCCAGTGCCTCCCTAGTGTCTTCCCAGTGCCTCCCCAGTGTCCCCTAGTGTCCCCCCAGTGTCCCCAATAGCATTACAAGAGCAATAATACAAATTAATCTTACTTTATTAATCTTATTAATTAATGAATCAAATTAATGAATTAATTAATCAAAATCTTCGACGCGCGGGCAGAGGCCGCGCGCCAGAAGCCCCTCCCCCCCGCGCCCAGCACCATGCCAAAGCTTTTTCCTGCAGGAAACACTGCACATGCATGGACTGTATTTTGTATGGTGGAAGCATACAGTAATAAAGGACAGAGCGCAGACCGGGAGCGACAGCCCTGCCCCTTGCTATTCATTTCAACGGAAGTTCTCTGTGGTTTGAGACCACAGTTAACGCACATGACGTCACTGGACATCCATCCACCTCCATGAACGTGCTGCAGGTGCACTTTTGACCAGTAGGTAGTGGCAGATTCAACGTTGGCCAGCCTTTCTGGGGGTTTGGGTGGAAGCCTCAATTTATTTTATTTTAAACAAATAAAAGTACAAAAATGTATTCCCCTATTGCACCTAGTAATTCTCTGTTTTGATGTCTTTTGGGGGTGGAATTCTTGTCTTTTCATTTTCACGCCTGGTGACAGATTATCGATGCATGGATGTGAGGCAGGTGCAGGCAGAATTAACATTTTGGGTCATGCACACAGCAGGGTGGCGGTGGTGTGTGACAGCACGCTTTGACCATGAACCAGGCTTTAAGAGTCAATGGGCTCTATGCACACACACGCCATTTTGGAAAGAACTAGAGCGTTACAGCTGATACTAATGAAGGCTCTGTTCCAGTCTGGTCAAACAGAGTCGGGTGCTGCTATTGTGCATGTTAGGTCACTGGAAAGTGTCCTTGAGTGGGTTCCAAATGGCCCCGTACGGGTGTGTAACTCTGAGAGTGTACAAATAGACTGGTAAGGGACAAAGGGTCCATTTGGTTCCTTTTGTACAGTCTCAGAGTTATGGGGGGCCTTGAAATTAAATTGAGAACCACTGCACACTAAATGGAACATAGCCCTAATTAGTATCATCGGTAACACCTGTGAAGGATGGAAGATAGGAACAGATGGAAGGAAAAGTCGCCAACGTCTGTGGCAAAACTCTGGTGGAATACATTGGAGTCAATGGAGCCAAGTGGACAAGCAAAAATAAAAGAAGATAACACATCATTGCCTGCTGTGTTGCTTTTCGATGTGTACACTGTAATTTATAGAGGTATCTAAAGAGCACAAAGTATGTTTCTGAACGTACCAACTACCAAGTATCGCGAGACTGTCCACCAGCGAGACTGTCCACCGTGTCCTGTCTGGCAACCAAATCTCGCAATACCTCCGAGACAGAAACGCACTGTCCATATCGAAAAGCAATGTGATATGTCTTATTTTATATTCCTGAAACTATTATATGACAAAGGTCTCAATGTTTCATATTAAATAATGTTACCTTGCCAGTAACGCTGGTGAGAGAGCCCAGGGATCCCAGCAGACAGTCACTGGTGGTGCGGAGCTTCTGGGTCACAGACGGAAGCTCCTGCTCCAAGCTGGCCTTCTGGTTGTAGTGCTTCGACATCTCTGGACACGTCGACGAGAAAGGAGCAGTGGGACAGGCATTTAACACAACTGCTCTGGAAAGTCACCAGCTTTTTTTTTGACAATTATTTTCCTTTTTCTCCCAATTTAGTCATTATTATGCCAATTTCTCAATCTATCTTCGTATTATATAATTGGTCCTTACTAATGTTAACTAAAAATAAGACAATTTATTTTTGTCTACTCGCTCTGTGTCTCACTGTGGGAAGTTCTGAAACACCAACATTGACACATACATTTACATTTGTATTATCGCCAGAATGATGGCTTCCATTATAGCATTTGAACTTTTCTGGAATAGAAAGCCTGCCGTTTCTATTAGCTTGGATTCCCCATCGATGATTGATGGGGGTGCATGTGAAGGTGTTTAAAGGACGACTTCAACACTTTTCAACCTATCTTCACATAATAATTGGTCAACAGACGGTTGAGCTACAAAACACTTCGGGCTATGCACTCTCTGCCTTATATTGTGACCAGGGTTTTCTCTTCACAGATGAATAAGCCTGGGACCGAGGCTAACAATAACCATATTTTGGCTTGAGTGAACATAAAGTAAAACATATTTTCGATGCATGGCAACAGTGGGAGTGTGTTGTTGTGCAGCGCTGACGGTAGCGTGGCTCTTCTAGGTCAAATGCAGTGTGTGTGACCGAGTGGTGCAGCTCACCTTTAATGCCATCGTGAAAGCAGTGCAGGCAGGCAGCCAGCTGGGTGAAAACGGCACAGGAGCTGCTCTGTGGCATGGCGTCCTGTCGCACACCTGACACACACACACACACACACACACACACACACACACAACACACAACAGTTTTAAAGTGGTCGGCGAGTCATCAGATCGTTATGTATTTCACTACAGGAGTGTTTTTTTTAAATCGACTGTCATTATATCTTTGTGGCTTTCACACTAAACGATTGGTCTCCGACTAGGGATTACACACTGCAAGAGTTCACCAAGATGCGATCCAGACCAGATACATTAAATACGCTAAATCTTGATTCTCATGAAATAATTCTCTGTCTCTCTCCGTATCGATACAGACAGACAGACAGACAGCGCTGTCAGCACAGCTGTCATGTGCTCTCATTGGCTGTAACACAGGCCTTCTCGGGACACAGTCGCAACCCATACTGTATTATGTCCAGTCGGCGACAGAGTCTAATATCAAACCTGCTAGATATTCAGAAATGGTCGGGAAGGCGTCGGCGAACGCTTTTAAATCGGCACTGGTTCTTCTCGCAGATCCTTTCACACACAGCGAGCAAAACCTCATCGATCAAAGCCCGATCATGCGTCACATCGGGAGTTGTCGGCGAGTGCCAAAAATGCTACCCGAAAGCATAATCGGAGCAAATATCGTGCAGTGTGTACGAGCCATTATACAGAGAGGGCGTTGTTTTGTAATTAATGTGCCCCGAAAATATATCTTTTTAAACTGCCGTTTGTGTCACATTCACACAGCAATGAATGGCCGTACTTTTGAGGAGGAACAAAGTGAAGGCATTGAGAAGCTCAAAGCTCCCGGTGGTGGGGAGGACCTACTAGGTAAGGCCAAGAGGTTTATGTAGTTCTGTAGTTTCCCGAACACAGACGTCACCCTCTTCATGTCGTTCTGCAGCTCCTGGTTTTTAGCGGTGAGGACGGCGGTGCACAGAGGAGACTCACACTCTTCTTCCAGGCTGATGAGAGAAAAGGAGAACAATCACTGACAAAGGCCATTTCTCTAGCACGCACACGCTTGTGCAGAAATCATCCGCCCCACAGTCACATACACACACACACACACACACACACCCACAGCGCTGACCTTTTCAGCTGGTAAGGAAGAATCTTCTGCAGGAAATTGGTGTACGTAGAGAAGTGATCTGCAAAGTTCTTCAGCTTACCCACCGTCTCCTTCAAATCAACAGCACGCAAGTCAATACAATAAACAAGTGCCTACTAGAAGGTCACTGCATATTGGGGGGGAAATAGAAAGACATCATCACTCACAAGCATGGTAACTGTGTCTTCTGTGATGCTATGGTGTAGTTGCAACAAGCCGTCCTCCAGAGGGCGCACATAGGCTGCATTCTCATGTAAGTATTGGGAAAACTGCATAGAGAGAGGGATAGAGTTATTTGAGGGATAAAAAGGCAATGTGTACTGTATATATAATTTTACTATATGCAGACCTTTTGGTCGTGTGTGTGTGTGTGTGTGTGTGTGTGTGTGTGTGTGTGTGTGCCGGCAACCGGCAAACATTTACGACCCGCCATGGAATCATTGGCACTCGCAACCATCGCAAGCTATGAGTGCTAATAACACAACGTGGATTTGAACATTGATTGCACATGTCAATCATGCAATGTTCGTGCAAGATTCATGCACGTGTCTTTCAGTCAGACCCGGCAGTCTGACTGATAGAATGACGGACAGAGGTTTCCTTAACAATATCTTATAAATAGGATAAAATACTGTGTAGGTACTTGAAGGGCAAGCATGAGCTCAGTTATATACAGAACCATATTCATCGTATTTTAGTACGAAATGAAATGAATCTACACACAAAGAGAAGATATGTACCTTGGCAGTTAGTAAAAAAGCAATTACAAGGCTATGTAACAAGACAGAACCTCCAGTTTGTGAGCAGTGGCTGAGCAACGTGGAGGAGATATTTGTAGTGGAGAAACTAACTCATACCTTGAGATTACAAGAGGATCTATTGATCGAGAAATGGGAGAAATGGACTGAATATAGAACCCAACAGGACTACGCTGATGATAATGATGATGGACATTCATGAATGGACTGGACTATGTTGCTTGATATTGTTATATATGCACGGGTGCACACAAGCGGTGCGCCAGTGCACATGCGTCGTCAAACAGTTTGGTGTGCGGTAGATCAAAGGCATGGAGGCGCATTTGCGCACCCAACAGCTGAGAGACAGGGATTTAGAGAATGCTGACAGGCACTCAAATGAGATGTTAATGTCCTGTAAGTAGACTTAAACCTAAATAACTGACTAACTGTGTGATAATCTACCAAAAAAAAAAGAAGAATGAGATGAATCTAATAATCTAATAATGTGTAGAAAATGTCTACACAGGGGCACAGTGGCACAGTTGGTAGTGCTGTCGCCTCACAGCTAGAAGGTCCTGGGTTCGATTCCCGCTCGGGACGCTGTGGGTGCTGGCGGCGTGTTTCCTCCTCCGCGTCATCAGTGCCCATACCCGAAGGCGGGGTTTGGCGAAAGGGCCTTTCTGTATGGAGTTTTCATGTTCTCCCCGTGTCCCCTAGGGTAGATACCCTCACAAAAAACATGCAGTAATCCTGGTCACTAAACTGCCTCCCCCTGGCCAGCCGGGGCGCCTGATGGTTGGGGAAAGGAACTGGTTGGAATAACGTGTTCCTTCCATGCGCTACGTCCAACCAGGGAAACTCCCCCCTGTCAGGTGTAAAGGAGCAACTTGGACACTCAGGCATGAAGGAAGCATGAGTTCAAGTCCGTTGCTCTCCCCTTGTCTCCCATATATGGGGACTAGGTTGGTGGAGGGTGTGTAGAGCCCAGGATCACATTAGATGATTGACACAGGGGGGAAAAATGGGTTACAAAATCGTGGGATAAAAAATATATATAAAAAAAAAATGTCTACACATTTATAAGACTAAAAATCCCTGTTTTTTCTGCAACATTGTGTTACCTTCTGGTTGAGAGGGGAGATGGGCTCAATGGAAGAGTCCAGCGGATAGATGTGTACTCTTTGTTCCGTGTAGGAGTGGAAGTTCAACAGGGCAGCCACCAGGTCTTGTACCAGGCCTAATGCTTGACCCGCCACGTCCCGAGCCTTCAGCTGAATCCAAAAGGAAACAGAAACTTCTCATTAAAACTAGACTAACACTAAAACATTCCAGGTGACTAAAATGTCACAAAAACTAAATGAAAACTATTCAAGGGACTGACTAAAACTAAAATCTAAATTTGCTCTCAAAATGAACACTGAATACTTTCATCATGTAACCTCACTCACCTGATGTCTTCGGTTGTGTGGTGGAACATTTAGGCTGTTGTAAACACTCAACTCTGGAGAACGCAAGAGGAAAGACAGACCCCAGTTAGACTTGAGCAGATAACTGAGCTAAACCTTACTATGACAGCGTTAAACCTTGCTATACGACTAAAAAGAACGAAGGTTTTTGCCATTTATTTTGGCCCTCTATGCAAAATGACTATATGACATTACTATATGTATATACGATAGTATCATAACAGTTTTCTGAAAAACCTATGTTTCTATGTTAGTGGTGCTCAACCTTTTTCATATCAAGAACCCCACAGAAGCAAATATTTTAGTTAAAAATGTTCGCTCTGAAATACATATTCTATGATTTGTGCCACATTTTAACGATTTTTCAAAAATAGCAGACCTACAAGCTCGTAGCGCGCCACTCAGTCGCGCGCTACGAGCTTGTAGATCTGCTATTTTTTCAATAGCTAAATTATAACATGTTTGAAACACCAAAAATGGGTTAACCCATTTAGTCCTCAAGACCCGAGGCCGATTCTAAAAGCGCCTTCTAAAGCCTGACCAAAGTTTTCTGAAAAACGTTATTGTTGCTATACTGTATAGAGCGCAGCAGTCCCGCCCCCTTTCAGAAAAGCGAGTGGCCCAGGAAATGAAACCCCAATCCATTTTTCCATCGGCACTTCGAATATAATTTATTTAAAGACGGTTACGCCGCGGACAAAGCCAATTCGGATCATGACAAATCATGACAATGAACACAATGTTTTGGGACGATCAAATCATTAGAAAGAAGAAAATAAAGGCAGGAGACAACACCATTTGTTTTGTTTTTCGTCTTATAAATTATTTGATCGTCCCAAAACATTGTGTTCATTGTCATGATTTGTCATGATCCGAATTGGCTTTGTCCGCGGTGTAACCGTCTTTAAATAAATTATAGTCGAAGTGCCGATGGAAAAATGCATTGGAGTTTCATTTCCTGGGCCACTCGCTTTTCTGAAAGGGGGCGGGACTGCTGCGCTCTATAGAGTGTCACAATCACGCCCCCTTTCAGAATGACGAAGGCACCAGGAAATAATTCCCCATTCATTTTTCCCATAGGCGAAAGAATGGACAAAGCCAACAGCCGAGTTGACAAATAATTAGAAAGAAGAACAAAAGGGCAGGGTTTTCTTCTTTCCAATTATTTGTTCCGCCTAAAAATAATGTGTTTATTGTCACGGTTTGTCAACTCGGCTGTTGGCTTTGTCCGACTCCGAGGCTTAAATGTCTTTAAATAAATACTTTTTGAAACGCCTATGGGAATGGTTGGTGCCTTGCATGCTATCGGTGTATGAATGTGTGTGTGAATGGCTGAATGTAATGTGATGTACAATCTCTGTAAAGCGCCTTGGATAAAGGCGCTATATAAATGCACCATTTACCATACACACACACACAGGCCTAAACAGCTGCGCCTAAGGACCGAGCAGTCTAGAAAGAAGTATCTGTATCGGTCCTCCACCCGTATTATATTTAGGCGCAAATGATATCATCAATTACAGTACATGAAGTCATCAATATGTCAGCGATTCACAGGGAAGCCACACTGTTATTAGATCCCGTCTGGTTTTATAATATTCGTTAGCGAGATTTGAAAATGACTCAAAGAAGAACGGAACAGCTCTGAGAATCCAAAATTTGAGTTTACTATTGTGTCTGAAATGGATCCAAACACTCACTGGTGTCGTTGAAGGGCACTTTCTCCTGGATGACACTGCTGCTCTGTATCAGCTGTCTGTTGAGCTCCGACTGGCACTTCTTCAGTTGCTGCTGACTGCAGGGAACAACCAAGCGCATAAAGTCCAATCCTTACTGTTCATTTGCAACTCTGACGAGTGTACGGACGCCGGACGGAACCAAATGCAGTTAGTTATGAATGGAGTTATGAATGGATACATTAACAATATTTTATTGTGCATGGTGGTAGTAGACGCAGTAGAGAAGGGTGAAGTAAGGGCCAATAACCACACATCAATAGACATTACTGCCAACAGCCGCACATCTCCAAACCACATCATTATCACAGTTTATTACATTTCACCTCATTTCATTGTCAGCCCGCAATGACACTGAAGGAATATGATGAAACTCAAACAGGGGAGTAGGGAGGAAGCCGTTTAGAGTAGTTATTGAACAATTAGGTCCTTGTGGTTAGACTGATTTACTATTGTTGATTTGATATATTATCAGCACATTGGAGCTTATTATAAAGAATAAAAAATACTTTTTTCATGCACTAATTATTTTATCCTGCACCTTGTCACAAATACACGCATAACCTCAACTTTCTCTGTGGGGTCAATATGACCTGTATATTATTGATGAGATACACTAGTTCAGCTAGATAGTTCACACATAGTTCTACAGTTTAGATACTGTAGAGTGTAGAGATGGTTTAGACAATGTAAACCTTCTAAAAGTTAGATGGTTTTGCTTTGTTTTCAATCAAATTGGGATACCACTAGAATCCTGCATAAATGGCTCACGGTAACAATATAGCATGTGTGGATGGACTCAATTATTTTTCAACCACCAGAGCGAGAAAATGGAGGAAGCACTCACCACTCTTCTGTTCGCATTCTGCACTCTTTAGATTCCCTCTCCAGAGTCTGGGTTTTCACCTTCGAGAGGACACAACATACACACACAGTCACACACTACGGAGTATGAATAATACTCAACGTATACTTAGTTGCGTGACGGTGTTGCATGCTGAAAACAGCCAATCTACAAGCTCACAACGCATCGCCATGCGACAGATTGTAAGCTTGTGGATCAGCTATTTCGGCATTGCGATGCATTGTTAGCTTGTAGATCGGCTATTTTCAAATGGCCCGAAAGGTATAATATAGGGCAGAAGTGGTTAATAATTATCAAAATCTACAAAGTAACTAGCAACTAAAGTTTTCAAATAAATGTAGTGGAGTAAAAGTACAATATTTGCCTCTGAGGATGTAGTGTGGAGTAGTCCAGTACTTAAGTAAATGTGCTTAGTTACTTTCCACCACTGCGGACCTCACCTCTAGGCGGGCCTTATCGCCCTGCACCCTCTCAATGGTTTCCATGTACTTGGCCGTGAGTCCGTCCACCACGGCCTGGTGCTGCTCAGAGTCTCTCTCCACCTGCTCTAGGCGAGTCTTCAGCTCCGTCTCCTGCCTCCTGTGCTGCTCACCAGCCTCGTAGAACTGGACCGGTACACATGCCAGGAAGGGTACATGCATAAGTTCCGACATACTAACAGTACAAAACCCTATCCCTAACCGCATCTAATAAAAAAAATATATAAAAAAAAAACGCATGTCGGAGCAACGCATGGCAGCAACGGGTTAATTGCGCATGTTTGACTATTGGTGTGTAGGATAAGCGTGTACTGTGCACCCCGCCAGGAAACACATTAATGCAAACACACTCACACATTTACTGCAAATCATAGAATGTGCATTCAATGTATCACGATATATATACGATATCTCTGAATATGGTAAAATTATACGACATTTATTACGGTACAACATTTATCACCATATCGCCCACCCCTATGTATGTGAACGTGGATTAAAGCAGAAAGCAGAAAGCAGAAATCACACAACTGAAAAAATGTTGCTAGTAGGCCAAGTCGGAAGTCCTAATATGTAATTTGTAGAAACAGCACGAAATATGTAAAATTATGTTTTTTGGCCATACAGCTAAACAGTTGACGAAATGGCAGATTGAGGCGTTAACGATTGCGGTTATGAAATATCTGAGATTTTCCGGAAGAATTAAATAACTAATAAACCAAAAATAATTTGGCTATTTTTGGTGCAGGACACACTTCTATAGAAGTCATGCTGACATGCTGACAAATGATTGAAATCAGTCGTGGCGACTGAGAACTTTAATCTATGAGCGAAAGCTCCAGAAAGTAGTAAGTCAGCTACACCGTGGCAGAGCCGCCGTTGATGTGCTGCTCAACACGCTTGTCGAGTGTGCGTCTGTGTAGCGTTACGAGTGAGAACATTGTTATTATTATGAAGGAAAATATAAGGCTTTGGTTCAAAAGAATAGATTTGACAAAAGGAACTGTGTAGAGAAGGACAGTGGTAATGGTGAAACAAAACTGTGATTGACGTTTCATTGCGTCACTGGAGCACTGAAAAATGTTTAAGCCACCTCAACTATGTTGTAGCTTTTGTAGCTCACCACACAGTGACAACAAAGTGTTGGACATCAGTTTTTATCTTCATGTCGCCGTCTCTCATTTAAAGATGGCTAGCAGCCTGTCGCTTTGTCGCTGCTAGTGTGATCGCTGTATGGCCAAGCCAGGCAAGCTGCACTAGACTTCTTGCAGTAGACCCTATATTGCCAGTGGTTACCTTGTCTCACATGGCCACACTGTTGCCTCTCGCAATTTTCAAATGCTTGGAGCTCGGATCATGAGTAAGAGGTAAAGCGGAAGTGGAGACCCCTCCCCACTTCCAATTCGTCTTTACAGTCGCGGAAATGTATCCTAGTATAAATAGAAATCATCTAAGAATATATAGCCTGATGCTTAGCAGAAATGGAAATACAAATAATTAATGTAAATATACATGAGACTAGTGGTTACCGGTGTAAATGTCTCTACAATGTCCATACAGTACCATCATATTTTCTTTTAATGAACTTAACAATATGGCTCTGTGCGTTTTAAAACAGAGTTACAAGGTGCTTCACACAGCATCAAAGATAAAAAACAAAGCAAACAGAGAAAAAGAGAACAGATTTACATGCACATACCACTATTCTCTGTAAAGACACCTGGGATTCGACCATCAAACCTCTATTGCTAGGCCAAGAGGGAATCCCCCTTGACCAGGCGTGTGATCAATACACAGCGTTACCCCTAACCGAAAATTGCCTGTGAAAAATGTGAGCCGGTCGCGGAAAATAATTGATTTGAGATAGATAACACAGTGTCAGCTTCGCCAGTCTGCATCCAGTGTGCAGAGATACACTCTGTGTGTGTGTGTGTGTGTGTGTGTGTGTGTGTGTGTGTGTGTGTGTGTGTGTGTGTGTGTGTGTTGAAAGCAGATACACTCCTCCTCCATTAGCTCTGCATGCAGTGAGCTAATGGCCATAATGGCATAATTGGTATTACGGGAAGAATTTGCACTGGAAACTCGGCATTCCTATTCCTATGTCATAGGAAAAGATTGGTTCAACAAAAACTAATACTACTATTTTTGGTTAACGGATAGCTGCTGCTAACCTGGATGTGCAGCCTCTCATTCTCCTGGATCTTTTTCTGCAGGTCTTCATCGAATACATTTTGGGTGTGCAGGCCTTGCTGTGACGGGGACTCTCCTTTATTCTGGAGGCGAGACAGAAAACATGGTGCATACTATTACTGCAGAGTAATGAGAAGATCTCTTGGGATTAATTTGTGCCAAACTGTGTGAACCACAGGTAGCCAAACCAGACAGAGTGCACCCAATGTTATCTAACTTTGCACAAGGAATATAATATTGTACAAATATCAAAATGTATCATTCAAACTCTCCTTTCCTGAGATATGACTGATTATGACCCTTTGATCTTCATGTCTTTGCAAACAAACAGAATGGGGCAAAAATATAACCTTCTCGTAACTCCGTCAGAGGTGGTAATAACAAAGACAGCTCGCAAGTCTCATCTGATGCTACAACAACAGTGACTAGCAGGTATCAACCCCAAATGGTATCTTCGTCAAGTTATACCTGACACTCACATTACGATACCACTGTCTTAATAAATGTTTTAGCGTGAGACAAGAGGTTCAAGCTGTCTTTCCACTGGTGTAGCCGTTCCTTGAGCCTACCTTGCCCTTTTTACCCTTGGCTTCACTCACAGCGAGCTCCTCCTGCAGGAGCTCCACTCTCTTGGCTAGCTGCTGGTTCCTGAAGCTCAGGCTGTCCATCTCTTGCTCCACCTTCCTTAGGCTCTGATCCCTCTGTTTCAGCTGGTCCTGAGGTGAACAGCATGCAACAACACACATTATCAGGGCTAATGTACTGTACCCGTCTAAGCCAACTCAAATCTATGTTTTTATCTTTTTATTGTATGTATGCATGTATGTATTTTTATTCATTCATGAAAGCTCAGGTCTTAATGGGTTAAAACCCATTAAGACCTGAGACCAGATTCTACAAATGTCATAGAAACCTTATGTTTCTACTGTATGTCAATGCTTCTCAAACTATTTAATGTCAACGACCCGCAAATATATCTGTATTCGGCCACCGAGCCCCATCTGGCGACCCCCATAGCCACGCTATGAGCTTGCCTATATCTAAATACCGGAGCATTTAATAAAATGATTGAAAGAAAAAACTAGTGTATTGTTTGTTTGCTAGCATGCTGCTTGCTTATTTTATGCATATACAGTACATACTGTTGACTTTTACAACGTTTTCATGAGTAATTCAACAAAAGATACTTATAACACGCACAAATACATTTGATTAAACAGTGCTGCCGGTCTTAATAATAGGTTAAGGTTAAAGCACAGCTGTATTGTAAACCCACGGTGAGGCCTTTTGGAGGACCATTCAGTAGGAGGGGCCCGGACAGGAGTCAACCCACAGAGCCTAGTCCTTCCACGCACCAGATGGATGCGATCCCCCCGCATACAGTACCTTCCAGTCCCGGCAGAGTAGTTCCGGAGCTACGGATTGCGTGGCCCTGGTCTTTCCCTAATAGGACTGATCGATGTAGCTACTGGGACGTAAGCCGGGACTTGATCACCCCGTCTGGGTCACCTGAGTGAGGGGTATGATGTTGCGAGACCCGAAACCCTGATGACCTTAGGACACATCACTGAGGATACGTCCCAGGTGCATCCATGCGATGTTTGTTATATTATATATTGTTGAAAAAGTGGTTCATAAAGATGTACCTTGAGTGAGGCGGAGTTGGCCTGTTCATCCACCACTCCCTTCTTCAGGACCTGATTCTGGGCACGAAGCTGTGCAGAACGACAGACAGAACATGTAGAGAGACATACTGTATACAACAGCCAATAGCTTTGGAGCACACCGCCAACATGTCTATTAACTGGCTTATGGCCAGCCTAATTAATTAATAACAATAATGAGCTTTATGTAAAGCCCATAAAGCTCCTGTTTGAAATAGCAATAGAAAGGAAAGGCTTTCTTGAACAACCTACCAACTTAACCAATTCACTGTAGACCTGAGGACCACTTTACAAATGCCTTCTAAATCCTGACAGTTTTCTAAAAAACCTATGTTTCTATGTCAGTGGTACTCAACCTGTTTCATGTCAAGGACCCCCAAAAATATATGTAATTGGCCGCCGATATGTTGTTCCAGGGACACCCCCCCCCCCCCCGAAGCAAAGATTTGAGTTCAAAACATTCCCTCTGAAAGAATATAAATGCAAAGATTTTGTACCACATTTCTACGATTTTTCATTTGCTAAAGTATAACATAATGCTTAAAACACCAAAAGGGGTGCCCGTCCTGAATGGTTCAAGTGAAGAAAATCAAGTAAAATGTCATCTCTATTCATTCCGGGAAGGGTTTTTTCATGGCTTTCACAAGTCATCTCCTCCTGTACAACTACATGTTTAGTAGGCGTTACACTGAATTGTTGCAGAATCATGAGTAAAAAGAATACAGAGTCAGCACTTCTTGAGGCAGGATATGGACTAGTGCACAGCTAACAGGAGGGAGATTTATTATAGCCCTAGATGGACAGGAAACAGCAGCACACGTGTTGTCAGCTGACCGTGACAAAGGGTACAGGAACCATGTGTAGTAGTACTAGTAGTACACTCAAAATGACACCGCTGTACAACGTTTTCCCCACATGCCAGAAGCAAAATAAGAGAATATATCGGTAATAATATAATAATAGCGATGATCTTTTTATCTGGTGATGAACTAAATACATAGGACCGCAATGGAAACAAGTTCCCAGTTTGTGTGATCGTTTTAACATTAATTGATTGATTGATTGATTGATTGATAGATAGATAACACATAAGTGCAGTTCCATACAAAAGGATGCAAAAAGGATGAAACCCAAGAAAGCTCCATGGCTTGTTTCCATTGGGGTCCTGATTAATGTCTTACTGTACCACCTGCTGTTTACATTTTTTTACAGTAACACAATAAAGTATTCAATCAATCAAAATGCAGTACTTAGTTTAGACAGTTTTTGGTTTAGACTAGTCATTGGTTATTAGACCAGTCATTAGTCCATCCTACAACTACAACCTATCTCAAACCCTCATCCTAAAACTAACCTCCCACGGGGCAGCACACCTAAACCTAACCTTAACCCATGTCTAACCAATGACTAGTCTAAACTAAGTATGCACGCCATCAAAATCTCGCACAAAAATGATTGTGCACAATTTCGACTGTGTGCCCAGCCCAGTACAGTAACAACGTGAGAGTGACACTACACCTTTTTCCTGTTCTGAATCTGCAACCACTAACGAGGTTACAGGTGTTTCACTAGGTTGACATTCAATGCTGATTCAGCAGGGACATGCAGTGGGACTTTTGATCTCAAACACTATAAAGTCAGGTCATGTGTTAATGATTAATGAAATATTTATTTTGCACCTAATTTCCATTTATCCACTAAGAGTATTGCAGCACAAATCAAATTACAACAATCAACAATGACAGCTTGTCTATATCTGACAGATCATGCCAATGCCACCATTAAGCCACATTTTGGGGAGGAAAAATGTTGGGTTATGTTATGGGCCTGGCATGTCAAAAATGGGGACAAAATCAAATGGATGTCCCCAAATTAGAAGATTTTACCCAAGTTATATATACAAGGCTGGTGTCAGGGGATATGGAATTAATCTAAGTCAATGCAATGCCCACAAAACTTTGCGATACGAGCGCGCGCGTGTGCGATTTTAGCCAATCGATATTGAACGTAGCGTGGTGTGGCGGTCATTTACCTTGGAATACTCCTGTGCCAACTTGGTGTATTTTGCTTGCAGGTCTGCAGCCATCGTGGAACCGTGGCTACTGGACACAGATACTGGCTAATTGGGCTACCGTACAACCAACGGCTCTCACCAGCAGCCAGTTGCTCCTCGCCGCCTTCTGACAGCTGCTTTACACACAGCCTCTACCTGTCCGTCCTGGACTGGACCCCGGCCGGTGGTGATGGCTGCTTGGATGAGGCTATATAGTCGTCAACTTGCTATGAATTCCCCTGCATTAGGTTAGATTAACAACTAGAGTCTGTCCCCAGACGGGGTGACTGACGCCGGATGCATTGTTGTTTGTGACACAGCAGCAGGGACGGAGGAGGAACGATTGGCTCTGGGCTGCTGCTGCTGCTGGGGATCATCTGATTTCATCTGGAGGAAAAGAAGTCGGATATGCTAGCAAGCTAGCTGGCTGGCTAACCTGCTGACTGACTGACTACTAGCTTAATAAGATCCACAACAACAACAACAAAATGCGAACAGTGTTGTCACCGGAAAACTCGTTCAATTTCAGCGACCTGACGTTGCCAGCACGTCCTGGGAGATGCAATGATGACTATAGTGATGTGTCAATACAGTTGAGAATCAGTAATAGCAGTTGACAGCTCTGCTCTCGTTCAACTCGACACTCATTACTTTCATTTTTCTGTCATGATCGGACGGACCAGCGAGAACAGTTCAAAGGTCCATGAATGAAACCGTTAACAAACCACCGCTGCCCTCTAGCGTTTGGATGTCTAGCAAGACATAAAGTCTATTTTTGGGCAGTTTATTTCAGTTGTTCCCAAACTTTTTCGTGTAAGGTAAAGGACCACCAAATTGACACTAAATTAGCCCGCGGACCCCCATTTGAGATATGCCAGGGACCCCCATAAGAGAAGATTTTTACGGCTGATTCTCAACCCGTTTAATTTCAAGGACCCACATGAATTAATAGGCTACAGACCCCCATTTAATGGCATTTCTATGTCTGAGACCCCAATTTATATTGTAAAATCAATGTTAATTTAACTCTGAGAGCGTACACTCAGAGTTACAGACCCATAACGGTCCATTTGGTTGCAAACTATCATTTATGTGGGGAAGAACTCCCTCAAGGACCCCTTATTATATCTTTCTTACGGACACCCATGTGAAAATAGTTTGGAAGCCCCATACAAGATTTGTGGTGTTTTCAAACAATTTCAAGAAAATAGCAGATGGTAATATGGATCAGATTTTCACCCCGGACCCCCTGGAACGGCCCTCAACGACCCCATTTTGAGAACCACTGCTGGTTTCGGTTTACACATTACTCTGTGAAAAATTCAGAATACATACTGCTTTACAGCCCAAAGTGTAAAACTTTTTTTTAATGAATAATACAATGTAATCAGATGTCCAAGTATGGACAGTATGTTAAATAAAATGTAACTTAAATACAATTGGGGTGGTTATATGTTGTCTCCCTGCTCTTCTATTGAGACTAGATTTTGTCAAAGGTCATGTCTCAGACTCACCTAGACACAGGATCTGACACGAATTTTGACCTGATGGTCAAGATTCAATTTACACATTTGGTAAAAATGTCAGCACTTGCGTAGGAAACCAGGTTCAAATCCAAGGAAGAAATATACAGAGACTCTGTATATTTCTACCTTGGATTTGTGATAAAGTGCAGCTTTAATGACAGTAGTAAATAATACAATAAATAATAATAATAATAATAATAATACAAGTGGAGGAGAAAACATGAGACTATGAGTGTAACATGCATGATGTGCTGCTTCAAACTGGTAAATAAATAATCCTACCATTGTGAGGTCAGCTGCATGTTAATTCACAGCTGAATGTTTTGATTCCAGGATAATCCCATGTAGTCCCAGTTTTATCTGTGATAATAGAAACCTTTTGCATCTTTCCATTGTTGACCTGTTTACTTTCCTTGTCTTGCTGCTTGTGTGCTGTTGTTTGATTTGATCATGTTCTATTCAAAGCACTTTGTAACCTTGTTTTGGAAAGTGCTAGATAAAGTTCATTATTATTATTATTATTGTGGTAATGGATATGCCCATAAGGTGTGTGAGATCTAAACCAGAAGTGGGTCAGTGTACCCTGTTGTAGGATAGAATTGGTGTTTTCCAACAAGATAATTATCATATCAGTGGTCTTGTTTCACAGTTCAATGAAATGTTACTCATGACATCCACTAGCCCTTGTGGGGTTCAGGGACCCCCTAGTGATCCTTTGGGGGATCCCCCCAAAAAACCAAATCCTGTTTGGGAACTAGAGCAGTTTGTGAACCGCTGCACTATAGCCTATAACCAAATACATACATGACTCATTACACTTCATTCATAATAATTATTTGCAGCCTTCCCAACAACAACAGTCGTCATGTCTCACAATTGGGATAGGTTAAATATAGGGCTATTCTACCAGCAGTCAATTGTCAATACGTTCCCAGTGGACAAGGCTTGTTGACTTCTCTTTTGACAATGAATAAAAACCCTTTGCTCTGTTGTTGATATGTTATTCTTGATCTTGAAAAGGGATACGGGCAAAACATAAACTCTCACTCACATTCACTCAGACTGAAAGCCCGCAGCAGTGGCTCCGGTATTGTCTGGTTGCCTGGCAACTGTCGGCGTGGCGTGGTTGCTAGGGCCATGTGGGAAGAGGGGGGGAGGTATAGTGCTGCTCTGATTTCCAGCAGCTCCCTGGTCCTCAACGTCAGGGCCGGGGGCCCGTGAGGGTCCATTTGGTTCCATTTGTGCACACTCAGAGTTAATCAACACTGAGCACTTTATTTTATTGGCGTTCACAGATGTGGAGAAAAAAATATATCCATTTGTACACTCTTGAATTGCAGATCTGAGGGTCCATATTATGGACCCCTTGTGGACCCCGGGTCAGACATTGAGAAACAGTGTTCTAGCTGAATTGAGGCAGTCGGTAGGGAGAAGCCCCCCGTCCAACACACACACACATACACACTGAACAATAGAAGCCGTGCCAATGAGCCTGGGGCAGTGGGGCTAGTCAGACAAGCCCTTGTTCGGGGTCACGCTGTGTTCAATCCTGCGGTCCGCCATGACTAATTAACTTACAGAGAAGTGTCGTTAGGACATCTGATGATGCATCCATCAAAGGCACATGGCCTTGGAAATCAAAACTAACGTGATGGTCTAGGACCTTCTGCTGGCAACTTACTTGCTCAAGGTGTTGACATGCTCAAAAAGACATGAAAATGAAATGGAAGGGGCAGTAGAGCAAACACAGCATTGTGAAGGGCTTGTGCAGGCTAAAAGAAATATTTGGAAACTGCAACACTACTAGGCCAGGCCTACTATGTAAACACAGAGCGACCAGTAGATAAAGTAGTTGGGACTATTTTACGTGGTTATAATTTTAATAGTGTCACCTACACAGCAGGTGGCAATGTTGATCAAGAAATTTGCACACACACACACAAAAAGTATCATGAAAGTATTAATTAGACAACAGTTTTTTTAGCATAGGCTATTTGCTGATAATATGCCTATGCTAAAACACTGGAATCCAGTACAAAATAACCCATATACCCACTGTGATAAAACCAGAACGTTTTATTATTTTTGTAATACCATATATAATGCAATTGCATATCTTTGGCGAAAATAAATTTTATAAACATTTTATCAACAGAGGTTAGCATACAAAAACCAAAAAGGTATGTCTGTCTAACAGACAGGACAGACAAACTGACACAAACAGATACTGGGTTGGCAGCTTTAGTCAAATGCAACAAAAATGCTCATCATTACCATAATGATTGCAAAACAATTTTGAAAAATAAAAATTACTTAGTATTCCAATAACAGCTGTCAAGCAATGAAGCAGTCATATGCAGTTTTCAGGTTGCACAAGTCCAGGGACACCATTAACTATTAGGTAGCTCTTCTAACATTCACTCAGTCAGAATCATGCCCAAGTTACACTCTGTCGTACAACTTTGTCACACCGCAGAAACAGCCGATCTACAAGCTCACAAGGCATTGCATCGACCATCGTACAACTAAGTAGAAAACTTTGACACCAACAGAGTATTTCTCTTGCAAGTGCTACAGAAGGAACAAGCACTAGAATTCCTCACCAGCCCTCCCTTACACTCAGACTTAAGTTTGACAAACTATACAGCAGCAGCCTGGGGGAATACGTTAAGTCTTTTATGGTTTTGAGGTGTTCAAAATGGCTATTCAAACACCACAAAACAATACTTGGAAGCATGAGTTATCAATGGCAGTGAGTGTTAATTATTTTGATGATGGCAATTAAATTATCCATATATGTGGAAGCATTACCAACAAATTTAGCTTGTGATTAGGTTTATTTTTTTTTGTCAAACAAAAATAATTAAAATAATTAAAATAAGATAAACCATATATCAAATAAAGGTTTTAAAATTATTAAATTAAAGTTCTCCATTCAAGAAATCCAACATGGGGAATGTCTGTCCATCTGAAAAGTCTACCCCTGCTCTTTCTGTACATCCTTTTTGGCAACTTAAAAGGTTTCAGGATCAATAATGTTAATCAGTGGGTTTCTAACCAATCTCACAAAAAAAGGACAAAACATGAGGATGCCTGGCAGAGTGGCAGTTAAACATCTGCTCATAGACCATGTACATTGGCAATATAAGTGTATTGTGTTGCTATAAAATAATATTAAAGAAATAGTTGTATTGCAGTGAATAAAGTAAAGGAAAAAGAAAACAATATTCTTATTTATCAAGATGAATTCAAAGGGAGAAAAGAAATGCACCTATAGCAGAAGTCACTCCTTTCAAATTACAATTGTACGAAATAATAATATTTCAATAAACCCATAAATTAATATCATAAATAGCTTTATGATTAAATGAACAACAATTTGTTCTTTCTTTTCACAGCTAAACAAGACCAGTGTATGCACATTGTCATTTTTTAAAGAACTGAGTCTTACTTCTAAACAGTTTCCCAGTCTAAAGCAACAACAACAACAAAAAAGAAGTAAACCAAAGGTTTGATTCGTCACTGTACTGGTGGTCAGATTTCTCTTGTGAGTGATTCTGCAAACTGGGGCAATGCTACCGTCAGTCACATATAGCTAAACTCTGGCAGCAGGACAACAGGGTGACCACGGACCATATTCTCTCACACACACACACACACACACACACACACACACACACACACACACACAGTGTATTATTGTATGACTTTAAGCTATATGATCAGGGACTTATTTGAATACATAAAAGGTTATTTGAACCAATCTTCTGTATGGTAGAGCATAAATGGGCAAATGGCGGCCCGGGGCCACATGCGGCCCTCACCTTCACTTAATGCAGCCCGCAGGTTTTTATCGGAATACTGATATAGTATTGTTTTCAGCCGTTACAATTCCAAACATGCAAACATGACCTGCGTCTATATTAGTAGCTTAGTATTAAAATGGTATTGTAAAAATAAAAACTTTTCAGGATTCCAATTCAAAAATAGCAACTAATTATTAAAGAATAAATAGCAGATCTACACGCTCAAAACGCGCCGCACCGCAACGCGTTTTGAGCTTGTAGATCTGCTATTTTTGCTACAACAGTATATGAAATGTGGCCCTCTGGTGTGAGTGTGTAACTAGAGTGGCCCTCTCCAGTTCCAAAGTTGCTCACCCCTGTGGTAGAGCATGTTAATGCATTATAATTTACACATCTGGGTAGTGGTTGGAGGTGGTCTCCCTGAGACATTTCAACCCTGTTGCAACAATCTCAATTCAATCTTTTGCCATCGTTATTGACATAATGCACAGACAACTCACAGATTGTATGGCTTTAAGTGTAGTATGGCCGCCTTGGCCGGCTTGTGAATATGGTCAATGGCCTTAACTGGCCTTGAATTTCAGTGGCACCGGAAAATGTTTGGCACTGTTCATGCAAACTACACTAAACAGTCATTGTGACACAACAAAGGCAATTCAGCCCAAAAGCAATTCAGCCAAATATTTGTTTTTTTTTTCCATATGAGAGGAATAGAACTTAAAATGCATTTCAGGTTCACTACAACTGCACCCTATTCCTCGATTCTTTTGAAGTTTTGTGTGATGCAACTTTTGTAAGAAGACTGGTCTCTCTTTCCTCCATAAGTCACTCGCAACTTCCTCTCACTGAACTGCGTGCTGTCAACTGACAACAACCTCCCTGTTTCACAGCTCAAAAGGAGAGCACACACTTCCTTATTTTGTTCTAGGAGGAAGAGCGAGCCGGAGACCATGTCAGCCGGGCAGAGCCGTGTGCACAACACAAACGCTGGACAAGTCTGTAACATTTCACCCACTGACTGCAAGAACACTCCCTTTGGCACCACACATGCATGCTCAATTCTCTCTAGCAATGACTGCATTGTCTCCCACTTCTTCAGTCTAGATTCTCTATACTTAGTTCATGTGAAACAAGACCAGTCCCCAAAGTAGTGAATGAACTTGCCCTCAAATATCAGTCGACAGAAATAGTCCTCCGTTCATACCAGCATCAACAAAATGATGCATACAATGTCAGTGGATTTGCTTTTTGGCCAAATCAAAAAGCGCTAAGTGCATGGGATAAAACCGAGGAGAACATACAGGGAAAATATGAGGCAACTACTGGCCTCATGACGGAAATGTTAAGTCTGGTTTATACTTCGACGTACAATGGAGTCCCATGGCAAAAAAAACAGCAGATCTATAAGCTCACAATGCATCGCAGTGCGCCACGGCGTTAGATGGGAGTTTTTACATGGCCGGTCATTATGACTAAATACAAATTAGGCATTAGTCTTCTGAATGTCAGCCCACTCTGAATTAAAAAAAGGACCAAAAGAAACATCACAGATAAAAATCCAACAATGTCAATTTAACTCTGAGTGTAAAATGGACCCGTAAGAATTTCCCAACACAGCATCCAACCATAACACAAACTGACGTCTCTCTCATATACGTCTCATAGCGGGCTGTTACGGTATAGCTGCAGCAATGCTGAGAATAAAGAATAAATGTTTCTTTACATCAGGGGTTACCCTAAACCGAGGCAGTATGGATAACTAATAGGTCAATATTTGACCTGGAGCAACGGTAGCCAGACCGACTACATAGAACACTTTCCCGTCATGCCAATTTTCCAGCCATTTTAAACTTGGGCTCAAGTAAACATGCACTTAATCCCACATGTATGATGCACGCATACATCTATTAGTGGCATATGTTAGCACATTGTCAACGTCTGCCATGCCAAGGACTGGACTAAGCACTACACCTTGCATAGGTTGTGAGCAGGAAAAATTAACAGGGGGCGAGTTGTAACGTTTGTACACAAATCACACACACAAATCAAAGCTGGGCTAGGCGGGATTGATAAATTGAGTGGGTTTGCAAAACATTGTATAGCCTTCCTTTATAGCACTGTAATGGACTTGGCTTCACAAATCGTAGCAAACTACTTACAGACAACTTATATACTACATTTGGCAGTGGCTGATTTTTGCTATTACCTTACCGTGCTGTGCTAAATCCTGAAAAGAGAGACAAAACTCACATGTAATGAGGTTAGCTGATGATATGAACATAATACTACTTCATTCATTCATGTAAATGCAAGGCTTAACCAGTGTACACAACCCAGAAAAAAAATACCACCGTTTAAACGACGTTAAAAAGAGCAGTTAAGGTTGTGGATTAATTATTGCATCTCTCTTTAAAGACCAAGAATGCCTTTCAAAAACAGTGGCTTTTTTTCTTCTTCTTTTCTTCAGCACAAAAAGGAGGAGGAACTGACTACACCGGGAGGTTAGAATTTGTTTCTTACAAACATGCACTCATTTGCTTCATAAATAGATTCACTTGGAAGAGGATACAGGTTCGAGGAGGAAGCATGCAAACGCTTTGAGTTATAAAACCTTCAGCTTTTCCCATTTTTGTCTTTTTAGGAGAAAAAAATGACTTGACTGGATGTAGTCCAGCGGAAGCGGGCAGGTCATTTTGGATAGGTATTATGATGTTTCTCCTTAGCCCAGACAGTTAACCCCCGCGTTACAAAAGTCTCTATATGGCTTTGTTCTCCTGCGTGAACGATAACTATTGCCATTTGTTTTCTTCGACAGGGGATTTCCCAAAAAACAAACAAACAAACGAACAAAAAATAAAAGGCTCAAAATGGCCAATCAGCGTTCGGATAAGGAGAAGGAGGCACACCAGGACACATCATCGGGGGGGTCAGAGGCTAGTAGGGACCGACGGGGTCAGGAGGAGAAATCGATGAGAAATCGTTCATTTCCTGCTCAGTTTTTTGCTCTTGACGACTGTGCGTTTGGAGACCTCCGTACAGCTGCGGACGCCGGCCAGGTGCAGCAGAGAGCCCGCCGCCTCCTTCAGCTCTTCGTCCAACTCCGGCTTGACCTCCCGTCGCGCCCTCTTGCCCGCCGCGGGCCACTTGGCGGAGGAGGAGGGCGGCGTGCGCCGCGCAGTGGGCTGGTGGTGGTGGGGGGCGGCGCCCCTCTCGTCCCAGAGGTCGGAGTCCTCCGTGTCGCTGTGGAAGCCCTCGCTGCCGGCGCGCCGCGTCTGCCCGCGCTGGTCGCCGCCGCAGCCTCCTCCGTCGTCCAGGGAGGACATCGAAGAGGAGGAAGAGTGCGAGGAGCAGCGCTGCAGCGCCACGCTGCTGTAGTTGTGGTCTTGCTTGGGATCGCTGCTCACCACGACCGTGTCGGGGCGGGACAGGTCCAGTGGACTGTCGGAATCGCCTGGTGAACAACAGGGATTCCCCCACAAGAACAATGTTAACATTCTGGTGAGTGTACGCACAGCACTAAAGCAGGTTTAAACGGAGACGGTTTAAAAGCTGCAATCAAACAAACTTGTTTGAATTTATCAAATGTTCATTAAATTTAACAACAACTGCATGTAGTGTATGTTCATACATATATATGTCGCACATCTACAGCGTTTGGAGGTGCTTTACTGGTTGACAAGAAGTAATATCCCCTCTGGGCAAGCAGGGATTCCCTTTTCACTGAACGGTAGAAATGTGGTCTCTGAAGTGGGAGTGGGTAAAACTTATGGATTGCAGCTTTAAGTCAAAGGATGCTTAATGAATGCAATGGAAGTCTTCGCATACTTCCACTGAAGTGCCTTTAGAAAATCTATACGTGTGAAAATCTGTTACTCGCCTCGGGACAACAGACAAAAGGATGAGTCAAGGAATATGCTAATATGTTATATAAAAAAACGTAAACAGGTGGAACCACGGCTCATAAATGTACAGCACAAAAAAAGTAATAAATCATGCAATGGATGGGTGGGTGGAGCTGGCACGTGATGAGAGAAACCAAGCGGAGCAGAACTAAAAACAATGGCGGCGTGCGTGGTGGGTGTGCGGCCTCTTACATGGGTCGACGTGGTGCCCGGGGGCCGAGTTTAAGAGCATCATGGCAGTGGCTGCGTCAATGTCAGACTCTGGAAGAGGAGAGAACATGCATGATGGTCAGTCCTGAGGTTTCAGAGCGGTAGGGCTGTAGTGTTTTGTTTTTGACAGCAAATCTTTGATTTAGTTTTAGTCATTGTCTTTTGAATCATTTTAATTTAGTTTTAGTAATGGTAGTCGACGAACATGTTTCATCGGATTAGTCGACGAAATAAACACTGAGTGGTTCTTTATCTCCATCTGTCCCCGGAACAATGTGACTCAGGTTGGTGTGTCGGGAAAATAGGGGTGAAATAGATTGCAGTTGATTGTAAAGAACAATCGATCATTTAACAAAATATTCAATCAGTCAATCAGGTGTTGGCTAACAATGGCCTGTAAAATGTCAGTGTTTCTACAATAAACAAAACAGTGCATTGAGCAGAGCTGCTTGCGGACCACTCATCTTTTTACACTGCAGGATGGATTCAGGCCAACCGGTGCCATGTTTACATTGTATCCAATCTTTACAGTTCTAAAGCAAAGGCACCATAACTCACTTGAGGGGCTGTAAATTATTAATGATTATGTTGAGACTGAGTGCTCCGCTCTCAGCACCGGCTAAACCTCTGTGCCTGTCGTCAAGGTAACGAAAGCGTGAGGCTGAGGAGGGAGAGAGGGGTCTGAGACCATCATGGTCTACAATACATGAGGCATCTATGACTTGAATGGATACAAAAATAAATAAAAACGCAACCCAAAAAAAAAACAATGACAACACAATATTGTTGAGGATGAAAGCATAGTGATGCTTGAATGCACTGTGACTGAAATATGCAGAAGCAATGTAAAAAACAACAACACACACACACGCACACACAAACGCGAGCGCGCGCACACACACACACACACACACACACACACACACACAGAACTGGAGTGAAGGGATATCATTTCATAGCAGGTATTGATCGATCGGGCCGTGGAATTTAGTACCGACTGAACCTTCACGTGGGGTCCGGTAGGGAGGTCTGGAGAGAGACGGGTAGCCATGTTGGACACTCACCTTTCAATGAACAGCCTTGCAGGAAGAGATGGCGAGGAGGTGAAGAGGCACTGCATAGGGAAACGTAAAGACACAATTACAGTATGGCCCTCTCTCTCTCCTCTCTCTTGTGTGTTACACAATGTTTGTGTTCACACTCATTGTCAATGGCATTTAATATTTGTGGATGCAAAAGTTGTGCACATACACCAAAAGCTGGACATAAGAGGCTATCGCCCCTCAAAATTAGCCAATCTACAAGCTCATATGGCGTTGTGACGCAACGTGTTGTGTGCTTGTAGATCTAGTTTCATTGCTTTTTAACTTTTGAGTGGGGCCCGGGAGTCAACCAGGGGTCCTTGAGGGGGTTCCACGGGTCCCCGGCAAAATGATTGATAGTTTGGAACCAAGTGGACACTTACAGGTCTGTAAAACAACACCAAGAGTGTACAAATGGGACATTTATGTCAGGTGATAAGCAATTCACCGCGGCGAGTGACGTAATGTTGTAGTTTTCTAACTTTAGAAAACTACACCCAAGCGGTGATAAGTGATCACCTCAAACTGGAGTATGAATGGGCCTTGAGGGCTCACATCCCTACTAGAATGAATGGGGATGTGTGTGAGGGCTCACGTCCCTACTATAATGAAATGGGGGTGTGTGTGTGTGTGTGTGTGTGAGGGCTCACGTCCCTACTATAATGAAATGGGGGTGTGTTTGTGTGTGAGGGCTCTTGTCCCTACTAGAATGAAATGGGGGGGTGTGTGTGTGTGTGTGTGTGTGTGTGTGTGTGTGTGTGTGTGTGTGTGTGAGTGCTCACCTGGGTGGGGAGGCGGGCGGCGTGCAGAAGGCATGTGCGGCAGGGTAGTGCTGCTTCCTAAGAGCTTGGATCAGGTTGGGTCGGTACTCGGGGTCGACACACCACAGAGAACCCTTTCCATTGGCCTGCAGTACGAAAAAGGAGGGAGGACTCGTTAGGTAACACAGAACATTAGAAGCCTATGGCTATGCTGTCATTACAGGACATTAGAAGCCTATGGCTATGCTGTCATCTTTTTTTAAAGGTTTTGATCGGGTGCATGGCTGGGAAGCGCAAATAGCCTTGATAATTCAATAACCGTAGCCACTTTCAACCCAGTGTCTGTAATCTATTTTGGCCATAGAATTGAAGGAAAGAAATCTTTCTCCAAACTTTTTCTAAAATAGCTGATCTATACGCTTGTAAATGTCACAAAACCTAATTGCCTGAAATGTTCATTTTGACAAGCCAGACACATCTTTGACAAAACAGGAGTCAAGAACAAAACAATGGCGCACTCGAATTGTTCTACTAGTAGTATAGTGTAGTACTGTAGTGTGTACTGTCTGTCAGTAGTAGTTCCCATTTACACAATACAATAGTGTGTACTAGCATAATTTCTGAAGGACTGAGATTGTAAAGAACAGAGTGAGTGACACAAAATCATTACCCTTGTTATTTGTCAGCCAAAGTGAGATGCACAGTTACACACACACACACACACACACACACACACACACACACACACACACACACACACACACACACACACACACACACACACACACACACACAGTGTGACTACGGTATGCAGGTATGTTGGTTGGTATGGGTGCAGTATGTTGTTTATACTCTCTATATGACAAAGTACTGCTATATGGCTGCTGGGTGGTGTTGACAAGGATTCTAGTTGCTAAATTTGCGTCATTTAGCAACTAGCAACGTCATTTGGCTTTGACCAGCTGTCAATATTAACACAAATAGACATTAGCAGTCATTTATTCGAACTCCACCGCATTTTAATGGGAGTAATTTCAGCTCCGAAAACAATTTGGTGAAAAGGGAAATGCAATTTATAAATGAGGCTAAAGTGTCGTCACCCAGGCTTCCGCTCAGGCGTGAAAAAGGCTTCCCTCCCGATTCAAAGCTAAAAATAATCAAACAGGTTAGGTCTCAAATGACCAACACACAGAGCCTACCCCAGCAGCCTACCACAAATTCCTTCAGAGCTAGAAATGTGCAAAAAGGAGGAACACACACACACACACACACACACACACACACACACACACACACACACACACACACACACACACGTCAGCAGTATGTGAGGAATGAGTTTTGCCTGAGAGTGTGCGCAAATGGTCGCCTTATCTCATGGCGGTGTATTCTTACCCAAGTCTGGGGAGGGAGGGAGGGAGGGAGGGAGGGAGCGAGGGAGGGAGGGAGGGAGGGAGGGAGCGAGGGAGGGAGGGAGGGAGGAGGAGAATAACCTTGACTCAGATTACCAGCCAGCTCAGAGGCAGGAAGGAGGAAACGTCACCATGGCAACGGAAACCACCAAAGCAGTGTCATGTGAAACCTGGTGCTGGTGTCTCTCTCTCTCTCGGCAGACTTGCGAGGGCTCACTGCATGCGGCGCACCTGCATTCTGAGCGCCCGCACTAGAAGTACCGGCCTCACACCGCCCGACCGACACCGACAGACAACCACCACCGCTAACCGGCTCTCGCCCTGGCTGGCACAGCCTCGTCACTGCAGGCTCTACCAATCAATCACGTCGTCGCGTCAGCCGTCATTACTGATAAGCTTTTGCTCAAGTGGTGGAAAAAGTACTCCAATTTTTTGACTTAAACATTTGAGTACATGTGAAACAACAACTTTTAATAATAATAATCAAAATCTACAAAGTAACTGAAGTTTTAAAATAAATGTAGTGGAGTAAAAGTACAATATTTGCCTCTGAGATGGAGTGGAGTACAAGTAAAAGTATCTGAAATTGGAAAGTACAAATACCTGAAAATTTTTATTAAGTACAGTACTTAAGTAAATTTACTTTGTTACTTTCCACTAGTACTGGTGGCACTTTGTGGTAGTGAGGTGCATGTGTGCGTGTGATGTTGTTCAATGCCGACAATACACTTTTAAAATACTTTTTAAAAAGGGCTAAAGACCAACACCCTCTCCCATCTAAAGGCAACATGTCATCATAAAACAGGTTTTTTTAATCAGACTATAAGATTTTGGAAAGGCAGGAGATCTTGCAGGGTCGCCATTTGCAAGAATCCAATAAGGTTGCTTTTGAGATTAGTTCCCATCATACTCCCAGTGGAAAATATGCAAGACAAAAACAATGGAGGCTCAGCTGCTACTGTTGTGTGCAGTCAGTGGTTTGTCCTGTTTGGTGTTGGAGAGCGCAGAGCGCAGCTACTGGTTCAGTTGTTGACAATGTAAACGTCACATGAGCATGCAGGCAAGATACAAGACAATGTAAACGTCACATGAGCATGGAGGCAAGATACAAATCAAGCATTTTTTTGTATTTTACCAGTAAATCTTTACTCTTTAACCCTGTAAGCCCCAGAGATGCTTTTTAGTAACTCTAGTCTTTGCAAGTAGAAATATAAAGACAATTTAAAGATAATGGGAGTCAGACATTGGAAAAGTGTCTTCAAACAGTTAAATCGCTTGAAAGGGCTTTTGGTGTGAGGCCGACAAGGCCTGGCATAACCGATGAACCACTGACTCTGTGTGTATCCCATACTACAAACTACTTTAGAAAGTAACTAAAAAATCACTTGATTCAATGCATGCCATTTGCTACATGTGATTTACCATTTACCTAAACACATCTCCAAACACACATGCTTAGAAATGTGTGCTAGATCTGTCTGTTTATACATCAGCAAGTAGCACTCAAGATGGACATCTTTTTCTCCATGTCGTCCTTCTCTTCGAGACATCACGGAGAACGCCGCTGCACCAGGACAGACATTAAGTGCCCTCGTTTTCCTCTGACAGGGCAAGTTGTTCATGCTTGCCACCCTCACCCGGTGTGAATGCATACTTTCTTCAGCTGTGGGCTGCTCATCTGCCATGCCTAAAACAGTTGCAATACCTCACTGTGCTGCGACAGATAAAGCCCTATCTCAGTGTGCTGTGCTTGCAGTTCTCTCTCTCTCTCTCTCTCTCTCCTCTCTCTCCTCTCTCTCTCCTCTCTCTCCTCTCTCTCCTCTCTCTCCTCTCTCTCTCTCTCTCTCCCGAGGAGGGCCTGTGACCTTGAGAGGAATTCACCCTTATCACAGCGGAGTCAGAGGTCCTGTGACTGCTTTACAGCACCAACCACTGTTATGTGAGCCGCACTGCAGCTCTCTGCTCCACCGTTCAAACAGCAGCATACTAGGTGCATTCTCAATGCACGCACAGGTTGTTTGGGTACATGGTACAGACGAGATTATCTGCCCCCGAGTCAAAAGTCAGGTCTGACATTGTGTTGGCCTAAATACAGTACATACAGTAAATAACTGGGTATACATGCATGCAGCAGCACTGCCACTAGCATGCTTTTCTGGTTTAAATAAGTTTAAATAAGATACTAGAGACGTTGCCAACTCACCTTTCCCAAACTCCGTTCCACCTTGCGGAAGCATTTGTTCAGGGACAGGTTGTGACGCACCGAGTTCTTCCAGCCAGTGGGTGCGTTGGAAAAGTAGGGGAAGTGCTCAAGAATCCACCCATAGATCTCCTTGACGGGCAAGGACTTGCTGGGCGACTGCTCGATGGCCATGTAGATGAGGAGAGAGAAGGAGAAAGGGGGTTTGGACTTCAAGGAGTCCCTTTCCCTGCCTCTGCCGTGCGACGAGGACGAAGAGGACGAGGATGGGCCCTGAATGGCCCCGGTGTCCCCCTCGATGTCAAAGAGGGGGCTGGCGCTCGGCTGGGCTTCGGGTCCTCCTAGCGTGAAATTCTGGAGCAGGTTCTCGTGGAGCCAGTTAAGATTGGTCAGCTCCTCGTCCTCAGAAGCTCCGTTGCAGTCCACGCTGGTGGCCAGTGGGCTCGCCGCGCACTCGGCCTCGGGCAGGGTCCCCGCGCCGCACACACCTCCCCGGAGCCCCGCCCGCTCCTCCTGCATACCCGGAATTTCCACTTTCTTGTCTGGTGACATCCCAATGATTGGACCCATTAAACCAAGGAGGTCTGTAGAAGGGGGAGAGAGAACAAGGGTCTGTGTTAATGTAAACACAGAGGGAGAGGAAATCAAATAAACAGCATTGACGGTTAACCCATTTCAAAACACGTCTGGCAATGAGAGGTAAATGGAGGTGACGCGTTGCAAATGACATGCTCTTCCACACGCTGCCGAACTTGTTTTGCTAAGGATTTCCCCCGAGTGCGGGCCCCCCTGTGTAGTCCCACATGCCTGGCTTGCCTGCTCTCTGTGCCCAATGACGAAAAATGTTCGTCGACTAGCTTTTTTTCACTGACGAAACTAAATGGAAATGAAATGAAAACTAAGCTATGAATAACACTAAATATATTGACAATTTCGCCATAAACTCGACTAAAATGTTAGGAAGGGACTAGAGATCCAGAATAAGTAAAAGACAAGTCATTTTACACTGGGTTGCATGCTGAAAATAGGCGATCTACAAGTTCACAAGGCGTCGTGCCGCAACACGTTGTGAGCTTGTAGATCGACTATTTTCAGCAAGTGTAAAATCAGCCATTACGACGGCATCAAGGCCTTCCAAAATACATTTTAGTCGACTAAACTGTAGATTTAGTCGACTAAAATCTTCTGATATTTAGTCGACTAAAACTAGACTAACACTAAAAACATTCCAGTTGACTAAAATGTGATTAAAACCAAATGAAAATTATTCAAAAGGCTAAAGTCTAAAACTAAATCAAAAGTTGCTGTCAAAAACAACACTACGCTGGGCCATGGCTCAATGGTCCAGACACCTTGGCTGGTAATCCAGTCTGGCAGTGTGCAGCGGGTTCGACTCCCGATCCCGACTGCCTTTACTGCATGTCTTCCCCCCATCTCTCTCCCCATTTCCTGTCAGCCTACTGTCTGTCCCTCCATAAAGAATATAAAATAAAGGCGAAAGCCACAACCAAAAAACATTAAAAAAAACCAACACCACCACTACGCTGTGGCTCTACCTGGCGCTCTCTCACTGCCCCTCTCACTCGCACGCCCGGCGAGGAACGAGAGCCCCTCCACTCCCTCCTTCTAGACTCCAGCCGACGAGGACCTTTGGAGGAGAGCCTCTCGAGCGGCTGAGCTGACTTAAGGCTCCTCTCCTCAACGCCTACCTCATTTCTGATCAGACGCAGCTGCTCGTTAAGTGTAAATGAGCATGAAACCACCCGCAAAATCATGGGCCACTGCTACGAGAATGGAGTGGAGGGGCCCTCAGTCTCGCAGAGTGGATGGCTCTTAAGAAAACGCCCCCCTCTCTGGCCATAAGATCACTCAACCTGCCACATGCCCAGATGAAGTGCTGAGGAGAGTGTGAAGAGAGAGGGCTGTGGGACAGCCTTGTCCTCCTCCTCGCAATTCAGTGGTATAATAAGAAATTGAAGATTTCCGACAGGTCTGCATACTCTGACAAGAGCCACCAGAACAGCCTCCTGGGATTAATCTGCGGCCATATAGCGAGAGCCCGTTAGGCACGTTATGAGCGATACTACCCAAGATGCTCTCTGCTTTGGAACAGACACCCCATGACCTTTACAACACACTTATTTAACCCCTTTCAACCTGGCGTCCCTAGGTATTTTCGGTATGTCGTTATAGACAAAACTGAAAGTGAAAATGACAAATCTACAAGCTCGACAAGTGGTTAAACCAGTGGTACCGTGATGTCTTCTTTTAGCAAATTTAGCAAAAAAATAAATACAAAAAAGTTTGGCCTTTACTTTTGATTGTTTTCATTCTTCTTATTTTGTTTATGCCCCTTTGATCTGTGAAGCACTTGGAGGAAACTTGTGTTGTAAAATAATGATTATTATTAGAACATTTTTGAGGGTCGATAGTCCCTTCTATGTCCAGATTTTGGTGTGTGTGTGTGTGTGTAACCCAAATGTTGTCTTACACAAACATGAAATGCCATCGACAATGAATGGACAATTGAGTGTTTGTGTAAACACAAACATTGACGACGAAGGTGAGGACGCAAATTGTGATTGGCCCGGAATGAGATGTATGATGATGTACGATGCCTCACTTCACTTCATTCACTTCACGCCCCTCACTTCACACGGGTGTGATTTTTTTTTAAATAATTATGCAAATTGACTAAACTTGAACAGCAATTTACCAAAGCACAGTGATACACAGTTAGTGAAGATAAGAACACTGTCAAGTGTCGTTTTTGTGTACAGTGAGCAAAATTACACTTTGTCAGAGGTTTGGGTTATGTAGATTTAATGTAACTCCAAATATTCTCCCCGTCCTCATTGACTTACAGCACCTCGCACAGTGAAACAGGTAACTAGGTAATAGCTAGGTAACTACCTCTACCAATGTGCAATTATGCTTTAAAATGTTTTGAGACTAGTGGAGAGAGAAAGGAAACATGGATTCAGAGTAAGGGGCTGTCGTGTAGAAAATGGTATGGGAATAGAACCAGGGAACTCACTGTCGGGCATTATGCACGTGACCTAACCACTTGGCTATCGGGTCGCCCCCTAAACCACTTAGTACTCAGTACATAGTGCATGAAAGAAAATTAAAAAGCTGCATATTGATAAACAGGTAACTACTGGTAGTTAACCATCTCTGTTACAGAGTAACCAAGTATATACAAGCAGGGTTATATTTCTGAAAATTACATGGGGGTGGGTGGGGGGGGCATTTTCTTAACCATTTAAACCCGGCCTACATATTTGTTGAACAAACAGTGAAAATAGATGATAAGCTCACAATGATGCAACATGCTGTGAGTTTGTCAGTGCTGCAATTTTGAACAAACAAATTAAAGAAAAAAAAGATTTAGCCCCACAATTTTTACATTTAAATCGTTAAGATTGTGACATTATCATCAAACATAAATATATTTCTCCATTCAGTCTGACGAGAAGCAGGGATGACATGATACATGAAGGACCAGAGAGCCTTTGAGATATCAAAAGCAGAGGTTTGGAGTGGAGCCATATGGGTCCATTTGGTTTCATTTTACGCTCTCAAGAGTTAAAGATCTATAAGGGTTCATTTGGTTACCAACTCCATCATTTAGCTGGGGACCACCTGGAACCCCCTCAAGGACCTCAAAACCCGAAAACAAAGGAAGAACTCGACAACAGCGTGTGCGTTAGACCTGAGGCACTAACTTCAGCCACACAGGAACGCAGGTCTCCGGTGGCTCATCACGTATCCCAAGCCCCTCAGTCTACTGGGTCAGACAGGCTGATGCAAAGATACCGTACGTGTGCCTAGTGGTGGAAAGTAGTTAAGTACATTTACTTAGGTTAAAGGTTACTAGATGCTTTGAAGATACATTTGAAAATAGCCGATCTACAAGCTATTTAAAAATTAAAAAAATATTTTTTTAATATCTTTTATCCCATGATTTTGTAACCCATTTTTCACCCCTTTGTCAATTATCTACTGTAATGTGATCCTGGGCTCTACACACCCTCCGCCAACCTTGTCCGCATATATGGGGGACAAGGGGAGAGCAACAGACTTGAACTCATGCTTCCTTCATGCCTGAGTGTCCAAGTTGCTCCTTTACACCTGAAAGGGGGAGTTTCCCTTCCATCAGGCCCTTTCGCCAACCCCGCCTTGGGTATGGGCACTGATGACGTGGAGGAGGAAACACGCCGCCAGCACCCACAGCATGCCGAGCGGGAATCGAAACCAGGAACTTCTAGCTGTGAGGCAACAGCACTACAGACTGTGCCACCGTGCCCCCTTGAGTACATTTTTAATATGGGACTTCTACTTGTAACAGAGTAGTTCTACATTGCAGTATTGATACTTTTACTTAAGTACAACATTTGAGTACTTTTTCCACCACTGCCCAAGCCTCTCAGTCTACTGGGTGTAGCGCTGCATTCAGACAGGCCGATGCAAAGATACAGTGTACCGTTCATTTCATTTTCAATGGAAGCCAGCGACGTGAAGCTACAAAGCAAATCTGACGTTTGTAGCCGCTACAAAAGATACAAAGCTGACTGGGTTAAAGTTTCTTCCAGATGCAAAGATACAAAACTACAACTTTAGCTCCGATGACGTTCAGCGAAGCGGACGCACACTTGATGACGTTCAGCGTCAACAAGTATGCTGTGAATCTTTGCATCTTTCAGTCTGAACGCGGCAGCACAGCTTCACAGCGCATGGCATACTTTACCACCGTATTCCTGCTCCCTTCACCACACGTCCCTCTACAGCAGCTGCCTGGCTTACGCACTTGTTATGCACATGTTACGCAGCTCAAGACACACACGGCAGCAGAACGTTGAATGTACCCAGTTATGTAGCATGATGCGACGGCTATGGCCTACTGTTACTGTCCAGTTTATGTTTTCCACGGTCGCATAGCACTGAATGTGAGGTCATGTGTAATGTCCTTATATAATATGTGTTACAGAATGCACTAGGCTTCTCTTGTTCTCCCTCTCTGCACCAATGTCACCGTCCAGGACAAACAAGGGATTCTAAAAGGCAAACTCTCATGTCCCCCATTTAGCGCACGGCTAAATGGTGCCGTTGATTGGAGCCGATGAGTGATTTATGGATGCCCCCTATTGTTGCCTTTGCAATCTGAACACATTTAGCATTAGCAGTTTCCAAAACATGATACTACCATGGCTGCCATTTTGTGCTTACATCATTAACCCCTCCCCCAAGTGTGACGTAAAATACAAAACGTCTGCCATATGAATTAAGATTTTCCAGTTCCTCTGGTTCTTGCCTGCGGTTTTGGCTTGCCTTCCTCGACTAGGAACGACTCTGCATACTATTATGCCATCAGACAGTTATCTCAAAACCAGTGTGAAAAACAAAAGACCTTGTGGATGATTCTTCTGGCATAGAGATCAGTAAGTACACCAGACCAGACGTAAAATAAATGAATGAAGCCTTTCCCTTTAGAGTAAGCAGACTTGAAATCAGTCATCCTAAACTACCGTTTTGTTCAAAGAAACCTCCCTCGTCACTGGATTCAGCTCCATAATTCCGTTTGAAAATGTTGTGTAACCACACCAGCTTTCTTACATCAATCAAGACTGACAACATAGACACAAAAAGCATAACTTTGCGCTTAATCTGCAGTATTCGATATGAAACATTATCTTGTACCTGGTTGGTTCACAGTTTCGTTTGAAAATAAATAACCCATTAGGTAGGTTGAGCTTTAGTTTTTTTTTACCAATAGACTGTCTAAAATACACCGATGATCACCGATCATGATCACAACAGGTAGGTTGTGATGGTTCATGGTCAATGAGGCCAAAGAGGACAAAGAGATGGCTTGTCCGCTCGGCTCACAACAACCTCTAATCTATGCTCTCTGTCATGTCACCATGACGACCATGCTGTCACTTCATTTAAGAGCAGAAATCTGCCAAACAAAGAGGTAATGGGGAAATAAGAAATCCATCTTGACTGGCTCTGCCACTAAAGGACCACTCTGCAGTCTGCACTCACCCTGTACTGAAACTATATATCCATACCACACAATTATTAACTGTTGCCTCGATTACGATTGAAGTTTCACGACTACTGTTATTTTATTCTTTAAGCAAACATAGCAAATCTACAAGCTTGCCGAGTGAACTTCTAGATCGGCTATTTGTGTACATGCAGGTAAATGCCTTTATTCAGGGAGCTTTACATAGATTGTGCATTACATTCACCCATTCACACACACACACACACACACACACACACACACACACACACACACACACACACACACACACACACACACACACACACACACACACACACACACACACACACAGATGGTGGCAGAAACCATGCAAGGCACCAACCTGCACATGGGGAGAAATTAGGGGTTCAGAGTCTTGCTCAAGGACACTTCTACACTAACTATGGGGGATCCCGGGTTCGAACTGGGAACCTTGCGGTTGCCATGCGGTCACTCTACCCCTGAGCCACTGCCGCCCCTAACGCCACCATTGTACAACAAAGTATAATACAGGGATGAGTGGTTAATCAGACGGCAATTCGATCATTCAGTTATTACAAAAAAAAGAAAAAAACATTCCCAAACATTCAAAACAAAATTCAATGATTCCCCCCAATCTTTCATCTCTGGGTTGTCACACAATCCATACTGTCAAATCCCCAGAGCTCATTTAACTCTGGGCGTGTACAGAAGCGTGTACACGTTCAGAGTTACAGATCTGTTAAGGACCCCATCTGGACTATTGGGTGGTCCCCGGACCTGACGTTGAGAAACAATGAGGTACTGTATCTTGAGACTTGAATAAAGGTTGGGGGGTTATGGGTGGGGGGGAGGGGGGTGCATATCCTTTCACTGCTGCTGTAAGACAGGAATTGGGTCAAGCTCTGAATTGCGTTTACAAGATGCGTGAGACAGGAGAGGGAGTTGTGCGCTGCTCGCTAACCAGCGAGGAAGGGAAGGGAGGGGTAATAGGATGGATGCCCTAGTAGTCCATTAACAAAACCTCTGCTCCATTCGCAGTCGCCGTGAGGTGATAAACGTATAGAGCGGCCACAGACAACATTTCAATTCTTCAATTCAGAGGGAATTGGGGGGGGGGGGTCTAAGGCTGTCAGCACAACAGCAACAACAAAAAGTACACAGAAGGCCTGAGGGGAACGGTCAAGACCAGACTGAGAGGAACAGCAGAAACACAGGGAGGGGATGCAGGGGAGAGGAGGAAGCAAGACCATGGGAAAAAGAACAATAAGGAAACGGAAGAGACAGGCAGAGAGAGACAGACAGACAGACAGACAGACAGACAGACATAAAGCAAGGCAGAGCAAGTGTGTAAAAAGAGAGACTGAATGGCTATAAGCATGCAAGTCATCCTCAGTCTAAAATGACTGAGGATGAACTCTCTGCAAAGTAGAGCAATCAGAGAAGTCAAGGAGTCCAGTGTGTCTTACAGCTAAGCTCCACTCTGCACGCAACATCCATCCAAACACATTTCCTTTTTGAGTTACATCATCCAGATTCATTCATTCGTGGACACGTGGATGGACACACACACACACACACACACACACACACACACACACACACACACACACAGCCAACTACTATTTCACTCAGAGTTCAATTAACTAATAGAAGAATAACCGTTAACCACCTACATGAAAAAAAAATGCCAATAGCCGATCTACAAGCTCACATTGTGTTTTCGGGTATAATAGACAAAGCTGCCCCTAGCCCAGTGTTTCTAAAAGTTACCCAAATCCGGTAAACACCGTTGTAAGGAGATGTATAGAGCTGTACAGCAGCTGCATGTCTCTCAGTGCAGTGACATTCTGTGATTATTTGCCATAGTCATATTTTAAAATGTATAATTTTCGGCCAAATACAACGAGACTGAGTGTTGGGGGGGGGGGGGGGGGGGGGTTAGCTAGCTAGGTCAGGAGGTAACAGGGGGTGCACGGCCAAAAACTTTTTGGGACACCCATGTGAAGTGAGGAGCGCTAATATATTAAAGTCTAACTCGATTGATTAGGTGATGTAAAACAAACGGTGAGAAAACAAACATTAAATTCTCTTTATTATTAATGGCATTTAATGTTTGTGTTAGGGACAAGATGACGATGGCGTTTTTAAAACAAACATTGAACTAAAGACAAACATTAAGGCCCAGGCTATACGTACTGGATTTTTTGCAAAACTGATATTTTCGTCCTCCGTTTTAGAAAAAAACCCTGCCCATATGACAAAGATATCTGTGTCCACACATACAACCCAAAACGATCATTTTTGACTCCAACAAGCATCCCAGGCCAGTGAGCTGGTTTACCAATAAATTCCCCCACGTAACCCGGTAGTACTAAAAACAAAACAAACAAGGCGTGCAGAAAGACAGAACTTTATTATTATTATTATTATTAAATTACTTATTTTTACACAGAAACATAATGTGTGTCTTATAGCATCATTTAAATGCTTAATTTGTAGTTTTAATGTGCAAATGAAACTTTTTTTCAATACTCTAGAGGGTATTCTTATTTTGAAGAGATCGTCTTAAATTTGCTCACTAGATTTGCTCACAAGACAGTGTCTATGACTGTATACAGCTGCCATCGTGTTTTGTTGTCGTTTCTATGGTAACCTCACTTTCGGAAGTTGTTAGTTTTTCAATCCATGAACTGATGCGCATGCTCAGTGTTAAAAGCTTATACCTTAAAAATAGACCCAAATTGCAATGCACTCGTACTTGGTGAGTTCTTTTTCCATATGTTGCCAGCAATAGCTGATCTACAAGCCCACAACGTGTCTTGTGAGCTTGCAGATCTGCTATTTTTGGCTCATGTTTCCCAGTGAATAGACCCTGGGGTTCAAGTGGTTAAAACGGATAAAGCATACATGAATTTTCAATTTGTCATATAGTGGAAACGGATAGATACGTTTTCCTCGTGACATAAACTGTATTTTAGGGGTATTTTCATAGCGTAGTATATGACATCATGTATGAGAAGCACTGCACTAGTCTGGGTACTGGCATTTTCAGTTCACTGTCTGTAGGCAGTGGTGGGAAAAGTATTCAAATGTTTTACTTAAAGTAAAATACCAATACTAGAATGTAGAACTACTCCGTTACAAGTAAAAGTCCCGTATTCAAAATGGACTCGAGTAAAAGTACAAAACTATTGGCATCAAAAGGTACTTAAAAGTACCAAAAGTAGAAAGTACCGTACTAATTACACCGAAAGTCCCATTTCATGTTTTCAAAAAATCTTTTGAAAATAGCTGATCTACAAGCTCACACAATGCGTCAAATGTACTGTAGGGCTGAAGTGATTAATGTATGTTTTGTAATAATAATAAAAATCTACAAAGTAAATAGTAGCTGAAGTAGTCAAATAATTGTAGTGGAGTAAAAGTACAATATTTTCCTCTGAAATGTAGTGGGGTAGAGGTAAAAGTACTGAAAGTTTGACATACTCAAGAAAGTACAAATACGTCAAAATTGTACTTAAGTACAGTACTTAAAAAAAAGTAAATGTTACTTTCCACCATTGACTGTAGATCAAATATCAACTGCTGCAGTTAGAAGAGTCTACCAAAAAACATATATAGAGATATAAAAAGGAAATTTTAAATGTAACGTTGATCCTGTGTTTATATCCATCGTGAGCAATTAGGTCAATGAAGAATTACAGAACCATCACAGGTTTGGCAAAAAAAATAAAAAAATAACCCTGATTGTGCAGCAGGTCTGAATTTGACAGGTGTGGCTAACGTTCTGTCACAAGAGCATACTGTGAATACCTTCCCCCTCCTCCATTCCCTAACCCTATCGCTGCCGTCTCACTGAAGCCTTCTATCTCCATACCGCATTTAAACTTTTTTACTTATATCTTTGGGCCTTTAATTGGACTAGAGTGGTGCCTGTTGGGCAATGGCCTACTTGGAACGATGCAAGTTGGAAATACCCCACCCAGTTATGTGTCCCTTTATGCCCATATATGGAGTTATTTGTCAGGGGCATGCCCAAATATGCAGATGTCAGAACATATTGTGATGTCAGAACAGCTCCATATATGGAGATCTAGGGCCTCTGTCCAGAGCCTGAGCAGAGAGAGGCCTTTTGTGGCGGTTCTGGACAACCGTGGGTCCAACCGACTCAAGTCTGGGCACTACACTCCCTGTGGAGGTGTGGAACGCGCAACCCTAGATGCTTTCAGCACAACATGGGCAGCCAAAAGACACACTCATTCCTTGTAGTTTAACTACTTTCACCCTGGCTGACGTATTTTTGGGCATAACCGCATGAACCCTAGCTAGCGTCCCTAATCGGGGCGAACATAGTCGACCTACATGCTCACAATCAATGAGTTGCAGATTTGCTGTAGAAGGGAAAAGGCTAGGGCCAAGTACAGACTCACAGGGGACCCCGGTTAAAATGTTTATAGGCTTTTAAGTGGTTAATAGCTCAGTATTGATTCACTAGTTTGAAAGTTTGTTAACAACAGTATTCAGAGGTTTCCATGCGGTTATAGGAAAGTCCGTCATGACGCAATAAAACAATCCCTGTACTAGTGATGGTTCTCTCAATTTTACAATTTAGGCATTTAGCAGACGCTCTTAATCCAGAGCGATTTACAGTAAGCATCAAATACATACAAATAGTCATCAAGAATCATAAGGAAGCTAAGAACCTAGCATCTGTCTAACATTACAAAAACTGTACAGTAAAGGTCCTTGCAGACTGGACGCGGTTTTCGGGAAACCGGCGGAAAAACGCTGGTACAAATCAGAAAAACGCAGCAGTGTGCACCGCAGGGACCTTAAAGCTATGAGTATTACACTATAGAGTGCTATGTCTGCATAAAATGCTATCTAAATTACATAAATTGAGCCTTTGCATATGCCTGTAAGGTCGCCGAGGCTAGGACAATTAAGTGCTACGGGCTAAGATGAAGTCTGAACAGGGGGCTTTTCAGACTACGGCGAAAGACCAAATGTCTTAATATCATGTCTTAGCTCTCGTGGAACCTCGACAGGTACCAGTATACGATCCGGAACTATTGCCCAGTACAAATGAGTTGAGTTGAACCGGCACTATGCAGCGGGAAAGCAACATATGAGACCTGCGATTAGCCTCAAGGAACCATAAGGTTTTTTTTGCCCATCAGTGCACCCTATGACCTCTCATCTGGGCCCTGGGGTGCTGGAGAGCACTTATCCACTTCTAAGTGCTGCTCTAGAACGCTGCTATTTAAATATCAACAAAGGGAAGCTAGTGAGGCTCACACACAAAAAAAGTCCCTCCAAGCACAGGAAGTGTTTTAATGCGATTACGGTGAGCCAATTACCATTCGCTGTTATGATTATCGCCCTTATCACTGCTCTTATCAAAAGGCATCAAAGAGAGAGGGGTGGCTGTGTGTAATAGAGCACTAGGCTGTGCAGGGTGGAGGAGAGAGAACGGAGCTAATGAGCTCAACTAGCCTGTTGACTGCAGCTCATCCTTGAAAATACACCAAAGCTGCACTGATACTGACCCAGTGGCTCATCTGCAAGTTAAAACAGTCCGGTGCACTGCTGGTCCAATCAAACAGTCCAGTGCACTGCTGGTCCAATCACATTCATGTGCAAACAGGCAGACGCCAACAGCAGGTGCCAAGGCACTCCCCCCCCCCCCCCTTCAAACAGCTCCTTTATGCCGTTAAGCACTTAGCCTATTGAACAAAAAAAAACACAAAGACAATTATTGGACACCCTTTCATGGCAAATTCTGGTATTCCATGTCAAATATTGACACAGAACTGTGAAGAACTGAGGCGAGAGACGAGATCACCGGCAACAAAATGACGAGTTCGGATTGAGACGTTTTGTGCGGGAGATGGTGATGTAAGAGACAGCATACCAGGGGCCAATCTCACAATCAGTACTCAGTTGCCAGGGCAGCGAATGCTGTTAAGGGAAGCAATTGTACTCATGTCTGTGCATGAAGAGAGAGCCTAATGTGGGGAGATCAATACGTACTCTCAAAAACGCTGAGGCCAGCAGTCTACTCCCATTCTCCGCAAACCTGTCTGACAAAGAGAAGCTCTGGGAGGGGCCAGGGCCAAGCCGGATATCATGATACCACTTCACAGGGCCAGAACTCATCCTGCATGCTCACCTGTACTTACAGCTGGGCAATTAACCAAAAAGAACATAGCCGAAACGACATTTAGAGCCTCTAACCAACTTGTAATATACTTTGTTGTACAATGTGTCAAGTGATGAAAATAGGTTTTCAATGTAATGGGTCCCAGGACCCAGGAGTGGTCTTTTAGATGGGTCCCAGGGACATTTTATGTGTCCCACTTCAACGACGTTAGAGTACAGTACTGAGTACAGTATTGCATCCCAGGACCCCCAGTGGGAGACATGATTGCGTCCTTTCTCAATTTATTTGAGTGTGTCTGAAGAACTATTTGCATCACGCAAACATAACAAAAATGGCCGGTCTAGAAGCTCATAGTATTGCATTGCACTTTGATCCCGATCACAGATTGTTTTTCTCATGATCAGCCGATACTGGGGAAAGTTTGAATATTTCCAAAATTATAACATGTAAAAACCCACATCAAAACTGTTCCTGTGTGTGTGGGGAGGAAGGGGAGAATGTTTAGGCCTGTCACAAAGATACAAAATGATATTATACTATATATCTGACTTTTATAACACTTAAAAATTGTATAAAAGATTGGTTTCTCCAGATAGGATAAATTGCTGATCACCGATCGGTGGTCGATTGATCAGAGCATCTCTACTTTACTCTAAGAAATAGCACTGATTTGAAGTCATATCACCGAGACATAACTTGTACCTTACAACTACCAAAGATTCCACTAGAATACGCTCCAGTCAATAACAGGACAAGACAGAGAGAGCTCAGCCAAATACTCCTGAACCGGCTACGGAGCTGGTCTGAATGACACAGCCTCGCACAGGTGTATACCACACCCTCTTTCCAAGAGCTGAACCAGTTGAAACAAACCAAGTTACACCTATGTAATAGATACACAAAGGTGTGTCTCAGAATCCCATGGCAAGGGTTGTTATTTGAAACCCTAACCGATATTTAGGCTACAAGCCTACAGTCTGGCTACAGCTACTTTCGTCTTTAGTGAGTGTGTGCATTTTCCTGGTCACAAGAGAAATGCTTGTTTTTATGTTAAATTAGAAAAGGATTCAAGGGTTATGGTTAGGATTAGGCATATTAAGTACAGCTTAAGGATTGCAGTTAGAGTTCTACCTGATTTATACCTAGGTGCATGTCGACATTGCGCACCACAAAAATATATTATATAATATATGCTGTGAGTGTGATGAGATGTGAGCTTGCAGATCAGCTATTTTTGGCTTTAAAATGGCAAAAACAATAAATAGAAATGAATAGAAATGGCATTCATAAAAAGCTGTCTTAAAACACTGATGTCCTGTCAAGTATACTAGTAATACAAACTGTACTACTGTGTGTGTGTGTGTGTGTGTGTGTGTGTGTGTGTGTGTGTGTGTGTGTGTGTGTGTGTGTGTGTTCAAGTGCAAGTGAATGTGTGAGAACTAGAGTTCGCCAAGTGAAGGTCTTCTTTGAGGAGTCTGATCCAGTTTCAAGACTAGGTCAAACTCTCTGCACACACACACACACCACACACACCACACACACACACACACACACACACACACACAACAACAACAACAAACAGAATAGAATATTCCTGCATGTCACTACTAGGGGCATTGTTACACTACATGGTATGTTTATTAAATTAAATAAGACTACATCACAGTAAGAATGGATCTACTCTTGTCCCTGAGGTGAAAGCAAACAAGAGCTCAAGCTCGCACAAAGCCAAATACAATTGGCCCTGCATTCTTCTCGTACAAAGGAGCAGTTGTTTTTGCTCAAGTAAAGTTTCAAAAGTACTCAGTATTCGCCTCACAGTATTAAACAGAGGGAAGGAAACACCTCCTGCCTGTTCAGGAAGTTCATTTTCAGCAAACAAATTGTCACACACAGACAGAGAGTTGGGCCTGCTCGTGTACTGATACAGTATGGTTGACCGTCCACGCGAGTACATGGTGACAAAATGCTCAATTTTACACAGATATTTAACTCTTAAGAGTGTAAATATGTAACCAAATGGGCCCATAAGGGTCCATATGGTTACATATGTAGTTTATGTACACACTTTATCTACATTATGTAAGTAAATTAGTTACATACAAATTGTTACAGAGTAACAGGGGATTTTATTTTATTGTGTACTTTAGGTCTTAGAGCCTACAAATCCACCCATTTTCAAACTTTTAGTTAGTCTACCCTAGTCGACTACAACAACACTCGGGAACGATTATTTTCTTTAATATTTTTGTTAATTTATCTGTGGGTGAATTAACCAATTAGCCCTGTTATGTAAATTAAAATTACCCATGTACACATACTGCCGACTTCAGTTTTTACATGAAAATGCAGAAATGTGTCGAATGACCACAAAGCAATGCAAGGCGACGCGCTGATAATGTGGTTAGTCAGACATTAGTTCACCTTATGAACACACACACACACACACACACACACACACACACACACACGAATGTCAAAAAGGGTGAAGGCCTTCCAAAGTACAAGTCAGACGCCAGCCAACAGTGAAAGCTTATCTCTTGGGGTCATGTGGTTAAGAGTCCAGAGTGCAAACACACACCAAAATTAAACATGGCCGACATTAGCACGAGCCTCATACGTTCAATACCCAAAATAAACATCTCAACGTTGACGTAAATAAATTGAAAGGTTAAAAAAATAATAGTTATTATTGAGGGGAGTGATATTTTAGTGTTGCATTTGATTTGTCAAAGTAGTTCCACTGTTGTGGGAGTTTGCACATTTGTAAGTCGATTGGTAAGAGTAAGTTGAAAAAAAGTAAATGAAATGACAGCCGGTTTCATAATTACTGTCCTCCACCATAACATTACAACTGTAAATTGATTAGTAAGCAAATGCCGACAAGGAAATCAATGAATGGTCAGAATAATCACAGAGGCACAGTATTGAGTGAAATCCTGCTGGCACAGAGCATGCATCATCAAGCAAGCATTTTATTGTACCCAGTGGTGGAAAAATGCTGCAATATAGAAATACTCTGTTACAATTAAAAGTCCGGTATTCAAAATGTACTTAACTTGAGTAAAAGTACAAAAGTATTGGCATCCGAATTTACTTATAGTACCAAAAATAGAAGTACTCATTGTGAAGAATGTCTCATTTCAAGTTTTCAAATGTTTAATGACGGATGCGACGGATTGAGAGCTTGTAGATCGGCTATTTTCACATGGCAGAAATGTACATAGCGCTGTGGTTAATGCATTTGTGTTTTGGTAATAATAATCAAAATCTACAAAGTAACTAAAGTTTTCAAATAAATGTAGTACAAGTATTGGAAATTGGAATAACTATTTGTATACTAAAATACTATACTATAAGTACAAATACTTCACATTTGTACTTAAGTACAGTACTTGAGTAAATGCACTTAATTACTTTCCATTTCCACCACTGATTGTGCCCATCATAACCAGACAAGCATTTGCAACACCAGCATCATGCTCCAGTTAAACCACATGAACCCTAGCATCCCTATTCTGGGGTGATCATTTGGCGAAAAATAGCCTACTGTTATCTACCAGCCCTCAACTCGACGCGTTGTGAGTTGGTAGATCAGCTAATTTCAGTGAAGAGATTTGGTGTAGAATGTATACAGTAGATGGACAAAAGGAGGGAGCCTGTGGTATAGAGCCCTGAGGACACCAGTCAATTCAGTTTGTGGGGTTACTTTAAGTACTCAATACTCTTGAAGTAGAGTTCTGACATGCTGCACAAAAAATATATATAATTTATGCTATATACCTGGAGTGGTAGGCTATAGGTTCACAAGTCAACAAAGTGGTCTGATGGTAGGGGTCCGACGACTGTACAATTAGAAATAGCCCAGGTCTCTTAACATGCTCTAGTAATCAGCGCTGCGTGTGTGTACTTGCTTATTGGCGGAACCTGGTGCAGACCATAATTTAAAGGTGTATGTTTTTACGCTGTCATTGCCACTGCCAGTACTACTTTTGCTTCAGGTATGATGTTAGAAAAATTATGAGAAAACACTGAACAACCCCCACATACAAATCAAACCTGCAATCTGTTCAGATAGGCTTACTTTTACGTTTGTTTTACAAACAGCTCAATTTGCCAAACATTTTACAGGAAACTCTCCAGACAACTCGAGACTAAAGTCCATGTGCACTCACTATTTTACACCTTAGTGACACCTTAGTGTCTAACACCTTAGTGAAATATAATCTCAAAATCTGATATGGTTTGTATGTCCTGTGGCAAAAAATAATTATATATATATATATATATATATATATATATATATATATGGCAAAAAATACAAGTCAAAGTTATGTTGTCTAACCAACATGTTGCCATCTTTGATTTAAAAAAAAAAACTAACAATCTCTTAACCACTTGACGTTAAGATGTTACAGAATTGTATTTGTATTTGTTTTAATAGGGATTGAGTGGTTAAAACAAACAGGCTCATTGTCGCACTACCATCTCAATTAAATAAACCTGGTTAATTCAGCCACGAGTGACAAGAACAAAGGCCCATTGTGACGGAGGACACAGCCGTGATTCCCTCTCTCAATCAAGTAAACGGTCACATTAGCATTGCTTTCAAAGAGGCAGGCTCTAATGGGGTCTGTGTCTTGTGTCCACGCCTGGAGAATCAGACAGGCAGAGCAACAGTACAGGGGGGGGGGGGTTAAAAGCAAGGGAAAGGGGTTTCTGATGGACACATAGCCACTGAAGTAATGTTAAACAATAAATAACAGTAGACACTGAGGCGCGTAAACAGGAACACTCACTGCCCAATCTCCTGTAGATAGATACACACGGAATACGCAGGGGGGGGGGTGTTCAGCAGTCACCACCAAAAGCACATCTAATATGCTGATTGTACTGGTGAACCAAGTCAAGAAATTAAAAATCTCTAGGGTGAGGAACACTCATGTAAAATGTTTGTTTATTATTGGAGGTCCAAGGTTGGGGCAGGGGGCAGGGTGCCAAGAGGAGAGATATGCATTTGCAACCCAAATTCACGGCTACCACCTACATTTGATTAGTGTCACACTCACACGTAACCAAGACAACGGAAGGCGGTGACTCCAGGGGATGTCCCTTCTTCTGGTGGGTTGGTCAGGGCATAAAAAAGGGACAGGGATGTGAACAGGCGATGAAAAATGTGCACAGCTGGCAGAGCTGCAGTCATTCAAATAAACCATCACGAAATCGCGTGATGGCCGTAAGAGGCAGTCAATGCCACACAAAGATCAGATAGCTCAGTAGTCAGAGCACCAGTCTTGATTGAAAGTTTGATCGGTCAATTTGAGACTAGGACAGCAGCGGACAGCGGGCAGGGGGGGGATTATACAATAGCCAAAACAATGAAGGCTTGAGTAAAACCAACCAACCACCCAAACTAAACCATGTCTACAGAATAATAAATAAGGGGAAGAAACTTTGTTTTTCACTTCCTTAACTACCAGTAAGACGCGCAAACGCGGGAAGCGAACGCAGCTGAGACCCTGCAGATCATGTCTGTCTGTCTGTCTGTCTGTGTGTCTGTCACGCTGTTACTGTATATGTGGACCTGGCCCCTTTTGTGCCCATATATGGAGCTGAGTGGACCTGGCCCCTTGGAGCTGAGTGATTGCTGATGCAACACACTCCATATTTGGATAGCAGGACAGACAGACAGACAGACAGACACACAGACACACAGACACACAGACAGACATGATCTGCTAGGTCTCATAGTAAGTGCTCACTGCGTTCGCAACTACCTAGTGTCCTCCTTATTCTGGGCATGTCATAATTGCCGAACATTTGGCCAACATCCTGCAAAAATAGCAGATCTACAAATTCCAAATGGATCACGCGTTGCGAATTCGTAGATCAGCCACTATTGGCGAAGATATATGGTGTAGAGGGGGTGGGGGACCCCAAGGCTATAGAGGCCAGGCCATAGACTCATAGAGGACCCTGGCCGGTCAACGACACTTACTAGACAGTATTTCAATGGTTCATAGATTACATGTCAATGCCACTCTCACCATGGGATAATGTCATTTGGTATAAAGTCTATACTTTCCTGAACACCATAATTCCATAATTATGCTCTTCTCCAGTTTTAATGCAATCATTTATAATCAATTATAGGTCAGCATTATTGTCCCCAATAGATAACTATTGCATTGCATCCTCCCGTCATAAACTCACTTGCAAGGCTCCAGTGATAGTTAGGATGTATACATACAGTACATTTCCCACATCTTATGCTATGCTGAGTGATGGAGGTGTGAATCTTGAATGTAATCAAATATATAACTGTAATACAACGAAGCATAAACAGCTCAACATATGGCACGCATGAGGCAAACTTGTAAGTCATGACAACCATCAAGAAGTATGTTCAGATTATGAGGGAAGTGCCTGGTGGCCTGTGGGTGCGTGGACGACATATTGCTCCTTGTAAGCGCAAGGACCCAGATGGAATCTGGCCCCTGTCTGGCCTCACGTCTGTCCCCTCTACCTGCCCTTGAATTCCTGTCTCTCTAAACCTGACCTATCAGACAAACATTTCATTTTCCAAAAAAATAATTTTCCTTTAAAGATTTTGCAGCAATGCATGTCAAAATGACCATCCTTCTATGCGAATCATATAGTACGTGTCAATGGCAGAAATTAGACCCGTATTGTGCATGTACAGTACATGGTGCTGCCAATGTCCAGACTCCATACATGTTTTTCCCAGTCCATCTCTAAAGTGATAAAACGGCAGACAGTCACATGTAATGTATCATAAGTTTAACACTTTCAGATGTTTATAATGTACAAGTAGGGGTTCTTCTATTTAACATACCGATTAAAACTGTTGGGATATTTCTATTACAATGATACTAAAGGAATAAGCCATAAAGACATTGCCATAGCGAACTTTAATACATAGCTGTACAATACTTTGGTCCAGATTCCCTAATGAAGTTAAATCCACAGAAACACAGACGCACTTCTGCTTTGAGGATATACTGTAGTGTAGGGTAAGCTAACCTTTCATTTGCTCTGGGTCAGAGTACAGAATTCTATGATAAGGCAGTTTAAAGGGCAACACCACACCATTTTGACATGTGGGTTCTACAGTATGTTGTCCTCATTGAACACTTTTTATGCACTAGGTACAGCACCCACAGCACATGTGAACGATTTTAAGAAGGAAAAAGTGACACGATGAACTTTGCCACCTTATGGCTTATGAATCATGATTGAATTTAGTAGCACTATGAAAATGTATTTTCTGATGCACTGGAGGACGACCTAGAGAGGAAACCACTTCCACACTTGAATTGACATGAACAAATACCAAATATCTCATCATGGGGGGAAAAACATGGAAAACTGCCATGAACTGGTAAGGTAAATACAGTATGTGGCCATGAATCTGATGATATCATCTAATCTAATCTGTATAGGTCTAATTTGGAAAGTAGTCCCGTGCAGCCATAACCCTGGGCTGTGTTCAGACTTTTCTGACCGTTGTCATCTCTGATTATATCAGAGATCAAGTAATACTCTGAAACAGTCAGTCTTAAAGTTAATCCCATCATTCAAAGTAAAGTATACAACAAAGTCTGTCATTCCTTTAGATATTTCACATAATGTAGGTTAGTTTTGCTCCAGTCCAGCCCTCGTGTTGTATCACTAGTACTTAAAACTCTAGTACTCCACTATACTTAATTGAAGTATACTATACTAGCCCCCCCCCCCCCCCCCCCCTCTAGTCTACACCAAATCTCTTCACCTAAGAATATGGATATTAGGGAAATGCTAGTGTTTATTATGTGGTCAGGAAAATACCAGAATATTCACACACATTGAGCAGATGGTTTACTATTTCACCCTTTAATGAAACGTAAAAGGCCCTCAAAATCCCTGGAATTGTTTACCAACAATTTCATGCCAGCCTTTTTATGCCATACAACAAAACTAGACCCGTTCCACTTGCGTGACAACGTTTTAGCTGCATGTGTCCAATGTCCATGAAAAACCATTTCATGCCAGCAATAAGAGCATTACCGAGCTCTGGTGAGTTTTATTTATAGTAGTGAATGTCTGTAAAGTAACCATGTCCTCTACTCTGGGAGCCAAAAATACTTACCCTTCAGTGGCCTGAGTCTCACACCAACATGTACATTTGCAATTTTCCATGCATACTAAGACCACAAACAACGATAATAACAACAACAACAACAGATGGTTCCCACCTACACTGTGTCCATGAATTCCTGGCAATAAAGCGATGACATGTTAATCACATCTGTTTCTTCCATCTCCTGTCACTTTTGTTTTCTGCTTAATCACTGAAGCCTAAACATCTGTCACCCAAGGACGGGACCAGTGTCAGTCTACATTAATGCCATGACCTTGCTGTAAAAAAAAAGGAAAAAAAAACATTTTGGCAATACCCTTAAATGGATATGACATTCTAAATGTTTTTCAGCGTGCTGTAGCGCAGCCTACACATTACTCACATGCACAATAAGCATGCAGAGAAAGCAATGGGGTCAGAATAGTACAGGAATAGTATTTTGTGCCATCAAATCAAACATGTCTATTCAATAACACCACACCAGGCGGATTTAAGCAAATGATTTTCCAATACACATGTTTGGAGAGCATTCCGTATCTGGGACAATCTTGTGATAATCCATTACATCATCATGTGCTTAGTAAGCCTCATACGAGCCTGTGGTACTATACTACCAATGTACAACAACATAAACTTTGAACTATTTATAGTTGTTGTATTGAATGGGCAATAAATGAGCATGTCTTATTAGCCACAGGAACCAAAATAACAGCCCAAGTTCACTTGAGTAAATGTTATTCTGTAACACCAGTTGTCTTTTGTGTTTAAATTAATTAAAGTTGAACATTTTAAATCCCGGGTTAACCCCTGTTCAAAGTGTTGTATAAACAAGTTTCCAGAACAAAACAGTTCTGTGTGGGTTTTCTTTTTTTCCTGTGTGTGCCTCGTCACTCAGTCACATTCATTCCCACACATGACGACGGAACATGGATCTAGCAGCTATAACGTTGCCTAAAAGCCTCTGGCAATGACAGATCAGATCTACAAGGCAAGCTGCACAACACAACGCTGTTGTCTTGTAGATCTGCTCTTTTTGGCGAGCGACACCGTCGTACGACGGGGTATAGCAATTAGGAAAGTGTGACACACTCACTGCGACGTCGCACTAAAAAAACACCCTAGAGTTTAGGACGAGTCACAAGAAGATCAATATGCCACAGTCAGTCAAATATAATTTGAAAACTATATGGCCTACTTATACAAACATAGGCTACATCCTCGTGTGAATGTGTAACTCTGAGAGGGTACAAAATGTAACTAAAGGGTAAATTTGGTCACCAGTACAGTAGTCTTTGCTAAGAGTTAAATTATAGCAATTTCTTTGCGAAAGTCTTCAGTGTCATTGTGACTTTATGAGGCAACTCGAAGTTTCGTGTTGTTGGTCGATATTATGTTCGACGACAGCAAGTTTTTTAACTAAACCAATAACAACCACCACGTATATAGCGTTAGCTGCCGTTTCGTTAACCGACCAAGAGTCGTGTAATAGCGCTTCACGTGTTTTGCTTTCAGTTCGTGCCGATGTGGAACATAAAACTCAACCCGACCAAGCTTTTAAAAAACCCTCAAAGACAATTAATAATGATACCAATGACGGGGAAGTCACGTTGAGCTAGCTCTCTCTGCGTGTGTGTGTGTGTGTGTGTGTGTGTGTGTGTGTGTGTGTGCTGTGTGTGTATATGTGTGACCACATGCTTGTCGCTTGAAGTCTGTCTGCCATGCTGGCTCTCAAAGCTAAGTCACATTTACTTTACGGAAAACACACACGACAGCTCATATTAAAACCTTGTGAAAACAATAATTAATATGAAACATGCGGCGGTCCAATACTCACAATCATGCACGCGGTGCCTTAGACCAGTGCGGCGTTATATATAAAAAAAAACCAAAATAAAAAATAAATCCTTAAAAACTATTAAAAACGTGTATTTCTCAGTTTATTCAGATGTCTCTCTCCCTCTCTCTCTCTTCACAATGTCAGAGATCAGAGCGGCAGCTGCTTCCTCCATGCACGCAGATCACACAGCGCACCGCACGGCACAACGCTACCAAACCCCCTTACCGTCGCTATGGCAACAAACCCCGCTCCAGCCAATCAAAACTCCTCCTCCTCCTATATCCCCTGGCAACTGCCGCAGCGCAGACGCTCTGCCGCTGTGAACGCGCACGCACGCACGCTGCGTCCAATGTGCATTGCTTTCACTTTTTTGACGCCGGCTGCCTTGTGGCTTTCACACGGAAAGGGGGCTGTGTTGTGTAGTTTTTGTTTTGTTTTAGTTTGTCAGGTTTTTTTAAGTGCGTAATGACATGTAAATGAAGTAGCCTGTAGTTAATGAAGGTGTAAAAACAATAACTATACACACACACACACACACACACACACACACACACACACAAACATGTATGTCAATATCAAGATGTGTACAGAACTCTTTTAATACATCCATGACTCAGACACTCCACATGCACGGACACACAGTCAGGCAGAGATAAAGGATGTGTCGTCACGTCACTGCAACCACACCCAGGGGCCAGGGCCATGACAATGGTAGACCCTCAGTAGGGCCCCTCCATGAGTAAACAAAATGTCATTATTTGAGTTCATGTTACGAGATAAGTGTAGTAGCTCGCTATTACGCACATGGTGCCTTATTATGTTTGGCCTGACACGGCCAGATGAGCAGTGAGCTGTAATTAAGCATGGGCCCCATATGTGTAAAACACACTGTATGGCATGGAAGAAAATAAAAAATAACACACAACATGCATGACTTGATGGATGTAACATCATACATAACCAAAGGAGTGACTGCAGCTGCTCAAATGAATGCTCTGTTAAGTAACCAACAGAGTATTCATGACTGATGACTGATGGTTTTTAGGTCAGATTTGTGCCGTTGCACTATTTGCTGAGCCCTATTGGTCAGCAGTGAGTTTACACCAAACTGTAATTATCACAGTATGGTGACACTTTTACTCAGCTATGTCACAATGTCGACATCTGTGAGCACCATGCAGCGGCATTGGACCTCTCTAATAGGTTCTTTGTTGTTGTTTTTACTGTGAATAAACATGCAGAGGTATATACATCTTTTTAATGGCTGGCGATGTAAAAACCTTACCACCTGTCCACCTCCCGGCTTTATCACAGGAGTGTCTATGATAATGAGATGGGGTGGTTTAACGTCATTAATGCACTTCTGTGTTGCTTTCGGAACTCCTCCTCGAGTGTAATATTGCAATTATACAACAGTTAGTCAAACTAAGAAAATTGCTTTTTTTATGACAGATGTAGCCACTACGACCACAAATGTCCCAAGAAACTAGCTAGCATAGCCACCGAGTATGCTGCGCTCTGGGAGAACAGAGCAGCTGAATTCTTTGTTTTGATTAGCCGGTCCATGATGCTGGTTTGAAGCACGTTTAGAAGCCGGTTTCAACCAATCCGATTACTTCCTCGAAACGACCTGTATAATGTTACATAATGCATTCTATAGCAGAATCCTTAAAATATAATTAATACATTGTGAATCCAGGATACATCCAGTGGCCAGTTAATTAAGATGTCGAATGGCATTAAGCAAGGTGTTTTTGGTTTTATTTGCTATGATATTCAGTCCATTATATTCATTGATCAACTTAAACCATGTATACCAATGCCAAATGTTCACTCATGAACATGATGACATGCCTAGAATAGAGATGCTATGGGTTCACTCACTCACTCACTCACTCACTCACTCACTCACTCACTCACACATATAGTATACATACATACATACATACATGCAGTCTTTGCTCAGGTTGCTGTGGCATAATTTCCATGCACACCGAGCTATTCTTAGGGCCGGCAAGCTGCATAGACTGTGCCCCATTTTCCTTCCAGTATCACTCCCAGGGATGATGAAGTTGCAAAGGCAGCAAATGAGAGACGAGAAGGATACATAGCAATCACCAGGGCAACAGAGCTGATTGAGGATGCCTTGAAAAGACAGGGCCATTAGTCTGTGTGCCTGCAACGGTGCTAATCCGATTTGAAAACTGTTAGTCTAAAGCAACATGCCCCACTGACCACTGTCAGTGATGTTCATAAAACCCTACCTTATTGCACGCCTTCGACCATAAAACAGCCATTTACATTGGTTGCTTGTTACTGTGAGTTATTTATTTGATGACACGAGAGAATAAGAGCACATGAATAGAGGCAAAGCTTTGGATAATGGACATCGCCACATCCACTGGTGAAAAGGGACTGTGGAATTGAAGGAATTGGATGAAGAATAATTTAATTATGGGCTAATGGAAGAGTTCACACAGAATTGTAAAAGTGGCAAAGGATGAAGGGATGAACGATGAGATGGCTAGATAGTAGATTGTGATGGAGCGAGAGAGAGAGAGAGAGAGAGAAAGAGAGAGAGAGTGCATGAGAAGGCATGAATGAGGGTGCAGCCGGACAGGCGGCCTGTGATTGCACACAGTGGTCAGGAGCCCCGCTGTTTTAATGGTCCATAAATCTGTGTGGCCTGGCTGGCGTGATGCCGCCCTAGTGAGACCCTCTCACGCGGAAAATGAATCAGGCCGTTTTTACGGAGTGTCGGAGCTCTGCACCCTCCCCTGCCGCCAGCTAGCCGATAAGAGCTGATGCACACGCACTGCACAGCACTCCATCCGGAAGCTCATAAAATTCTCTATCAGTGACAACCTCTGCTTGTTCACAACTCTTCATTCTGTCTGATCCATCCTCATTCCTTTGCCGTTATCCCACCCCTTTTTCTCAAGTGACCTTAACTGACTTTCTGTGCACATGAAATGCATTATGAGCCAGCCAGTGTTAAAAGTTAAATTAGTTGAGAAAGGGCCAGTAAACTTGACCTATGATAGCCTCTATACTCATACTCTTGCATCCTCTTTATTCTCCCTCCCCCCCTCTCTCTCTCTCTCACACACACACACACACACACACCCACCCGCCCGCACGCACGCACGCACGCACACACACACGTACGTACGTACGTACGTACGTACGCACACACACACACACACACACACACACACACACACACACACACACACACACACACACACACACACACAGTGTGCAAATGCAACAGAAATGACCAACGGGTGTCAATCTGTACACTTCTCTGAGTAAAATGAACACTGAGGATGTCCACTGTGCATAGAATTAGACAGATGCCGTTGTGGTGGTTGGAACACCCTGGCCGCCTTCATCGTGGATTCAGGTGTTGAAACAATCACCTGCAGTTGTCAGGGGATCAAAAACGCCACTCTTGCGACACCCTGAGCTAATTAGTTTGAACTTCTGTAGAAACACAAGCTGGCAGAGTCATCAGAGGAAATTGGAAAATAGATTAGTCTCACACACACACACACACACACACACACACACACACACACACACACACACACACACACACATTTATTTACTTATAGATATGTAAATACGGAACAGGGCCACCCGTTACTGGTTAAACAGGTAACAGTATTTGCATTCTCCCAAAGATGAGAAGGCAACTGCATACCTGCAAAGCTGTGAGAAGAACCCACCTGCTGACAGAAGACATGCATTAACATGTTACAGCAGCCCGTGAGTCCGGCTTCTATTTAATTGTTTTATGAGGACCAACTGGTATTGCTTAAAAAATGCCTGAAGAACACAAAGCATTTTTTTTAAATATTTAATCAATCCTAAATTCTAAACATATGGCATGCATTTATAGTTCCTCTTCTGTCATTGTTACCGTAAATCCCCCACCCACCTCTCCAAACTCCACCCCAACAGCCAGTGGAGGAACAGAGCATGTTCAACTTGTTTTGTTTATGTGCAACATTTTCTGTGCCATTCGTTTTTCCCCCTGGTGGTTCGCCCTCCCATTGCCTGCAGTTACACTCAATTACAAGTCTGTTTGCTCACAGAAGCCATTTGTTTGACAATCCTTTTTGCTAACCAGGATTTATGAATTGTGTCAGCAGTTACTGGTTGTCTCTTATCTGTCTGTTGATAAGTACCTCCTTTCATGCCAAGGCAATAAAATACTCTACACACCAAGAGAAAGACCAAGGCCTCTGCCACAGCTAAACAAATAAACTGCATGCTGTATTGATTCAGTCTATCTATTCTAGTTCAATTATGCAAATAGACACATGCACACATATACTTGTTGATTAATTCCAGAAGAGAGTGAGACATTCCAGTATTATGAACAGGTATACTAAATCTTTACCGGCCTTTTTGACATGACAAAACTAGGAGCTGGGCTTTACGCTGTACATATCAGTTGAAAAACGAAGCCGAAATACCAAAAGTTATGATGCTGCTTTAATGTATGTGTTGGACGTGTGGGGATAATTTGGATAGCTAGACAGGAGGCTGATTGTTGCTCTATAAACGGAAATCTTTAGACATCCATAAAACTTGATCCATATATTATGCCCCCTTTTCCATCAGGGTTGAACCTGTACCGTTCTTTTTTCCCACCTAATTTTGAACCACATTGATTGGTTCAGATGATCCCTAAAAGTTGGTTCGGAACTGTAACCAAAAATACTTCTTCTTGCCCTGAAGTGGGAACCAAAGTCACTATTCAGGTTGGAAGATGCAGATGTGATATTTACAAAAATGGAAGCGGTTCTAGAACTAAAGTTATTTTGGTGGAAAGGGCCCGGGGCCTGAGTGTGCAGATTTGGACATCGCAAAGAAGTAAGAGAAGTACATTTTTGGGAGGTGTGGGTTTAGGGTCAAATTAGTGGTTGAAAGAACTTTCTAAACCTTGAATACATTAATATCGTTAATGACTTTTGACTTTTAGTTGACTGTAATAATTGTTCTCCTATTCACACACTATACTATACTAATATACTAAACATTGCATTGTCCTGTGCATGCAGGTTGGTGGCTGATTTCTGCTGCTTGTTTTGTAGAACAATATCAATGCTGTTTTAACCACACTAAAACTGCATGACTCCCCTATAAAAGCCTGTAAATGGCCTTGCCATACAATATGCCACATGCAGGGGGAATTGAATTAGCCCATTGATCCTGGGCTGTTCTATTACCGAGCCAAATTTTGTTATTCCCTCTTAATGACTGCTACATGCAGGCAAATGAACACCCCTGGAAGTCAATTAACTGTGAAGGAGAGGCGGATAAAGAATGATACCTGCCCTTGTTATTCAAATGTGTCAGTGATCTAAATTCTTGTAGTCTGAAGATTAGAATGATGACCTCAGTGTAAACAACAAGCCAAAGCCTTTGTTCTTCCTCTCTCTCACACACACACACACACACACACACACACACACACACACACACACACACACACACACACACACACACACACACACACACAATCACACACACACACTCCCCTATCTTTTCACGGCATCTCGACCACCCCGCCTTGCCTTGGTCACAAGTGCACTTTATCTTGTGGGACAATAGTAGTCTTGTGCCCGGCAGTGTTGTCTGGCACCATCAGCGCCATAGTGAGCAATGCCACATGTAAGCGCTTGTTATTGTCACTCCAATAGTGTGTGTTTCTATGTAATGACACTTTTGAGGGTTTCTTCTCTTGGTTTTAATAAACCCCCGCCAATAAAACTGCTGTGAGAAAAATGACTAATGGAGATCCAAATGAGGAAAAATGACGTTTAGGTGTATGCGTGCGCGTGTGATGTACTGTAGATCTCTCTGTACTATGCGTACAAAGTAGTGTGACCTGATGCCTGAGGGGAAGTGTATACCCTGGCCAAGTGTGGAGAAAGTCGTGTACTGCCGCTCTGTGCCTGGCTGAGCAGCAGGTAATGAAGCGTGCAAGGAGAGAGGAGAGGAGTGTGTCTGTAGGGTCGGCCCAGCCCCCGTGTTCCTATGCAACCATGGTGGACGGGTAGGTGAGGCAGTGCTGCCTCTATTCTGCTTGCTTGTCATGTGGCGGCAGCCACACTTGCTCTCACTCATTCTGCTCAGACGTCTATTTCTCCCCTCTAAAATGCTCTTGTGCCGTCCGATGCACACCAATGATGCTCCCACACATCTTGCTGCACACCCTATTTTCCTCAGGACAACAGGATACTGGTTTCAAGCCTAATGATCACACTATTAATCGCCTTCATCTAAGCACATCAAATCAAATTATGAATGAACTGCCGCACAAAAAAAACATGAATGAATTCCTAGTGATTTCCACATTTACAACATTTCCTTTTATTACTTGACCGTCATGTAATTCTAAGTGTACTACTCTACCTGCCAGGCAGTTGTCTGAATGCTTTATCAACCAGAGGTCTATTCAAACAAAGCAGATTGTGAGTGTTTCAGAAGGGATGACTTGAATGACGTAAAATGTAATGTCTCAAGCTCTACCTACCCCGTTTGTGCAGACTTAAACAGAAATGGATATGGATCTGTGCTTGCTGTGCTGTACCGGTTTCATTTTAGTATGTACGGATTATTTAGGACATGGCTGGATGGTGGAATTTCCTACAAAACTAAAACCAAAGACAAACTTGATATCTACTGCTCTGCTGTTCCTTTCTTAAGGGCAACAAGTGTGGATCTATTCTTAGACGACGGCCTGGGATTCAGTACTTCCTGCCCCTACTTCTCATGGGTGGGAAAGGCAGAAGGTGTGATTTACTCTCGCCAGGTCTCACTGTGTTGGCTTAGCCCTGTGTCCAGCTGTAGAGACGTTGGGGCCCATCGGCCATCTGTCCCTGACCAGCAGAGGCAGGCTCAGTCCCCAGAGCTGGGAGCAAGGGGGCGGGAGAGGAGGTGAGGTCGCAAAAGGGGAGTCAGCTTTGTGTTGCTATAAAGCTGTTTCCCCCCCTCTCCTAGCAACGGCCTCCTCTTTTTTCCATGGTTCTGGGAGGCATGGTCCTCTCGGTCGGTGTGCATGGCCCCTCACTCTCTCTCTCTGTCCTATTTATGGTAATGAGCCATCTGCCCTCTCTGTAACAGCCGCCCAAACAGGGGAGGGGCTGCTCTTTGACAGACAGCATTCTGAGACAAAAGACGGTTATCCTGTTGTGTCTGCCTCTGTCCCAGAAGGATGCCTTCAGACATAGTCAGGAGGACTCAGAGGCAATAATGACTAACAGAGGACACCCTCATGAATAATGTTTTGTTCTGGATGATGTAGGGAGAATTTTTTTTTAGGTATGAGATTAAAATCACTGTGTTCGTGATTCTTTACTGTGTGTCTGTATGTGTGCACATGTTTGTGACAGTGCTGCTATCGTCTTCAGGTCAGTACAGTGAACACAAAGAGCAATTGGAAGATCACTCGCAAGGCACTGTGATGTGTGTACAAACAACACAATCCCACACTTAAACACGTGCCCTCATAGGGCCAAAACTAATTACAATATTGCAACACAGGAAAAATAATACTAAGACCCCAACAGTAATCAATGGTGCTTTATAAATGTGCCTCTGTGACTTGTGTTGTGACATGGGGGAAAGTGCTGAGCATACCAGCCAATCCAGAGCCACTAGGTACTCAATAGACCTCTGTTGCCACTGGATACTAGATTGGTTACCAAGCCAACACATGTGCCTCATCATATCACCACCTTTAAGTGTTTGGCAGATAAGAGTTCTGTGTTAAATCACAGATTTATCTCTGTATATTTTGTGCTAGTGATTCAATATCAAACAAGGAGTTGGTAAGGGTTTCAGCACACATTTTGTGAGCTTAAAATGTATTGTTTGCGGATTGAAGCAAACCATTGTATCATCTGAAGGAAGATGCTCGGAAAGAGACTAGAAGGCATGCAGACACTTAAAATTCAAATGTGTGTTAATTTAAAGAGCAATTGATGTAAGCCAGCTTGACTATACAAAACTTCAGTATTTTACAAAGCTAACAGCATACCAGTACACCAAACAAAAAGACAAAAACAATACTGTTTTGATCGATTTGTGCAACACAATGTTGTACACAAACTCCATGTCGAGACAGCACTTGACGGAAATGACTTTTGATCCTTCATTTTGTTAGGTCAACGACCGCTAACCTCAGCAGGCAGTCAGAAAAACCCACAGACGGGTTGATGACTACAAAACAGATGGTCTTACTGGTGGGCTCGACAATGAAACAGTATATTATGTAGACAAACAGATGCATATGGACAAAATATTAATATTGCGATGCAGACAAATAAATAGCCCAGGAATAATAGTCCAGCTGGACCCTTTGGTTCAGTGACTTGTGATAGTGCTGCCACCTAAAGGTACTTCCAGGGGACTTTCTGCTCAATGTTGTTAAATACAAACAGTGAACAGTATTTCCTTTGGCCAGGCAAAATAAAATAAAATATTTGAACCACAGTGAATTCCTACAAATAGACATTTCTATAGTAACAATGATGGCAAATATACTGAGCGAGACTCTGAGCTTCATAGAAAGTGCTTGAGAGTTGTTGGGCTGTATACGCCTGTTAAAGGAGGGATTATTTTTACTGGACTTGGCAGTTTGACATTATCAGAATGACACACATCCTTGCTGTCATGGTAACTGCCTGAGGTAATGGGGTATATGAAGGAAACTATAGTTTCCTTTGCTTTTGTAACTGACAGAAATGAAATCAGAAAACAGGAATGACAATGCATCGCAATCAAAATATCTGAGAAGAAAACAGGTTGACAAGTATCTAGACAGGTACATGGGTATCTTGGTGGTGTATCGAATCTTGTGGACCAGACCCATTGCAAGATGCTGTACTCTGTCGTCGACCCTAAGCCATTCCAGCCTGTCAAAGTGGGCAGGGGTGAGGTGGGTTCGGGGGGTGAGGCCAAGTAGGAGCCTGACCAGTTTGTTTTGGGAAGTCTGGAGCCTAGTTTTAAGGGCCTTTGAGGTGTTGTGGTACCAGGAGGTGCATGCATAGTCAAAGAAACCTTGTACGAGGGCTCCTGTTAAGGTCTTCAAGGTGTGCAAAACCACGGACGGAGTGCAAAACATACTCTCTCCCCATGCCTTCGGCCTGGTGGAGACAATAATAATAGTTAGGCCTATAAACAAGTAGATGAATCAAAGCCATTATCGTTTTTCATTAGTGAAAGACACATTATTTGGTATTCATATCAAATCACTCAACAATTTTTGTCCAAATCTCACACAAATTAATAAACATGAACCAAACAGATGTTTAATAGATCATAACTAGAAAAAGTGCCATTCTGGGCACAGGTCTCCACCAGGACAATCTGAGAATCCCATCGTCAAATATTCTGGAAAACAGCGCCTCCGCTGTTGTTCCTCGACAGTCTGTCTTGAGAGACTACCACCAGGAGGATAAGACTGTGTGAGATGTTTGGCAAAATGTTTATGCGTAAAATAAATATGTTTTTTTGTTTTAGTTTTTTGCAACAATTTTCTTCATTTTGTTGAGGAAATGCAGAGTCAGATCACTCATAGCATCTCTGAGGATAGAATTCTGGATGAGCAGGACATGTGCAGCATTTTGAACGAAATGGGCCACTCCTGAAAACTTTGGAAGGCAATCTTAGCCAATCAGTGTAGAATCTGAGAAATCCAACAGACTCGTCCGATTTGCGTGAGATTTGGATGAAATCTGTGCGACTAACCGGCAGATGTGGAGGGATGCAGGGACAATGTTTTCAATCAGGATGGAAGATGGGAAATAGTGCCGCTCCGTGTTGATCACATGACTATGTAGATAGTGTATACCGAATTGTGTGACGTATGGATAAAATGTGTACGAGTAATCTACAGAAATGTGTTTTGCCTAAATCGGCCTCATGGTGGCGCTATAACAGGCCGTTGAGGAATATTTGGGGCAGAGGTTCGTCGTTGGCATCCAGGGAGTGTGTGTGCAAAGTTTGGCATGGATCGGGCCAACGGTGCTGGAGATTAGCTGATAACGGACGGACGGACGGACGGACGGACGGACAGACGGAAGGACACACACACACGGACGGAGTGCAAAACATACTCCCCATGCCTTCGGCCTGGTGGAGACAATGATCGGTTAAAACTAGCTTCCAATCATCCAATGTTTGCGGGAGGGGCCTATTTGACAAATGGCATCATCCATCAACCCCAAATTTGAATCAGATATCTACAACACAATGAACACATTATAATACACAACTCACTTAGACCCATAGGGGGCAACACAAATGCAAAAATGTCAGTTTCTCCCCACCTTTAAATTAAAAAAAGTGGGATTTCTTCCTCAGCCTAGTGGGAATATGCATGCACAGTGTCACCGCAATCGGACGCTGCGTTCATGTTTTGCAGCATTTGCGGCAGTTTAAAACACTGCCACAGTTTATTTTACCTCCTTAAGTCCTGTATTATTGCTTATTTTTCTTTCTATCATTATTATTTTGTTATTACATTATTGTTGTATTTTATATTGTTTTGATTGTTCAAGCACTTTGTAACTTGGTTTAAAAAAGTGCTATATAAATAAAGTTGTATTATTATTAATATAATCTGCGCATTTATATAAATTATATATATATATATATACACACACACACACACACACACACGTTTCGAAACTGTACTGCAAGAAATATGCCTTAAGTTGTATATAGGCCTACTACTACTAAGTACCTGAGACTAAAACGTTATCATAATATGATAAAGTTTTAGTCACAGGTTTATAAAATATTATTTTATAAGATAAAATATTTTATAAACATTACTGCTACTATCTATCTAAATAGGAAAGGATGTTTTGTGATGTTAATTTAACCAAGTATCTCAAAAATATGGATGGTTTGCCATGACTTTCATGCTCCAGCAGAGGAAGAAATGTAGTTTTCGATGACCCCAACATTTCTGGCACTTTCCTCTAGTGCCATCCTCAGGCCAAACGGTGTGCAACGGCAAACTATGGGGATTTTTAGACCTTGGTAAAGGTCTGCACTCTATTGCAGTGATTCTGAACTTTTAAATGTCAATACATTTTATATTATGCTTTGATTAGGCCACAGACACAATAAGATTTTTATTTCTGGGACCCCAATCTAAGAACATGTGGCCTGTTATGGTTTGTCAATAGTCAACAATGCCTTTAGCCTACTGTAGGTACAGAGAGAACAGTGAAACTCTTGTGGGAACCCCTTGTGTGAAAGTGAATCGAATGAAGTATTTCTAGTGAGAGGGCGTTTACCTCTGAATCTCATGTTTTCCCATCTATTAGCCTAAATCTGCTTGAATGTGCGCCCTCCAGACATATAAAGCCCTTTCTTATATACAGTAGATCTATGGCGTCTGTATGCGCCTCACTTAAATAAGTGTGAGTACCTAATCTAAAATTAGATTGGGTACAGACTAGAGTACATCGAGTACATTGAGTTAATTTAGCTCTATTGGTGACTACTCTGTTGTACTTGTTATCAGTGCTGCTGCAATCATTGATGCTCAAAACAGCCATAGCCACTTGCCCAAATGTGCCCATCACATTTCTGGGCAAGAGGTTATGGCCATTTTTAGCCCAAGGAGTGTTTTTTGTGCAAGACGAATGCTTGGAAAGGATTCAGAATCATGAAAACCCCCTAGTTTCACACATTACATGTTAAAGCATAATTAAAATTTATTTTTGCCTTATAGGTTTTTAATGATACTCCAACTTTCAATCCCTGAATTTACCATGATCCAAAATGTATATCGGTAATTCATTTTTTTTTATGTTATTTGGATGACCCTAAGGATTATAAAAAACCTTGAAAGATCTATTGCAATTTATTTTCGGTCAAAACTTAGATTGACTAGTCTAATATGGATTTGGGGCTCTCACAAATTTTGCCATCATTTTTGTGTTTTTTTTTTACCTTCATAATCATAGATGATAAATCCACTGAGAAGCGGACCTTTGTGGAAGTATTAGATACCATACTATACCCAACTATATTGGCTGAAGTTTAACAGACCTGGCTTGTATTGAACTGTACTCCCAGCTGTGGCTTTTTACTACAAAATGCTAATTAATTATTCAATCAAGTAATCAATCAATCACATATGGTTCAATTGGTTTTGGCTCTTGCATGAGCTAACCCCCGAAGTTACGGGATAGGTGCAGGTGCTTGCATGAGCGGTAGACATTTTTACTTTCACGTGACATGTCACATTGGGAAGCCTGAGGAGATCTAGGTTCGAATCCGAATCCCGGTTAGGACATAAAAGTTAAGGTTACCTTTCTTGACAACATTTATGGCAAACTTGTACAACACCTTCACCATGACCTTAGGACTGCAGTATGATGGCAAAAAGTACCATAATTCAATGAAAACGAATAATGGCTGTTTTGATCTCCCGAGAAAATTATAATTTATCTTTTCTATATCTTTATGTCTTTATCTCACGTCTCAACCTTTTAACAAGTTCTGTCTGTGTGGATGTATTACAATATTTTCTTTTACATTTTTGGTTTTCATGAAAATATTATCGATCATCTAATTTTGGAAAATCAAAGACTTATTTCTCTCCCATGTTTTTTAAATGTTTGGCTACTACATTACAGTGTTGTGGTGGCTGGCCAAAGCACAACACAGCTGTGTGAGCAGCACCTCTCGCACTGTGGGGAGTCTCTCTGGGGACTTTCGTGATGGAATGAAAGGTCCTCCCATCACCTCCCATGTGATGTGTGTGTGTGTGTGTGTGTGTGTGTGTGTGTGTGTGTGTGCGTGTGTGTGTGTGTGTGTGTGTGCGTGTGTGTGTGTGTGTGTTTGTTGCCTTGGCCCCTGGCTGGTGGTGTAGTGTATGTGGACGTACGGTAGGTAGGTCCTCCTTGTCTGTTATGGCTCCTCCTGCAGCAGCAGCGGCAGCAGCAGAACGGGGGTAGTAGAACCAGCGACGAGAAGAAGAGGAGGCGCCGCAGCAGCAGCCAGCCAGCCAGCCCAGCATTTGTTGTTTTCCCCCCTTACCTCCTCCTCCTTCTCTCTCTCTCTCTCTCTCTCCTTCCTCCTCAAATCACGGGAAAAAAGAGAGAGCGCAATGTTTAGGAAAAAAACATAATACTGGTCCTGGTGTCGATCTCCTTCGTCGACCTCACCTCCTCCTCTGCTGAAGAACAAGAAGGGTTCGAGAGATTTCTTCCAGATTCTCCAGGCTGGGCCGCAAATGAACTCCGTCAGAGCGAGTAGCAGAAGACCAAGGCGAGTGTCGACCAGGCCGCGCCCGGTGCAGCCGGAGAGGAACCACCAGCACCAGGATAGAGGAGGAGGTAACAACAACCTCCTTATATGAGAGATCATGGATACCACCTTTTTCTTCTCGCTTCTTGTTGACGGGGGGGAAAAAATGACGTATTTTCACCTGGATTTTTTTAACATGGCAAATACGTCATTTAAAGAAAAATAATCAAATGCGTCATTTTTTTCAGCAGTACGTAATACTGGTCGGCTTTCTTTTGCTTTTCTAAGGAGATTCGAGCTGTAGTGTGTGTGTGTGTGTGTGTGTGTGTGTGTGTGTGTAACGTTATAACGTGTGTGTGCAGCGTTATAACGTATGTAACGATATGTCCAGCAGAAACAGTGGACGTTTTTGTTGGAACTGTCTTCTGGCGATCCAACAAAAAAACGATTAAAGTGGAAAAATAGAAACGACAACGTTAGGGCTCCTCTACACTCCGTAGTACGACGGTGTCGCTCGCAAAAAATAACAGATCTACAAGCAAAGGACTCGTCGAACTGCGTCGCGTTGTTAGCTTGTACGTCAGTTATTTTTACGACTCTCGCGAGAACGATGCTTTACGTTGTTGTGAACGCCATATTAACCAGAGCCATTAGCCAGCCAGGAAACACCGAGGCTCCGTGTGTACATTAATCAGCCAGGCCTCGCTTTGTTTGTTTTTCTTTCTTTAATTGCGCCGACTCTGTCTGTTCCCTGTGTGCCTTAGTTGGTATTTCTGTTTTAATTGATCGTCGTTATGTTACTGGCACGAACCAGTTGATGGCGTTCTGGCCATACAAACAAACGCCACGGCGTTAGCAACATAAAGCGGGGCTCACTGGGAACCTAACCCTCTTTAGATGCTAGCAGAGCTAACGATGCTAGCAGAGCTAACGCCAACCGTGTTAGTAAACATGTCAACTTTATTTACGAGCGAGGGGATTTGTATATTATCATGCCTGTTATGGTTATCTGCAGTTTGTTGGCATGCATTGATCACGATCTATGAAATACCACATTAAATTTGAATTGATTTGGCTAATTGCTTCAGCCTGCTAGTATCTGTCAACCTCATAGCAAGGGGACAAGGCAGGCAGCGAAAAGACAGAGGATGTGAGTGCTTAGATACCTTGAGATTGATCAACAGAAGAACAGATTAGAACAAGAAAATACCTCTGCCCCCACCCAAATTACTCACCAAATGTATCACAACAGCTCACCCTTTCCTATTCATGAGTTTCAATGTAGTCTTACACCAACACAGATGTTTCAATTTTCTCTGAACAGTCTGATTGGCGTAGAACTCATTTAATTGTTTGCAGCGCCTGTTGGTCCCCAACATGCATGACGGGTGCAACAGGACTACATTTGTTACTTGTTGTAAATAGTTATTCTCATAGGTTTCAACTGGACAGTGGACATATTACCTTTGTGTCCATAATTACCTGAGTAAGTAGGGGTAGGCAACCTTAGGCCCTGGTGACAACATTGGCACTGGCTTAAGTGTGAGAGCATATTTTGTTTAAAATGAAATCAATTCAATCAATTATGTCCCCTCACATCTGTAGGCTAATGACATTCTTTACATACCAGTAATTCTACATTCATGCAAACACTGACTGGGCACCCGAAACGGGAGGGAGTGGAGTCTGGGAGATATGTGGGTTTATGAGTCTAATGATCATTGCAATGTTGTTAAAGAAAATATCTTAAGGAAAATCCCATACTAGAAGGCTTTCTTACCTTTATTTGTAGTTGTTACGTCCCCACCAAAGAGGTCCAGGTGTTATTTTGGGCAAATCACATTATTGGCTATTTCCCCTATCACAAGCCCTCAATGAATTACATTGAATTGCATTGAATTGAATGGGGCTATGGGGTGTTGTGCAAATTCGCTAATTTCAATCGCTCAAAAATCAGCTCGAAAAAAGCGAATTAGCACAAAAACCCAACCCCCATTGAGGGCTTATATTAGGGGAAATGGCCAATAATGTACTTTTGCACAAAATAACACCTGGACCTCTTTGTTGGGGACGTAACAACTACAAATAAAGGTAAGAAAGCCTTCTAGCATGGAATTCTAAAAGGTTATCCTATATGGGAAATCAAAATCTGTTAACATTTTTGATGTGTCATAAATAATTAAACTTAATGTTGATATGGCATGCTGTCGCTGACTATCAGAAAATAAAAACATGGGACTTAGGTCAAAAAGGTGGCTGACCCTCCATACACTGTCTATGATCATCATTATTGCAGTGATGATTATTTATAATGTTTGTTGAGCTATAAGTTGAAATAGATCTACACTTTGGTAATATCGTATCGGATTCGTTACTATCGTATAAGGTGCAAGTTTGCTTTACCTGGGCTAGTTGGCCATACATCCATTGTTTGTAGTGGTTACCACCTGTCTAGTAGCCTGGGAATCATCCATGCAACCAGAGCAACAAGCAGCGTTTGCATCTCTCCTCAGGAGGGTATCGAGTCCTGCCAGTGTGAATATGCCTTTTCAATATTTATTTTCTCTTGAAGAGATTATTTCATTTTTTAGTACATTCAAGCCCCCTCTTGATGAGATCTGGGAATTCATTCTGGCAAAAAGCAGGTAACATTGCAAATGTTACGGAACGGTTGCATTGATCAATTCTGTGTTGCAATTGCTTCTTTAACATTGTTACATTGTATTTATAGCATGTTACTGAGTACTGACAAGTTTGTTTGAAAAGTCACAAGTGAACTGGATGATCTATGGACAGCAAGTCCGTAAGTAAGTTGTTCTCAACTTACTTACGGTACTTAGTCCTCTTGCACTTCAGGGCGCATAGAGCCAAACGTAGCAACCAGGTCTCTCCATCTGGGTCTGTCGTGGGCAAGGTGTTGAGCTTGGGTCAAAGTCACGTTACATGCCAGTTGCACTGAAAGACAGGTCTCTGCAGTCTGTTCAGTAAGGGATAATGTATGGCTGAGTGGTCATTGTTTATAGATAAATCACCGACAGGCAATAACCACAGACGCGATAGTGCAGGTGGTTAATCAGACTGAAGGTCATACGTGGCCATATGTGGTCGGTTAAGACTCAAACGAGGCTGCCGTGTGCGGTTCGGGTTAGGTTTAGAGGTAGGGTTGGTGATGTCGAATTCCCCACGGCAACTCGCTCTCTTTAACTTGCTCGGTGGTGGCTCTGGTTTTTTATACATATTTAAGTAATGAAGTATTAACGAGCTTGTGACTTATTAAATAATTTACATTGGATCCATTGGAGGAGCTGACATTATTTCTTTCCATTTCCTAAAATGTAACTGTTTTGGACATACAAGGCTTCTGCCCAAAAGCGTCAAACATATGATGGCATATATATGATGTATGCCAATGCATGTCTGATATTCTGTTGAATCTGTTCTGCCCTTTTCCTCAACACAGACACGCCTGTATCACCCTGAAAAGTCCCCCAAAAGGTTTTACAATTTACAATTTTACAATTTAGGCATTTAGCAGACGCTCTTAATCCAGAGCGACTTACATTAAGCAAGAGCAAATGACACCACTATGAACTGCTTGGTCACACCAAGCAGTCATTCAGTATGCATATTATTTATTATCGTGATAACCCGTCACTTCTCGAAGGTAGCAACAGAGTACAGACAATAACAAACCTGCCTCTAGCTCTGCACCGTCTCTTTGATTGACAAGCTAAACAACCAATAGGGGTGCTCTACAGAGCCTTTACCCCACTCCCCCTCCTCTCTTCACTATGGACGGGAGAATCCGTTTGCTCAACGACCGAGCAAGCCCGGTCTGTCCTGATCCTCGTCGATAAGCTAGCTAGCTAGCTATCGATAACCTGCCGACAGGCAGGAGACGGCAAGAAACCCTTTCCGATGCCGAATCGTGAAGGAATCTGTGCTGTCTGGAGGCCTCTTTACACTCCCTGCACACTGGACGCGTTTTCAGATTTTTAGCAGAGTTTTTCCGTCTGTTTTCCGAAAAACGTGCCCAGTGTGCAACTGTGCAACCACCTTTACAGACCCGTAAGGGTCCATTTGTACCCCTGGTGGGCCCAGAACCAGACATTGAGAACTAGTGCGTCAGTAGATTGCAAATTAGAGAGGGACGCTGACTGAGTGGAGCACACATTTCCATTAGGTGTTCCATCAGTGTTTGGACAAGACTGATGTAATCAATATGATGTCAGTAGTTTGAGGGCAGACTGGAGCCATGTGGAACTCCATATTTGAGCAAGACTTGACCTACTGTGATAAGATTAGATGGACTGATCGTGGGTTTGATGTTCAAAGATTCACAAAAATAACAGTTATATATCTAAGGATTGACTTCTTTCTTGGCCTGCTGGCAGCGTGCACAAGAAATCTGAGGCTGATCAGTGTAATTAGTCTGCAAGATTAGAAGAATAAAAATACCATCAAAATGGGGGAGAATTAGAAAATAACATGTTAAATACCATGGAAATACTGTAATAAGTAAAACATTGAAGCATCTTCTTTTTTTGGTGTGTGCGGTGTGGGTTCTGCTGTGCCCAGCACTGTTACAGGTATATGTAACTGACTGTACAATACATGAAATGTATGTTAATGCACAATAAGCTGTACTCATTTCAGGTCTCCAGTGCCACAGCAGAGACTTTAATTAAAAAGACAAAATTGTATATGTAAGAGTATTTAAATGCATGAGTATGATCAAATATAATTTATTAGGAAAGGGATTTTGAAGAGTTTGGATTTTTTTATTATTAATGTGACAAATACAAATGTTCATCCCCCTCCCCCATTTACAGATGAGGACGTTCCTGCAGAAATGGTCGCAGAAGAATCCGGTCCAGGAGCTCAGAATAGTCCCTACCAACTTAGAAGAAAGTCTCTATTACCCAAGAGAACAGTGTGTCCGACAAAGACAAACATGGAGGTGCAACATTTTTCTAACACCTACAGCAGTCCAACATACCGTACCTTTTTAAAGTAGCTTTTAGTGAAACAACATGGTCAATAAAGCCTTGTAGAAAGTAGATAAAAATAATACATTATATTTCTAGTTCCATAAGAAATTCCTCCACTGATTTTAAAACATAATGTATTATCAACAGGGTGCTTCCACTTCAACCACAGACAACTTTGGACATCGGCCTAAACGTCCTAGAGTTTCAGGAAAGTGCCAAGAGTTGCCAGGTAATTAAGGAACATATTCGTCCTGCACATTCCACAATTGACCTGACTCCTGAGATGTACTAACCATCAGACTAACCACCTGAATTCCAGATCACGAAGGCAATGCAATCACAAAGAATAGAAATGGATTCAATTAATCATTGGTGCAGTCAACCCTGAATGCATAAATTCTAATGGCAGGCATTAATTAGAGTCAGGTTCCAGATGCGTGCGTGCGTGCGTGCGTGCGTGCGTGCGTGCGTGCGTGCGTGTGTGTGTGTGTGTGTGTGTGTGTGTGTTGGGCGAAAAGTCAATTCCATGCTTTATAAAGCCATGGTGGTTGTCTGATGTAAATATTGGCTGAATTGTATTTAATGCACACTACTCTTACTTAGGCTGACATCTAATCACTGCGTGTGCCAGATCACCTCCAGATGTGTCCTGGCAGTCTGACCACAATTTGTGCTTTTGTTCCTTGTTATGCATGCATCCAGGAGAATGCAGATACAGATTATTTTTACCATGTTGTAATTGAGGATGTCCGTCAAAACATAGCAAATTAATGATAAAAACATATATATAATTTATATTTATATAATTTAATTTCTAATTGTTAATGCATTAGAGATCTTTAATTCTGCATCTAAACAAGAAGTTGTTTTGGGTCCTCCTATGTCAGTTTGGTTTCTGAAAGTTAGTAAGTTTTTGCACCTAAAATGTTTTTATTTATTTATTTGTCCCTATTGATACAATTATGATAGGATGCTTTTCTTTTTTTTTTACTCGCCAGCAGCTCCAGCAGAGCAGTATCTACAGGAGAAGCTTCCAGATGAGGTGGTGCTGAAGATATTCTCCTACCTGTTAGAGCAGGACTTGTGTCGTGCTGCGTGTGTGTGCAAGCGCTTCAGCGAGCTGGCCAATGATCCTATTCTCTGGTGAGAATAATGGTTCTGATTATTGGACTGTTTATTGGGACTCATGTTGGACATTTTTCATTGGGGATATTCAAGGTTGAGGAAGTGTTTATGATAATTGATTGTGATATTACGTAGTATTAATTTCAAATGACTTTTCTATGTCTTCCGTTTGCAGGAAGAGATTATATATGGAGGTGTTTGAGTACACACGGCCCATGATGCACCCTGAGGCAGGGAAGTTCTTCCAGATTAACCCAGAAGAGTATGAACAGCCAAACCCGTGGAAGGAAAGCTTTCAGCAACTGGTATGCAATCTCTGTGTGTGTCCGTCTGACCCTCTGCTGCTGACCTACACTGTTATACACATGTAAAGGTCGCACACGTTTAGCTTTAATGCTATTTAGGGATGGAGCAGTGGTAAAACGTTTAGCCGCGTACACAAAACATAAATTAATCTCTGATCACTCTTGTGGCGCAGTGGTAAAGACCACAGAGGTTTTGGGTCCAAATCCATCGTGATGCATCCGGCTTTTTCGGGCATCTTTGTGAACACAATTGGCCCACGTTCGGGGGAGGGAGGCCAGGGGACGGGAGGGTGTCAGCAGGAAGTGTAGGGCAGGAGCCAAGAGTCGTCCAGAGTGTAGAGCATAGACATATAAAGGTTGAGCCCCTTTCGGCTCAAGGGAGGGCAAAAAATTCCCGAGAATCCTTGCGAAGCCCCGCGGAAGCATGAGCGTGCGTCACAGAGCGCATGTTCGGGTCTGATAAGTCCCGAGAAAAGATGAGCTGTGATTGGCCAGTAGTCACTTGAGTGGCAGCATGACGTAGTGTGCCGTCCACTCTTCTGGTGTACCAGTGTAAATTCTTCCGCCCTGCCGTCAACACACATGGCTCCAACGAACTGCAGCAGCCAATGAGGCATCTATTTCTTAAATATCTATGGTGTAGGAAGGGTGACCAATGACCATGCCATGTTGTCTTGTCTTGTCGTACGTTTGTCTTGTTTTTGTTTTAAAACTTGATTCAGGTTATGTGGTTTATCAGTGTCGTTTCCATGTTAGCATAGGACTATGCAACTTTTTATTTTATTTTCTTATTTTTATTTTATGCTACCACAATATTTTGTGTATGGACTCAACATTTTGTTATCTTTGATATGTTTCATATGGTTGTGTCACATATGCTGTCATTTGATTTACTGTATACCCTGAATCTTGAATAAACAAAACAGTGAAAAGAAAAAAAATCTATGGTGTAGAGTAGGAGAGTAGCGACACGCTTTGATCTCGCCACAAAGCGGGTGCCTATGGGCTTGGGCTATAGTTCCAAACATTGATCCTATGGCTGGAACTATCCCATTGAGATAGAATGAGCACTTCCGCATTCCATTGTTACAATGGGAGTCAACAATGGGGTCTGCGGCCAATTACATATAATTCTGAGGGTCCTTGACATGAAATAGTTTGAGAAGCGCTGACATAGAAACGTGGGTTATTCAGAAAACTGTCAGGATTTAGAAGACATTTGTATAATCGGGGCCTCAGGTCTTAAGGTAGTTATGGGCTGTTCCACTGCATTATGACATAGCGGTTGTCATAGGCCTATATAATTATAAACATTTATAACTAGTGTTGTAATGCCTTTTAAGCACATTAATGCGATTATAATGCATTATACACCCAATTCTCCAGTAATGTTCTGTGAATACATCTAATGTCATGTTAAAAAGCAACGCCAGTGACCATAATGTTGATATTTAGTATGCAGTGTGGAGGTACACAGTGTGTACTAATCGCGTCTCCATGTTTTCCTCGTTAACCTTTTTAAAACCTTTTAATTGAATTCAATGTTCAGCTTTATTCCGAGATCTTTTGATGGCTTCTGTAATTAATCAGCTTTATATCAAGATAAGTATGGCCTGTTAATTCCCTCGTGTGCAGTTGGTGTTAAATTCATTCTTGGGATTTCTATTTTTCTTCACAGTACAAAGGAGCACATGTTAAACCAGGCTTTGCTGAACACTTCTACAGTAATCCTGCCAGATACAAGGGAAGGGAAAACATGCTTGTAAGTGAACTAACTTTAGTTTTCTTTCTTTTTTTCAATTTCTACACATAAACCTGATCTTCATGCCTGTGATTTATATTTTGTTTCTTAGCAGTGTTGATTTTGGCAGCAGTCTTTGGAATAAAACTAAATTTAGTTTTATTTATTTATTATATTATTTATTTTAGACATCTGAAATTCTTTAGTGTTAGTCTAGGTTTGTCGACTAAATATCATATGATTTTAGTCGACTAAATCTACAGTTTTGTGTAGACAAAAATGCCTTTGTGCAGGCCTTGATGGCGTTGTAATGGCAGATTTTACACTTGTTTGCATGCTGAAAATAGGTGATCTACAATGTGTGCTTTTACATCAACTATTTTCAACAACCCAAGCGCAACCAAGCATAACATGATCTCTTCTTCTCTAGTCCCTCCCTCACATTTTAGTCATAGTTTTAGTCATCATGGCTTCATTTTATCAACAATCAACACTATCAAATGGCAGATCTATAGGCTCACAATGTGTTGCACAACTATGTACTCTCTCCGCAGTACTATGACACCATCGAGGATGCCCTTGGAGGGGTCCAGGAGGCACACTTTGATGGTCTGATATTCGTCCACTCGGGTATTTACACAGATGAATGGATCTACATCGAGTCACCCATTACAATGATCGGAGCAGGTATGTAGTGTGTTACTGTAGTTTTGTATTATTATTATTATTATTATTCTTTTTTGTAATTTCCTTGCTTAGTTTAGTTTTCACAGTTGCTATTGTTTAAAGATGCTCTCTCAGTTTTTATTAGTTTCAGAATTAAGTTTTAGTTTAAAAGGTGATAGTTATTACAATAGGCACTTTTTGTGAAGGCAATTGATTCTCAATAAACACATGTGCTAGTCTAACTATAATAACCTTCTGAAGCCTAACCTCTGTATGCGTGTAGCTGGCTTTGTCTCCAATTTAACAGTATCTCCATTTTACAGCTCCAGGAAAGGTTGCCGACAAGGTGGTCATTGAGAATACCAGAGATTCTACATTTGTGTTCATGGAAGGTTCAGAGGATGCATATGTTGGATACATGACCATAAGGGTGAGACAACCAGTTAATATAACATTTGTAGGCCATATGGCAATCTTTGGTCTTTTGTTTGATTCATTCTATGCATGCCGTGCCAGCTTAACCTGTGAATTATTTCACTGTTGCTGTTAATAAGTATATTGATAAATACTCTTCTCTCCCTCGTAGTTCAATCCTGATGATAAATCCGCCCAGCACCACAATGCACATCACTGCTTGGAAATTACAGTCAACTGTAGCCCCATCATTGATCACTGCATCATACGCAGCACATGCACAGGTAACCTTATCCTATTGTCGCTGCTGTATGTGTATTCTGACGTCTTAAGATATAATGGGGACATTTCCATAATATCTTGGTGAAGGCATGTGATTTAGCATTGCATTTCTAAGTCCCTGTTTCTCTGTTTCAGTGGGGTCCGCTGTCTGCGTTAGTGGCCAGGGTGCTTGCCCCACAATAAAGCATTGCAACATCAGCGACTGTGAGAATGTGGGGCTTTACATTACAGATCATGCACAGGTGAGATATACCTAGTACACCTTGTAGGAACGCTGTATAATGTAATAAATGTATGTGTTCAGTAGAAGCTAGTCAGCAATTAAAAAACAAATTCTAACAAAGATAAATAAGGGGTTTAAAAGCCATTGAATTATAAGTGTGTGTGTGTGTGTGTGTGTGTGCGTGCGTGCGTGCGTGCGTAAATTTAAAATGTGCAGGAAATTAGGAATGCAGCTTTCTGACCTTGTCTATATTTAATCTTTGTGCCTGCGCTTACATTTTACAAAGTTACAAAGTTGTACTTGACGATGAAAGTGAAGTCAGGTCACTTTATAGTCCTCAGTGCAATGCTGAGCTCAAGCAGATGCGAAAAGTAAAGTATTGTAATATGTACAACAGTGGTTTTCCACCAGTGGTCCATGAAGGTATTCCAGGTGGTCCCCAGATAAATTATGGGAGAGTTGGTAAAATGAAACCAAATGGACCCATACAGGACCATTTGGTTTCATTTTACACTCTCAGGAGTTCAATTATTGTTAAACATCTGCATTACTTAATAAGTTAATTTACAAGAAGTCTACACAATTAGAGAATGTAGAAGAATAGTTATTTTGTTTGAGCATTTGCCTGTTATCTCTCCATCAATACAGCATGGACATGTGTACATGTTCTTTAGTTTCGTGTCTGCAACGCTAAATGTCATCAAATGGTGGTTCCGTGGTTCAAATGCTGAATAAAATAGTGGTCCTTGATATGAAGGGTTGAAAACCACTGCTGCACAAGATGATCAACAAACGCCTCTGACTTCAGCTCTTTTTCTGTCTTCTTCTATTTTCAGGGCATTTATGAAGACAATGAGATCTCAAACAACGCGCTGGCTGGGATCTGGGTGAAAAACCATGGCAACCCCATAATACGACGGAATCACATCCACCATGGCCGAGACGTGGGTGTCTTCACCTTTGATCATGGAATGGTAAGCTGAAACCTGATGCGTTTTGTTTTGTCTGCTGTACGGAGACAAAGTCAGAGTCGGGTTATTTGTGACTGCAGCCCAAAGCTGCTGATAAATTCCATCCAAGGCTAAATACCGGCATGAGACCAGTGACCAGTGACGGACAATTGCTTTGATAATGTTAACCCACCATTCAGGATGGGGAACCCCTTTTGGTGGTTTAAGCATTATGTTATTCTTTAGCTATTGAACAATAGCAGATCTACAAGCTCATAGCGCGGCACCGAGTGCCTGTTATTGTTTGATGGGTTGAATTGAATAGTTTTTCCAATTACTGTAAGTTGATCTAAAGTATATATTCAGTTGCATAATACTAGTTTACAAAAAAAGACCAAAAAAAGTATATATTGTATACCTTGCTATGACATTTTGGATAAACAATCTTCTACTGAAAATCATTTTCTGTTCTCCCCGGTTGTCAGGGTTACTTCGAAAGCTGCAACATCCACAGAAACCGCATTGCGGGCTTTGAGGTGAAGGCGTACGCCAACCCCACGGTGGTCCGCTGTGAGATCCATCACGGCCAAACGGGGGGGATCTACGTGCATGAAAAGGGCCGTGGACAGTTCATCGAAAACAAGATCTATGCAAACAACTTTGCTGGGGTGTGGATCACCTCCAATAGTGATCCAACAATAAGGTTAGTGCCGTCACAACGCTATATTTTCTGTTTATTTCTTGCGAAGAGATTTACTATAGAACAGTGGTTCCCAAACTTTTTCATGTCAAGGACCCCCAAAATGATACTAATTCGCTTGCGGACCCGCCCCATTAGAAAATATATGCCAAGAACCCCCATAAGAGAATATTTGTACGGCTCTAGCAGTGATTTAACCATTTTCTTTAAGGGCCCCCGGTTTGACCTGAATTAAGCTACGGTCCCCTATTTAATGGCATTTCTATCTCTGGGACCCTAATGTACTGTATATTGTAAAATCAAAGTTAATTTAACTCTCAGTGTACAGACCCATAAGGGTCCTTGTGGTTCCTAACTATCTTTTAGCTGGGGACCCCCTGGAACTCCCTCAAGGACCCCTAGGGGTCTTTTCTTTTTCAGCAAAGATTTTTAAAAGGTTTAAAAAGCGATTGGCTACTTTAGAAATAGCTCTTCAGTGGATGAAGGTAATTGGCTCGCAGCTAAGGGATGTGTGGGGTGTTGAAATGTCCTGTGATTTATCCAAACACAGGGGCAATGCCATTTTTAATGGTAACCAAGGTGGCGTTTACATTTTCGGTGACGGTCGCGGCCTTATCGAGGGAAATGACATCTACGGCAACGCGCTGGCTGGAATCCAGATCCGGACAAACAGCTGTCCTATTGTCAGGCACAACAAGATCCATGACGGACAGCATGGCGGCATATATGTGGTGAATATTTATTATTTACTATGGTTAGCACTAGCATATGCACCATACCCATGGAATGTGTGTGTACTGTAATAGTCGATGACCATTTTCTGTAATGTAGTATATTACCGGTATATTTTACATGGTGTGTTAACATATATAACATTACATGTGTCCTGCAGCATGAAAAGGGCCAAGGTGTAATAGAGGAGAACGAGGTGTACAGCAACACACTGGCAGGAGTGTGGGTTACAACGGGGAGTACGCCTGTATTGAGGAGGAACCGGATACACAGCGGGAAGCAGGTACACACACCCACACACACACACACAAGAATGTTACAAACGTATGTATACAAACATATGTGACCAGATTTGACTGAGAGACTGCCATCGTGCAAATTCCAGCTTTTCACCAGAGGAGAATTTTGTATTTATTAATTTTTTCAAAATGAGTTAATAGCACAGGCAGACTCTTCACATACTAGAGCATGTCTGAATTAAGTGTCAGAGCTGAAAATATGAAATAAATACTTAAACATGTAGCTAGGAGTAATGTTAGAGACCACAGAAGTGAACATTTCAAGCCCGTTTTCTCAACTCGCTGTTTTCTGCAAGACATTACTCTGAGTCTAAGCCATATCTCCAAAAATGGTGGCTCAAAGTGAACAACCAATGTCAATTTGAAGCTATGATTCCCTGTTTTCATATGACATGAAAAAACGAAAATTCAAAAAAAATCCAATGGCAAGTCCCTCAGTTAAATTTGGTCACATATACGAATATTAACGAGGGACACACACATGGATGAGAGACTGACAGATCTCTGTCACATCTGTTATTGACAAGTGTGTGTGTGTGTGTGTGTGTGTGTGTGTGTGTGTGTGTGTGTGTGTGTGTGTGTGTGTGTGTGTGTGTGTGTGTGTGTGTGTGTGTGTAATCAGACTGCCATGTAGACTTGATGCATATTGCATAAAAAGTGTGCCTAGCATCACTGGTTTTGGGTGAACCAGTTGCAGTCTGGTGCATTTATAACCTCTGCATATACAGCAAATGGTGGATACAAGCTGTGTTGTGAGCTAGTAGATACGATAGTTTTTATCAGCTAAATAAGCTATTTTTGAAAACTAAACACAAACTAAAACATATTTCTTTTGCTCTTGTCTAAATAGGTTGGTGTCTACTTTTATGACAATGGACATGGCGTGCTAGAAGACAATGACATCTACAATCACATGTATTCTGGGGTTCAAATTAGGTTTGTGGAATTCAACAGACTCCTGTACATACTTGTCCAACTGATATACAGCATCTGGAAATAGTAATGAATGATGATAATTACTTTATTTGTGCGTTGGCAAATGTTTGTTGTGTGGCATATAGCTCATAATATATCTCATGTTTCCCTCTTGAAAGGACTGGAAGCAACCCCAAAATCCGACGGAACAAGATCTGGGGAGGCCAAAATGGTGGCATTTTGGTTTACAATTCTGGTGAGAAGAAGCATGCTTAACCTTAACTACATGGATGCTAGCATCCCTATTCTGGGGCAAACATTTGGTCTACAGGCTCACCCCAGGGACCGCGGTCAACAAAGTATAGATGCTCTTCTATTGAAACATTTATGTATATCTGGTAGGACCACTACTGGTGGACAAGTAGCATTGCATGAAGCTGAAGACGCAATTCATCCTCTGGCCAAACAAGCCTTCTGTATTATTTGTTCAGCGGTACAAATTTTGCTGCTGGGAGAACCCAGATTCGTATACTTGGTAGAATGTGTATTTTACGGATTACTGTCCTATTTCGTACTCTAGAATGATGCTTGACTATCCCAGTCTTCTGCTCATAAAGCTCTACAGACAGGATGTCATAATGGCCTCCCTCCCCCCGATACTAAAGTGTGTGTGTGTGTGTGTGTGTGTGTGTGTGTGTGTGTGTGTGTGTGTGTGTGTGTGTGTGTGTGTGTGTGTGTGTGTGTGTGTGTGTGTGTGTGTGTGTGTGTGTGTGTGTGTGTGTGTGTGTGTGTGTGTGTGTGTGTGTGTGTGTGTGTGTGTGTGTGTGTGTGTGTGTGTGTGTGTGTGTGTGTGTGTGTGTGTGTGTGTGTGTGTGTGTGTGTGTGTGTGTGTGTGTCAGGCTTAGGCTTCATAGAGGACAATGAGATCTTTGACAACGCCATGGCAGGAGTTTGGATCAAAACGGACAGCAATCCCACACTGCGGAGGAACAAGATCCATGACGGCCGGGACGGCGGGATCTGCATATTCAACGGAGGCAGAGGTGAGTGTCGCTACCTACCTTGGTGGTTTGTTCACCACGAGCTGAAATGATCATTGACTGGTGTATCCGCCGGTCTGGGCCTTCTCCTCTGCAGACCCTCGCTACGACTCTGCGCTGTGTTGTGCTCGGATGGATAAGGGGACTCAGAGTTTCACTTTAGTCCAAACTGGTGGCCTATTTAGTTGCCACCAGTGCCACCTGCACGAAAAAAACGCAAAACAATGCAGCAGCATTAACACAGGTCGTCTGCACAGCACACACCAGTCTCCTCACAGGCTGACATCAGACAAGTGAGAGGCTAGTATGCCTTACACAATATTCAGATTCAATATGTCACTATACATCACAATACACAATTACAATAGACTTGAAAATAATACACCACCGGCTATATACCGAACACTATATTTTATGGAAATGTAAATAATAATACAATAAAGACACAATTCAGTAATTGAAATAAACAGAAAATAATGCAACCGCATTAACACAGGTCATTTGCAGCACAGTGAGCACACACACATTGCAGTCTGTAATGGGGAAAAGACGACAATTAAGCATGCTGCACATGCAAAAAGTTTGCTAAAGCACTCAAACCTTTGCAAAACAATTACACAGCAACATAAGGAATGACATTATAACCTCATTTCACAGTTTACACTGGTTAAATACTCTTAAACATTAGAACTGAAATCTACCAAGAGCAGAGAACAAACCCACCTCCTCACAGGCTGACATCAGACAAGTGAGAGGGAGAACACAACGCAGGTAGATGATGTCGCTGCAGGAGGAAGTGAAAACTCCAAAATAAAAGACAAGCTCCCAAAACTGCCTATTGCACCACACCACATTACAAAATAAAGGTGACAATAAATAATATTGGCATGTCAGGGATATCTTCTCATATACCTGCTACACTGGCAAACAGTGTTGATTTCGTGCTGCATTCACATGGGATCAGGCAAAACCTGCTGGATGGCAGACATTGGATGACAGCCTCTGTGTCCTCTGTCCTCAGGTCTTCTAGAGGAGAATGACATCTTCAGAAATGCCCAGGCTGGAGTCCTGATCAGCACCAACAGCCATCCCATCCTCCGGAAAAACAGGATATTCGATGGCTTCGCTGCGGGTGGGTTGTGTCAGCCGTCGGCATGCTGATTGAATTAATTATTTGACTAAAGAATGACTCAAATCTAGTGCAGTGATTCGGGTACAGGCTTTAGTTCTGAGCCTCGGACACTATTATTGGTCTGACAGTCATTAGACCGACAACCTGAACCTACCTCTCAAAGCCTAACCCTAACCACAAGCACGGGAGCAGCGCATGTCCGACTGTTGATCCTGCATGTCGGACTAATGCTCCGTCGGAATTACCCATCGGACCCCCAGTGATTCTCAAACATTTTAAGAGCTTAGAGTCACATACTCAGCCGTTTACATCTGTTATTTACTTATTTTTTAACATTGTTTTAAAAACATTGGAAAATTTGGGATTATTCTTCTGGGGGTCCCCGGCACATGCCACATTTTGAGATGGGGGTCCACAGCTAAATACATATCAATTTGGGGGGTCCTTTGAGAACCATTAGTGTTGTAGACAAACTACCCTAGCTATTGAGGCGTGTTTGTCCTATTGTATGTTTTAAGACTGCATTTCAACTCTTTTCTGTATTTAGGTATTGAGATTACAAACCACGCCACAGCAACCCTAGAGGGCAATCAGATTTTCAACAACCGCTTTGGGGGGCTGTTTCTTGCATCTGGTGTCAACGTAACGATGAAAGGTAACTCTTCATTTTGTACACGTCACCCTCTATACATTTTTAACAAGCCAATGGAGACAACCACATCATCAACCACCATTTTCTGTTTTCTCCAAAGAGATTTGATGTAGAGGTAAAAATAAGCAGAACCAATGTAGAGCCCTGGGGAACCCCAGGTCAACTAATTATAGAGTTTAGCTGGTTGAAACTGTTATTTCTTCTTTTCCTTTAACTCTAATCCAAAGATTTAACGTCTTTTTAATGAAATCCCACAGCGCCAATGACTCCTTTTACGTGTTTTATTAGCTTCCTATTAATTGATTACATTATATTAAAGACTTACCTCATTCAAACGATAGCTCTCGGCTCCATTGTCTTTGCCTGGATCCCAATGCATGTCCGTACACAATGGAGAGGCATGGAGGCTTTTCTAGTCCCTTTTTATCAGAATTACAGCCCTAATCGAGGTCAAGGTTCAACTTTATTGTCAACAATACCAGTTACTGGGTAAAAGGCACGTGAAATTAATTGTGTTACCAATACAACCATACAACAGCTACAGTCTAGTGTCAAATACTCTGTGTAAAGAACTAAGTGCACTAAGTGCATAATCGTGCTGGATAAACAAAGCCACCATGTTTATAAGCTCAAATAGTAACTCCATGTTATCTCGCGGGTAAAATATGAATGTTTCTAAAGATGGATAGATAGACGAGGATCACAACAATGCCTGCTGCAGGGGAAGAGGAAGTGCTGTTCTTCTGCAGGCCAAATAGAATGGGACTGAATGGTGGCAGTAGCTTAACCTTTGCTGCCACCTACTGGCGGGAGATAATACTTTCCTTCCCAATGCTCATGGCATTCAGTCACATATTTTGACATTTTTCTACCCATGAATTGCTTGTTCAAGTTTAAAAATGTAATTGTAAATTGTTCTTTTCTCCCATTTTCAGATAACAAAATAATGAACAATCAAGATGCCATAGAGAAGGCTGTGAGCAGAGGTCAGTGCCTGTACAAGATTTCAAGCTACACCAGCTATCCAATGCACGATTTTTACAGGTAATTATCGGAGGTGATCGTCACAGTCAAAGCTGTGTACTCTGTATCCAAGTCTCGTTAGTCTAATGGCTGCTCTCATCTGTTCCCGTAGGTGTCACACCTGTAACACAACAGACCGCAACGCCATCTGTGTGAACTGCATCAAAAAGTGCCACCAAGGACACGATGTGGAGTTCATCAGGCATGACAGGTCAGTCATAGAATATGAGTATTAAATTATATTTATTCTCCGGTCCGAAAGACTGTTTGCCTCCCATCAGCATCACCTGTGCTTAATTAAGTGTAACTGTAACCCTGGCAACCCCTTGCTCTGATGAAGAGCCTAGTCTCGAAAGGTCGTGTCCACTACGGTGTAAGGAAAACGCAACAAATATTTTTAATGCTTTGGAGCATTACTCATTGTGCGGACCTTACTTTTTTCTATTGTCAGCCAGGTGCACCTGGCTTCAACTGAGGATGTGTGTGTGTGTGTGTGTGTGTGTGTGTTTTTATTGTACTTCTCTTTACCCTGGCAACCTTGGCCGTGACAATGCCCTGTCTACTGTGACGTCATCAATTAGTATAACAGAAGTCATAATGGCTATTGTTGTTATCACAGCAACCAAAGCAGATGGGCAGATGTCTGAATACACACATCCAATCTGATCACTTTCAAATGATATTGTCGGAACATTAAAGGTCTTCACACGCCAGGAGCGTGGTGAATAAACAAAACTATTTTGTGATGCCTCATTCATACAGGTTGACGCGTTCTGTGTGGATGTACTGTAAGGACTGTAATGAGACAAATAAAAAATTAATGCAAATTAAAATAACACAATGCACAAAATAAACCTGCCTGGTGTGTAAGGATCTTCAGCCTATATCATATTTGAGAAACAAGAAATGGGATTTATCTGCAGTCTGAACAAAGCATTATTATGAGCTCTAAATGGTTTGTAAGTTCTATACCGGTATATTAAGTCTGTAGCTCTCAACCACCCCACCGTGAGAACAAATGTATTAACTTACTTTATTTTACTCCCCTGCAGATTTTTCTGCGACTGTGGTGCTGGGACGCTGTCGAACCCTTGCACGTTAGCAGGAGAGCCAACTCATGACACGGACACGCTGTATGACTCTGCTCCTCCTATAGAGTCCAACACATTGCAGCACAACTGAACTTCAGGCTGCAACAGTGATGGACTACAGACTTCATTTCTTGAGTCCTGCTTTGGAGCAAGAAATAACAAACTCTAACATAATTAAATTCAGTTTAACAGAACCCATTAAGTGGCTTTAAAAGAAAAGTCTTGGGACAAAAATATGCTGAGAGACATAAAAAAAAGGAAGTTGTCTTACGGCTGCCACACTTTTTCCTTTCCCTGCAATTTATTGACACAGAAGAGGACTCCCTGGATGGAACAGAGCAGGTTATCGTTGACTCAGGGCGTGGGGGCATGTTGGACAAGAGCCATCAGGCTCACATGCCTTTTGAGAAGTGGAACATGGAATAATGCAGTCATGTACCGACCCATTGTGGACACACGTGCAGTCGTAAGAGGCATTCTTCCCTCATGTGGAGACATACAGTAAGCTCCAATACAATGCTTCCATCACTGGGCAACTGTTGAGCTCGTGTATATGTACGGTGGGGAATAACCTAGCACTTCAGCTTTTTTGTTTCCTCTCGTTTCTTTTTTTAAGAAAATGTTGATTTGATTTTAATGCTTTTTTTGTGTAGTTTTGTATTTTCATGCAAAAATCTTACTGTACTTGAATGTCTTTTATTTTATTAAATGTGTTTGTTTTGGTTATTACACCCTAGGCTTGCTGTAATTGTACTCATGTCGCAGTATCTAACTTCTTTCTGTGAAAGAGAACAGAGAAGATGACACTAAACATTTTCTCCAGCAATGTTGAGCACTTTACACTTGCAGTTCAGCACAATGCATATAACTGAAAGATATTGAAAGACCTTTTTGGTCTAGTCCGTTTGGAGGAGTGCCATACATATTAAGTCATTGTACATAAGCTGAATGGAAATTTGTGTCATGCCAATTTTCACCAATTTGCATAGATTTATTCATGGTGTTTTCCCTTGCAGGCTGTTAAAAAAAGCATTGGAGGAAATCATAGATCAGTCATATTTGCCACAATCTGGTGAGAATATTGTAGGTAAAGCTTTGTCATACAATAAATAGTATTGCACAACATTTGGAAAATAGCTGATCTAGAAGCTCACAATGTGACTGACTGAAATAGAGTGCAAAGTAGGAGTAAAGAAAGTACAAGAGACTGAATTTCGGAGCAGCTGGCTGATCTCGCTCAGTCTGGAAGACTTCCATACCAACCTGAGCACAGTCCAAATTATGTTTTGTAATATGTCCATTTGATCAAATGCTTGTAGATCAGCTATTTTTAAAACATTTTGCCTGTGCACAGCGCAAGTACACCAGGTTGAAATAGGTTAATTACAAGCGGTAGTTTGAGATCTATTCACAATAGTGGAAGAGTATAATCTACTCGCAATAGAAGACTGAGCAATAGAAACTACCTACATGACTGCTTAATATATAAAAGTATCCTTCAAGCTAAATTACATCCTACTCTGGTTTGTGCCCATGTGATTATCTTATGAAAATGTAAAAACCTGCAAAATAGGGCTTAAGTAGATAAAGCAATGCATTACTCCTCAGTTTTAACACATCCACTTTGATGGGATTGTTGAAAAGGTAGTTTATGCCGGTGAAATTTTACCTCAGTTCCACATTCATTTTCATATCCAAGCACTTCCTGTTCCACTTCATAAAGCCAAGACTTTCCATGAGGCACAACATTGCTGGAGAATTTTTAAAAGGCTTTTACTCTATTGAAGCTGAGACAATGTATCTTTACAGCGCTATATGGTTTCATTGCTCCCCCTTCATGTGTATTGGTGACTGTGGGTTCTCATACAGCCTGAATTGTGTATGCATGTATCATAACATCTAGACTTAATATATTGTGAAGTATTCAATAACCATTATGTAGGCGCTAGTGTGAATTAAAAGGGTTTAATTTCCTAGATGAGACATGGTCTTTTTTTTTAATAAACTTTATTAGATCATAACAGTAGTGTTTTTTTTTATGTTAGGAACAAAGAACGACAAACTACAAAGTATAGAGAACTTGGCAAGAAAAATAATGTTCACAGGCTGCTAATCATTTGAATCAACGAGGTAAAATCGGTTTTGCTCAAAGTGGGGTCTTCAGCAAACAGACAGAGCTTCCTGTAGGGAAAGAAAACAAAATACAGACATGCAACAATGAGCAAATATTCAAACCAAATGAAGTACAGGGTGTCTGCAGGTCCTTAAATACTTTATATCAATTTAAAAGATGCAAGGTGAAGTGATGTGTTCCCAATCTATTATAGCATCTGGTAGTTGGTTGAATACCAGAACTACTACTTCTAGCTCCATTCTTGACAGTGTTGCATATTCTTTTGAGAAGAGTATTTCACTTTTCATGTTTATATTTGTTGCAAGTTTGATTTTAAATTTAATTTCCTCCTTGTTTTGATCGCCACTTTGGAATATTTTTCAACACTACGACAATCGATTACACCATTTTAAAGCGGATTTTCATGAAAAGCAACGATGATGTCGGCGCGGCCGTTCTTCAAAGGTTAGTGAAATCCAGGCAGTGAACGTGGCATCGCTATGTATTTAATTCTGCAGTCATTGTGTTAAAATATTTAACTGGCTTGATTAAGCCAATTAGACATGAGACCAAATTAAAAAAATGTCTTCAAAATCATGTAGTCTGGCAGCCGACAGGCTTCTTTTGTTTAAAGTGGGAAATTTGGTATATAGTCTTTTTATTGGCATAAAATATTGTCCTAAAATATAACATCCTATGGCAGGCAAAATTGTATGCATGTAACTAGGGGGTTTTTATGATTCTGAATCCATTCCAAGCATTAGTTTTGAACAAAAAACACTCCTTGGGCTAAAAAACGGCCATAGACGTCATGACAAATGTCATGACCCCCCCCCCCCCCCCCCAGAAGCAAAGATTTGAGCTAAAAAAGAACGCGCTGAAAGAATATATTCAAACATTTGGGCCACATTTTCACGATTTTTCAAAAATAGCAGACCTACAAGCTCGTAGCGTGGCTATGAGCTTGTAGATCTGATATTTTTCAATAGCTAAAGTATACCAATGCTTAAAACACAAAAAGGGGTTCCCGTGCAGAATTGGTTAAAAAGATCAACTATGATTATAAATACACATACTTGAAGACTCTGCGGCTGATGGTGGTTTTCTCAAACTCCCTGGCCTTCCTGTGTCCCGCCTGGATGACCTCCTCGGGCAGGTTGGCTAGCCGAGCGGCGTTGAAGCCATAGCTCTTAGGACAAGCTCCAGAGATGAACTTGTACAGGAAGGTGATGGTTTCTTGACTCGGGTCCTCACACTCATTCTCCACCATGCAGGCCTGATGGACACAGTGTTTATTATTTAAACTTATAGCGTGCTGTGTATGCACTCAAAGACGCTTTACAAAACAAAACTATTTAGCACTTTCACCCTAGCCTCCTATATATTTCAGTCATGTCATCTACAAGCTTACAACCCTGTCACATCGTGAGGTATTGTGAAAACAGTATTAATGTACAAGGTCAAAAGTGTAATTTGTCAGCTGTGTGCATTGCAGTTGTGTGTACACTACTCACCATATGACCCTGCCTCACTGCGGCGTTGTTTGCATAATCCTCGACCAGCGAGTGGTAATGTGTGGAGAACAGGGTGCGACAGCAGATCTGCTCTGCAAGCTCCTTCACCACGGCGCTGGCGATGGCCGTGCCGTCATACGTGGCTGTTCCCCTGCCTACGAAGAACAGTGGTGACATAATTAAAATACGGTTTAAGTGGTGAATCAGACTAATCAATCATGTTGATTTCGTCGATATTTAAAAAGCGCTTCTTGACTTTTCGATTAATCAAGTAATCGCTAAGAAGACAATCGATAGTCACAGGCACAGCCCTAATCAATAGCACGGACAATGACATCTTACCCAGCTCATCCACGAGCACTAGGGAGTGTTTGGTTCCATGGTGCAGGATGCTTGCAGTCTCGCTTAGCTCTACAAAGAAGGTACTCTCCCCTGTACAAGACACACATACGTAATGGTATGGTGAATATTAAGACTTTCCCACAAACAGAATGCTCAGGGCATCTCCCCAATTTGAATAAGGATTGTGTGATTGTTTTTTTTACCAGACATAATGCGATCGGAGGCTCCCAGGCGGGTGAAGACTCTGTCGACCGGGGTTAAATTAAAGGTCTCTGCAGGGACATAGCAGCCCAGCTGAGCTAGGATGACCACCAGTCCACACTGCACAGGAAACACAGTGTTATAAAGGAATATGCTAATATGATTAGCAAAGGTCCCTTTCCACGTGCGTTCTTAGCCAAAAATCTAATTTGGCCTTCCACACATAACAGACTTGAAAAGGTTAATCTTGGTACTCCCTTAAGCATTATACCCAAAGGCAGGGGTCATAACACCATGTTGGCTTGTTGTGGTGGACATTTTTGTCAACATTACATTTTTGACATGGACATACAAAATGAGTGGACAATATGACCAGAAACACTAAATAAATAGATAGCCCTGAATGACCACAATAGGTCTGTAACTCTGAGTGTTCAAATGGAACCAAATGGACCCATGGCTCCTTTTGAACACTCGAGTTAAGAACCACTAGGATTAGTGGACTGCTAATGTGCCTTAGTGTCATAATCAATAAGTGTCATACATATTCTGAAGAAACCCTGGAGACTTGACATTCATTCAGTAAGTGGGTGTTATGATCAAAATAAGAACATTATAATAGTGTGTAAAACAGGAAATCTAACATTCGCCATGGACAAGACCAAGTCGTTACCATGGACACAAATGTTATCTGTGTACGGTCGGACATGTTAGTGTCCCCTGGCCAAAGGATTTACAGAGGTTTACTTTGATTCACACACACAAAATGCCCAGCAACATAATCCATGCAACAGTGACCCACCTGTCTCATGAGGGTGGACTTTCCACCCATGTTGGGGCCTGTGACGAGGACACAGGGCGCCAGGCCTTTCCCCTGATCCTCCTCCTCGCCGCCGGGGCAGCCGATGAAGATGTCATTGGGAATGAAATCATCTCCGAAGAACGTCTTTGTGACACAAGGGTGGCGCGATCCGGTGAGCTCCAGGAAGGGTGCCGATTGGTCTCCCGCCCCAGGAAGCAGGACCTGTGGACGGGTCATTGGTCCGTCTCCCCCTTGACTGTAACGCGCCAGGCTCAGTAGCACGTCTGGAATTAAACACAGGAGTTGATTTCTTTTTCGGAATTCTTTTATGTATAAAAACCATGGACTGCCATTATGAGTGAACGGACTATGAAGGACTAAAACCACCCTAATATGGGACACCACATTCTCTCAGGACTGTATGGCCGGTAAAAAATAATGTGTAAATAAATTGAAATGTTAACAACTGAAGTGTAACAATTATGCATTGAACTGTCATGCCCAACATGACCTGCCTGTTCTCCAACAAAGAAAATCAAAAGAATAAAAATAAAGTATATAAAAGTGTTGCATTGTGAGCTGTATAGTGTAAATATGAGACTGATATTGTTTTAAATCTCTTATAATGAAATGCCCCAAATTAAGGAGAATCTGCCAAGTTAAAAGTGGTTAATAATAAACATCTATCACATCTATCTAGCATGCCGTTGTGCCATTCTGTTGCAAATAGAACAAATTCCAATAACCTGTCTGAGTAATGACATTAATGTTATAATTATAATGTTTATAATGTGCGAAAGAAGCACATTATAAACACATTATGCAGCTGCAGTGGAGATAAATAATTAACAATGTAATCATCTCCTTCTCCCTCTGTCAGGAGCAAGTCCCGGTGCTTTCCCCTTTTCATTACACTGGCAATCATGCTAATAAAATACAACACAAGTATCCCATGTGGTGTCACAATGATTTCAAGACTATTTAAAGCACATTGCTCACAGATTTACTTACCGGTACTTCTCACAGGAGCAATGCACAAATGCGTTCACTTTAATTAATGATGTATTAATTCTGCATAAACATGCAGAAATAAAAGTGTGATATTTATTTACCTAACACAGCCATGCATTCAACCCCATTCTGCCAGTCTCTGTAGTTCTTATCGAAGTTGTAGAAGAGCCTTCTCATGCAGTCTTTCAGGGCAGCGTCTCTCTTCTCCTCGAGGTCCTGCATCTCCGAGAATAGGCGCTCCGTCTCCCGGGTGACGTAACGCTTCCAGCCTTTCTTGGTGGACTTCACATCGTACTCCTCTGGAATGTTCTTCACGCTCTCAGGCACTTCCATCTGGAAGCGGTTCCGCCCGGTGCCCCAGTATGTCATGTTCTTGCATCCCAGCCTCTTCTTCTGCCTGTCCAGGTAGTCCAACAGCTCTCTCTCGTAGCCCTTGACCCCACTCAGAGCCTGGTCGTACTCTGGGTCAAAGCCAGCCTTGGGGGTTATGACACCGGTGGTGCGGGCTTTCTGGTGGTCAAATGCCTTATCCCAACGCTTGAGCTCTGCAGAGAGGTCTGGGAAGAGGCCGTCCTTGCTGCTGGTTTTCAGACTGACCACCTGACGGAGCAAGGTGGATCGCAATTCCCCAGAAACCGGGGCTAAGACGGATATTATTTCCTGCATCGTTTTGAAGCCCTCCAGTGCAGAGAGAAAGTCCGCTATCTTGCGCTTACTGTAAGTGACCTCCTCATAGAGAACTGCTCTGCTGTCGGGGTGGTCTGCGCCCTTCAGAGGCATGCCTATGCTGTGGATCTTGCTCAGAAGACGCTCCAGGTCCGGAAGCTTCTTAAGGAGCTCTGAAACGTCCGTGGCCTGGGCTTGATTCCCCATCAGGTCCTCCAGTGCGTTCAGTCTGTCGCAGATGGACGTGGGGTTGCAGAGGGGCGCACACAGCCACTGCTTGAGGAGCCTTTTGCCAAACGGGGTGGAGCAGGTGTCCAGACGCTCCAATAGTGTACCTTCTGTTCCTCCGGACCCGTTCTGAAGGATCTCCAGGTTGGCCAGGGTCACGCCATCCAGGACCATGCGCTGACGCGTCTGGGCAAAGAAGCTGGAAGGGCCAGCTGCCTTCTCCATCTCAACATCAACAGGGATATATTCCTCAAAGTTGGCCATGGACAGTAGCTCGTGGTCCACCAGGCACTTCTTCAGGTAGAAAATGCACGCGCCCAGCGCCGACAGGCCCAGCTCGCAGCCCTCCTTGGGGGAAAGGCACAAAGAATCAGTCTCAGAGGTCATGTTTTTCAGGACAGCGGGAAGGAGATTGCTTCCAGACTCTTGATCCTTCCCGACGCTTTCTTTGAAGTAGTCTTCCTCTGCCAGAACTTTGAGGGTCTTCTGAGCGTCCCAAAACTGCGAGGTCGCATTAAGACCTTCCTGCATGGTGGAGGACAGAGAAGCTTTCAGTATTTTCCGCGTCTCAGCCGACGGGTTCCCCTTTTCGAAGAGCACCTGCGCGGGGGAGAAGTGGGCCACGAGCGTGCGCAGGCGGGAGCAGTGGCGGTCGTCCTGGAACTGGCCCACGCGGAACTGACCCACCGAGGTGTCGACGAAGCTTACGCCATAGGAACGGCAGCGCCCAGAGGTCTCGTCCTCCGCCTTCTCCCTCACGCTCAACAGGTACTTGCTCTGAGTCTCGGTGGGGGACCCGTCCAATACGCTGAAGGTCTGCGTGCCCAGCGTGATGACCCGGCACACCTCCCTCTTGATGACGCGGTCAAACTTGGTGGGCTTAAACATGGTCTTGCAGCGGGCCTCCATCATGTCGGGGGTCTCAGTTTGCTCGACACGGGCTACCTTGTAGCCCTTCTGAACCAGGCCGTCCGAGAAGCGGCCAAAGCCGATCTCCGGGAAGCCCGAGTGGGCCCAGGCCCCCTTCATGAAGGTCAGGCTGAGCTCGTTGCAGCCAATGACCGCGTCCATGTGGTACAGCTCGTAGAACTTCCCCACCTTGTAGAAGAGCACGGCGTCGAACATCTCCGACTTGAGCTCCCACCAGCGCCGCATGCCAGGCGTGCATCTGTTCAGGAAGTCCTCGGGGACGTACAGGGTGGTGGGGTCGTACTCGTCCTCAGTCTGTCGCCGCCGCTTCCTGTCCTTCCTCCTGCCGTCTTGCAGCCACTCCAGCTTCTCGTGGTCCCAAACCACAGTGTCACTCCCGCCGGCCCCGGCACCGCTCGCCTGGCTCTCAAAGCTGTCGGGAGCAGAGAAGGCCGACAGCCTCGACTTTGTGTCGGCCGTGACGGCGGGCGCTGCTCTCCGAGGGGTGTTGGCAGCCGGAGCGGCAGCCTTGGTCTGTGGTCTGGAAGGCTTCTCTGTGGGACGTTTGCGTTTTTGAGGCTTCACCGGGCTGTCCACTTCAGACTCGTCCTCGCTCTCGCCTCCCTCCTCGTCACTGCTCGCCACCTCTTCCTCCTCGTCGTCCTCGCTGCTGGCCGCAGCTTTTTCCGGCTTGAATTCGTCGCCCGACTCTCCTTCGCTGTCCGACGCCACGATGATGCGGCGGCGCTTGGGTTTGCTTCCATTTTCGACGCCAGCGCGTGATGAACGGCGGCTGGGCTTGGAACTGGCCTCTTCCTCTTCTTCCTCGTCTGTGAGGTCTTCATCAGTCACGGTCGATTTGTCAACCTGAAGAAGCAAGAATAGAAAGAAAGAAAGTTGAACAGTTTCTATAGTGTTGATTTCGTTGACTAATACTATGACAAAAAATGTTTGCCGACTTGTCACTAGTGGACAAGAGATGCAGTATAAGTAAAAGACACAAGTCATTTTACACTTGTTTGAATCCTGAAAATAGATGTACGTGTCGCAGCATGACGCGTTGTGAGCTTGTAGATTGGCTATTTTCAGCAAAATCAGTCATTACGACGGCATCAAGGCCCGTCAAAATACATTTTAGTCTACTAAATCAACTGTAGATTTAGTCGACTAAAATCTAATGATATTTAGTCGACTAAAACATTTCAAGTGATTAAAAGTTTTATTCCAAAAACTATGACTAAACTAAAATCTAAATTTGCTGCCAAAATTAACACTGAGTTTAAAGGAGAATTCCATGCTAGAATGCTTTCTTATCTTTCTTTGTAGTCGTTACGTCCCCACCAAAGAGGTCCAGGTGTTTTTTTGTGCAAAAACTCCTTATTGGCTATTTTCCCTACCATATGGGTCGATTCATACTCCTATTTTAGAGCCGAATAAAAGTCGGTTCGGCGCTGTAGAGCCTACAATTTGACGTCATTTGAGGTTCGGGGGGGCGGGTACCGTCCTAAAGTCGGCTCTTCGGTGCTACTGAAATTTTCTGACGAGCCGAAATCATTTCGGCACTACAGCGCCGAAACAGGAGTATGAATCGGCCCTAAGCCCTCAATGAATTGCATTGGATTGAATGGGAATTGAATGGGGCTATGGGGTGTTATGCTAGTTCGCTTATTTCCATCGAAAGAAGTAGTAAAGTGTGCCGCTTGGGATATTATTTACATTATGAAGAGAGGATATATACAAAGAAATTATAATTTTGAGCGATGGAAATAAGCGAATTAGCACAACACCCCATAGCCCCATTCAATTCAATGCAATTAATTTAGGGCTTATGGTAGGGGAAATAGCCAATCAGGAGCTTTTGCACAAAATAACACCTGGACCTCTTTGGTGGGGACGTAACAACTACAAAGAAAGGTAAGAAAGCCTTTTAGTATGGAATTCCCCTTTAAATTGGGAAGATTAGAGATGTATTTCACGGAAAGCAACTTAAAACATATACTTTTTTTGTCTGTACCATCGACATAATATTGTTATAATATAATTGAAATGTCACCTCCATATCTTCCTCATACTCGTCTTCGTCATCAGACGGATCCATGCAGAGGGGCATCTTCAACCTCTTGTCGGGGCTGTCAAACATGACTGCATCAGCGAGCTCCATTGCGTGACGAATTACAGGTTTGCCACTGAAGAACACCCCTCCGGTTTTAGCGTCACTGCTGTCAGAGCCTGTAGAGGTAGGTGTTTGAAACAATATTAGTATTAGTCTTATTCAAGGGTTATCGCTCCCACAAACAGACTGCATCAGCATCAATGTAGGAATTGTAGGATGCTCCGTCTTTCATGTAGTCTTGGTAAAACATTTTAGCTTTTTACTTAGAACCACCCGCCAAATGCCAGGCAGAAACCCAGATTTGAGGGAGAGCAACACGGCGTGTAAGAGAAAAAGCGAGAAAGATTTAAGTTGGCTCAAATATATTATAAATTTAATATTTTGTCAGATCTGCACATCAAAAAAGTAAAAACCCTCATTTTGAATATCCTCTGTGTCGGTGTGATTAGTAAACTACATTGAGTGAACAGACGGCAGCTCACCTTGGTATTCTCGAACATATTTGGTACTGACCCACCCCCTGGTAGGAGGCTCATCAAAGAAATGGACATGCACGCGCTGCTCACGTCCACGGCCTCTCATCTGCTGTCCACTCAGAGGCTGGGGAACCACCATGCAGGGCCACCACGGGTGACCCTCCATTTTGGCCCACGTCAGGGCGCCAGCATTGAAAGGGCATGGAGCACTGTGGGGATAAAGCCAGGTGATGAACAGCAATTAGGTGGACTGTCTGACAGATGTTCATGATCAATACTATACTGTGACCATTATTAATCAGAGAAACCAGCTTTGTTATGAAATGTTGACAGGTCAGATTTCCATTCTTTATCTTCACATTGATTAACAGTTAATATAACACACTGTAGTTTACCCTAATTAGCTGCTGTGTTATGGATAGGAGAAAACTGTATCAGTACAACTGCCCAGATTTATTTCTGTGCCGAACTCATACTAACAGAGATGACAAGTCAGACAAGACTCGGTGTATTCATTTGCAATACTGTCTGTGACTGTCTGATATTTATATTTGTGCAGCCTGCGACACGTGGTTGCACTTATCAATATTCCCAAATACAGAATTGGTAAACAAGGGTCATATTCCATCCCTACCCACGCGTATAGAACACTGTTCTTTTCGGAAAGCGACGTACTCTGTAGTGTAGATTAGAATAGATGTTATTTTCGGCAAGCGACGCCATCGTGCTGCGAAGCGTCACCTTCCTTTACCTTTCCTTAGCTGCAGGCGCCTTGTCGCCAAAGAGTTTGGTGAAGCCCTTTTTCACAGACTTGGAATGAGTCTTGGGCCTTGGTGTGACTTTATTGGTGCCATTGTTGTGCTGCTGCGGTGGTGGTGGTGCGGTGAGCTGAGCTTGTTCCTTCGGCGAGGAGTTGGACTTGTGCACGGAGGATGGCACGTCTGCCTCGGCCGGGGAAGGACTCCCCACCCTCGGCTTGTTGTTGGAAGTCACTGGTGGAGGAGACTTTGTGAAGAAGTTGAACAGCGAGCTTTGCTTTTGCTTAGCCATTGTTGCTCTGCCTGCCGAACCAGAACGCTATTTAGTTTTTAAGTTATTATTATTATTTAATATATGTTGTATAAAATAAAGCAGTAGGTAAGTTCCCTTGGCTTAGCATCAACTAGCAGCTTTGCTACAGTTACTACAGCCCCCTCCTCTACAGTCCAGTTCGCGGGAAAGCCCTGCTGCACAATGGCTGGACTCGTCAGGTGGGCGGGGTGGTACTCGCCGTCCAATGGCGAGCGACAACACTAAAGTCACGTGGATCTTTGCAGAAACCACGTTGGCAAACGCCCGCTGTGATTGGCCACTGAGCGAGATCAACAACTGCTCCGTCACGCGCGCAAACCAGAACCAGAAGTACGCGCGGCGTATATAATGTCTTTGCTTATGATGTCCATGTGAGGTCCCCGGGCCCTGACGCCTGACCTCCCCATTCTATTTTTTAGTGCCATATCTGATCTTTGAAATTTGGAATGATTTAGAATCCCACTTTTTAATCCGGTGAATTTGCTTTATTATTTTACTTTATGAAGCATAATCCAGAAGATGGTGCGCTAGCCCCTCATCATATGTCCAGCTTTGAGGGTGTGTGTAAAAAAACAAAAAAACATTGAAGACACAAGTGTGTAAAACTCAGATCTTTATCCCTAGTAAAAAATAATAATATTATATGTATGCATGATCCTACTTTTATTTTGCTTTTAAGTAGGCCTATATTTTGATATCAATGCGTTATGTTACTCAATACATTTTTGACACCAGATTTCTACTGGTAAAACAGTGTTTCTACTTTTATTGATACTTTTACTTAGCATACTTCTTCCACCACGTAGGAAGTAAAGTAAGTAGACTACATTTACTCAAGAACTGTAGTTATGTATTTTTTTAGTATACATATTTCCCATTCTCAATTGTACTTTTACTCCACTACAATTCTTTGAAAACTACTTAAAGATTTGCTGTCAAAATTTTAGTCGACTAAATCTACAGTTGATTTAGTCAACTAAAATGTATTGTGGCGGGCCTTGATGCCTTTACAGGATCTCCTCACTGATCAACAAAACACCTTGAAGACCTTAACAGGAGCCCTCGTACAAGGTTTCTTTGACTATGCATCCACCTCTTGGTACCACAGCACCTCAAAGGCCCTTAAAACAAGGCTCCAGACCTCCCAAAACAAACTAGTCAGGCTCTGAGGCTCCTACTTGGCCTCACCCCCCGAACCCACCTCACCCCTGCCCACTTTGACAGGCTGGGATGGCTTAGGGTCGACGACAGACTAGTAGGCCTACAGCATCTTGCAATGGGTCTGGTCCACAAGATTCGATACACCACTAAGATACCCATGTACCTGTCTAAATACTTCCTTAATGTAAACGAAGTCCACACCCACAACACCAGAGGGAGTGCAACAAACCATGTACAACCCAGATTCGGCTCAAACAAGGGACTAAATTATTTTCGCTCCTATGCCACCAAAATGTGGAACGCCCTACCAACAGTCATTAAGACATGTGAATCCCTTGACTCCTTCAAAACCGATCTCAAACGGATGGCTGCAATTTGAAACTGGCCTCTGTAAAATCTGAATCCCCCCCACCCCCCTTTCCCCTCACTGTACTGTATATGTATCTTTTCCCTTTTTGCTTCCTATATGATGAATTCCTGTTCTGTTCTTTAACTACATAGAAGTGTCTATTTGTATGTCTCTAAATGTTTTGATGAATTGAACAATGTACGGACCCTGTTGTAAACAAGTGTAATGCTTAATTGGGTCGTCCACTCACAGTTAACAGTCTCTGTATTGAGTTTGTGCTTGAAATGTACTGTAATTCTACAAACTGTTAATAAATATTTCAATCAATCAATCAAAAATGGCAGATTTTACACTTGCTTAAAATAGCCGATCTATGCACAACGCATAGAGTGGCTATTTTCAGCATGCAACCAGTGTAAAATGACTTATACTGGATCTCTTGTCCACTAGTACCGTAACCTTCCTAACATTTTAGTCTAGTTATTGGTTGACGAAATTGTCAATATAATTAGTCTTAGTTTTAGTCATCATAGTTTTCATTTAGTTTCCATTTAGTTTCCGTGTAATGAAAAACGGTGGCCTAGTCAACGAACATGTTTTTGTCATAGCCACCAGAGGGCGCCACACACCACCAAAAGACATTCCCACCACTCCCCAGGATGTCTTGATAGAAAAATAACATACAAAAAAATACTAACATTTCAGTCTAAAATTTATCAACAGATAAATATACAGAATGAACATGAGTTTAGACATCAGACATATAGCACACTCTAATACCAAAGATATTCAGTGACAGTAGTATATTCCAAAACAGATCCCCAAATACCTAAATGTGAAAATGGTGACAACATACACGCCAATACAAAACAAACTAGAAAGGTCGCAATTTTGAAAAATTGCAGAGTGTGGTTGCCGCGGCGGCTTACGTATATACCCCTCCCGCTGATATCGCCGGCCTGCTACGGTTTCGAGTCACGTCTCAGGTCGCGTGTAAGTAATTCGGAGGGGATTTGACCCCCGAAATTCATGTTTTCCCGACAGACGGTTACATTTATCGCGTTTGCGGCGCCCCCTGTGGATGAAAATGGAATTGCTTTCGGAACTCGGTCGAACGAACCACCCCGGACGTGCGATTCTAATTTTGGATGGATCGGACATCCCGTGCGTGATTTATGGCGTTTTTCGTGATATAGGCCCCTCCTACTAACTTCGGACGACGGTTACGGCCGAACGATCCGCACTACCGAAATTCTGAAGTTGTTTTTTTAATCGGGTGGGTCCAGAGGTCACGTGTGCCGATTTCTGTGACATTTGGACAAAATCTGTAGTGGGGAAAGCAAAAAGTGTGTTTTGGACAAAATTCAAAATGGCGGAAAATCCATCATGGCGGAAAAGGGCGTGGCCTATATGGGGAGATGCGTCATGACCCAAGGAATCCAGGGTAAAATTATTTTTGATTTTACGACCTACGGTTCAAGAGTTATGAGCCAAAAGGTAAAGTGGGCTGTTATAGCGCCACCATGAGGCCGACCTAAAAAAATATATTTTTAATTAATTTTAGTGATAATTAGGAAATATCCCTGAAAGTTTTGTAACTATAGTGCTTACAGTCTCAGAGGGAAAAATACTTGAATGTGTTTTTTTGCATTTCCCCATTCATGTCAATGGGGAAATTTAATTCACTAATAAATTCATATCAAATAAAATATACAACATTTCTCTTCGCAAAGTACAAGCGCTCGATTCCCGATTTTTCCGGTCAATTTGACATATGGCTCAAGTGCGTACAGTCAAAACTTCTTGTTGTTGTAGGGCGCCAAACTTTGTCTTACAACTTTGTCTTACTCCAGTAGTGGAGAGAATAATAATAAAGTGTTACACTTACAAGAGTCTGGTTGCCCCTTTAGGGCAACCACACTAATAACTAGAAAGGTCGCAATTTTGAAAAATTGCAGAGTGTGGTTGCCGCGGCGGCTTACATGTATACCCCTCCCGCTGATCTCGCCGGCCTGTTACGGTTTCGAGTCACGCCTCAGATGGCGGGTAAGTAATTCGGAGGGGATTTGACCCCCGAAATTCATGTTTTCGCGACAGACGGTTACATTTATCGCGTTTGCGGCGCCCCCTGTGGATGAAAATGGAATTGCTTTCGGAACTCGGTCGAACGAACCACCCCGGACGTGCGATTCGAATTTCGGATGGATTGGACATTCCGTTCGTGATTTATGGCGTTTTTCGTGATATAGGCCCCTCCTACTGACTTCGGACGACGGTTACGGCCGAACGACACGCACTATCGAAATTCTGAAGTCGGTTTTTTAATCGGATGGGTCCAGAGGTCACGTGTGCCGATTTCTGTGACATTTGTACAAAATCTGTAGGGGGAAAAGCAAAAAGTGTGTTTTGGACAAAATTCAAAATGGCGGAAAATCCATCATGGCGGAAAAGGGCGTGGCCTATATGGGGAGACGCGTCATGACCCAAGGAATCCAGGGGGAAAATAATTTTGATGTTACGACCTACGGTTCAAGAGTTATGAGCCAAAAGGTAAAGTGGGATGTTATAGCGCCACCATGAGGCCGACCTAAAAAATTATATTTTTAATTAATTTTAGTGATAATTAGGAAATATCCCTGAAAGTTTTGTAACTATAGTGCTTACAGTCTCAGAGGGAAAAATACTTGAATGTGTTTTTTTGCATTTCCCCATTCATGTCAATGGGGAAATTTAATTCACTAATAAATTCATATCAAATAAAATATACAACATTTCTCTTAGCAAAGTACAAGCACACGATTCCCGATTTTTCCGGTCAATTTGACATATGGCTCAAGTGCGTACAGTCAAAACTTCTTGTTGTTGTAGGGCGGCAAACTTTGTCTTACTCCAGGTGTGGAATAATAATAATAAAGTGTTACAATTACAAGAGTCTGGTTGCCTCTCCAGAGGCAACCACACTAAAAATAACAAAAAAACTAATCATCACAGTTAAAATACTTAAGAAAATAGTCAAGTGTTTGTTTTCTCTGCATACATCTATTGAGAGAACTTTAAACAGGTGCAGAGGGGAAAGGTGAGTGTGTACACTGTACAGTATAAAAGTCATGCCAGTGGAATTAATTGGTGAAATAAAGTGTTATGTGATCAAATCATAATCATACAGCATAATTAGGAGGAAACGAGGCATTATAGTGAACCATAAAGTGTCCTTCAGTGTTGTGAGTGCCATAGATTCACAAGCTGGGGGGGGGGGGGGGGGGGGAGGTGCCTGATAAAACTTAACCAATTTATTTTCTTTGGCATTGCACATATAAATCTGACCCCAGTCAGCTTCAAAAACGTCACAATCCTTTTATATCTGTTTTTGGAAACAAACCTGATGTTTATTACTTAGTAAAAAAAATTATACTAATACAATGAACGATTGAATTTAAAATGTTGCTATTTTCTAATCATATATCCTTCATTAGCATCATGTATTTTCAACAAATATCTCCATTACATTTTTTCTTCATGTTGGTGATCATGAAAAAGTAGGTGCCACATTTTGTTTTAAACCAGTGTTTCTCAACGGGAGCGTACAGAGAAGGTTGAGAAGCAAGCAATATATATATATATATATATTTTTTTTAAAGGGGTTCAATACAGTCAAGACAAGTGCACATTTTTTTCATTTCATTCTAGACTTTTTCTCATTAACTCTGCAGTGAAATGAGGTGTGGTTTCTGAATTGTGTGTAGTTGCAGGTTTTTGTATTATATGATATGGCAGATTGGCTGGATTTGTATGTGTTGAATGGGGTTTGTAGTATCATGGTCAGTATCCTGTCAGTATCATGGTCCGCATCATGCCAGCATATCAAAAAGCCCTGTCTCACCAGGCCCATCTCAGCACTGTCACAGCCTCAGGGATGGTAACATCATTGGTAACATGACAGGGCCTGTGACAGGGCTATGATGCTGTGACAGGGGTCTGATGTGACTGGGTCTGACATCCATATACAATTCTAATTGTAATCATAAGTCTTTTTTTTAAACTCTCCCTAGGAAGTAGGATAATAATAATCACATACCAACACTACAGTTTAATGTAAAATCTTTGGAAATTGGTGAGATGTTGTAAAAATTATATAAGCAACTCAATACACAAAATAAAGTTTACATTTGAATTGGGTGTGGGGAGTTTTAAGGAACCTGGACATTTGGATAGGGGGCACTGGCCCGAAAAAAGGTTGAGAAACACTGTTTTAAGCGGTGAACATTTTGGATTGCATTAAACAAAATTATATCCTTCCAACTCCTGGGACATTTGACATTGAATTAATCCATTAATTGCAGTGACAGCTCTACCCAAACACAAAGCAAAGCCCCTCATTTGAGAAGACGAGTGTGTGTGTGTGTGTGTGTGTGTGTGTGTGTGTGTGTGTGTGTGTGTGTGTGTGTGTGTGTGTAAGAACATAAAGGATTCAAAACTGATTGATGAGCTCTGTTCTGAGAAGCCATGTGCTTCAATGGTGGCAGGGTTTCAGGGTGCTAACATTCCTACATGTTGATTTAAAATCAGCTTTTCCCATGAGCCCCAAAGAGCTAGTTTATGTGTAGTGATGGAGCACAGCACATTCCCACCTATTTTTAGGCCATTACTCACACTCCGGGCCCCTTTAAATGGATGTAGGTAGACTCCCATCTTCATACGGCCGTGGGGAGCAAAGTATCACATATTTCCCTTCCTGAAGCGTAATGCCTAATAACCTAATCATAAATTCATCCCTCATAGATGGTCTACTTAGCTTAGTTAACACTAAGGGGTGGATCATGTTACAGTTGTGATTGGATCTTACATCTTCAAGAAATGGCAAGCAAGCGAAAATGACAAATAAGTCATTAAATTGGGCATAAAAAAGTCCACAAACCTGTTGACAGCTGCGAACTGAGAAGCTATGTTGGAGTGAATCTACGTTCAAAGGACAAGGTTGTCACTGAAGTTAACTGTATACCTGAGCAAGAGTTCCTGGCTAAAGCAGCTTCTGTTGATTTCGCTGCCACATTGCACTTTTAAACCTTTTCCATATGCCAAGAATTCCAAAGATACTCCGTTAAATCCTTAGTGTTAATCTAACTGGAACCATAAGGGTCCATTTGTACAAACTCTTGGAGTTAAAACACAACCAAAAGGAATGGTTATCTTGGAAAGTCACAAAGCTTAAAAGAGTGAGTGGTAGCTTACAATACTATTACTGTCCACCACCCCTCAGCATATTAGGGGTGGATTTTAAAGTAAGTATGACAAATCAAGTGTAAATATAATGTTCTGCAGTGTTGTTGATATCTGCATCTGGAAGTTAAGGGCCTCTTGACTTCAGAAAGCGCTTGCGATTGATCATGAATACGGCATGGACAATTATTAGAATACTAGTAGATGAATTAAGAATGTGACTTTTAGATCAGTATTTTATGGGTGTCATGCCAAGAACTAACTTTGGTTTATTATCTATTAGTAGGAGAGGGGCCCGATGTATGATAGAAATAATTCATAAGCAGGAAACGGCATAGAAAAGATACAATCTTTCACTTGCAAGAGAAAACTGGATATACAAACTGACTGCAATCGTAAACTATACATGACATAGCTTTGGCCTAGAAAAGTTAAACAACGGAGCAAAGGCATCCACTCTTATCAGACATCAGTGCTTTTATAGGAAAACATACTGTACATACAGTATGTTTGCATTGGCCTCCAAAAAAAGAGCAACTTACCTCTTCTTGAAGCCCAGTTTTCATACAATATGGCTTATACTGTATGTATAAAAATAAATTTGCTATTTAACACTGCCCTGAGGGTTTTGTTGTCCACTATAATATTCATGTCACTTCCCCATCCTGAGACGGATGTCAGCTTCCATCAACAGTCCCACACTGCTGGCTGGGAGTTTACCTCCACTGGGATTAATTGGATTCCACAGCAAGTGTCCTCTGGCAAGCCACATTGTCACCTCAAACAGTCTGTTTCCTGGACACCCCCACCCACAAAAATGTCAAGTCTCCAAAAAATCTGGAGAATATTCTTCTCTTCCACATATGGAAGAACTGAAGGGCCGCCGCCGTCCCAATGTAGGGGTCTGGGCCACGAGTCGAGACCCAGTGCCATTTTGGATCCTTCCCGACCCAATTCTTTAGTCTGAATGGCTCGTCCCTTTGGGCCCAAACAAACCGCAACTTTCAGTGGTTCTTTTCCACCCAGTCCCAGCTCTCCTCGCTGTCCTTCCTGTTCTTCTCGGCCTCGATGATCTCTCTGTAGCGCCGACGGAAGAAGCCCATCTGTGACGGGAGAGAAAAGCAACAGTTGTGTTTCAGGGTCACTGGTGGTGAGGTGACAGATGGTGAGTTTATACAGTGCCTTTTTCTCCAAAGCACTTTACAATGTGCATTACGGTACATTCACCCAATTACACATTTACAATGTCAGGTAGAACAGGTTAAGAAAACTAAACTGCTTAGTGTTTTATTGGACAGTGAATTGTCATGGTCGGATCATATTGATGGCATTATAACAAAAATGGGTAGAGGTATAGCCATGGTCAGGAAGTGCTCCACCTACTTGACATCCTCAGTCATGGGTCAAGTGATTCAGTCATTGGTGTTATGTCATCTTTATTATTTTCCTGTTGTATGGTCAAGCAGACCTGAACAAACTACAACTTGTTCAGAACCGAGCTGCCAGACTGGCACTTCATTGTTCTACTCGCACAAATATTGAATATATGCATAAACGCCTGTCCTGGTTACATCTATCTGTCAAATACAAACTTCAATGCAGTGTCCTCATGTTTGTTAGAAACATAATTTCAAATCAAACACCAGATTACTTCTTCAAACAGTTATTAAAATCAAGTGACAGATATAATCATAACACCATAATTGCCAGTCCAACAAACAGTTATGTATCGATCAATATCATTTCGGAACATATGTTACCACCCCACATTCATATAATACAAAATAAATTATCTTTCAAATATGCTCTAAAGGAAAACTTGACCACATGACCGGAATTTTATTCTTATTACGTTGTATTTTATAGAATACATTTTAATCATGTATTTTCATTAATCTTGTAGAATGTATTAAGTAATTATGTATCTATGTTATTTTTTAATGCATTTTATATTTTAGGCAAAAATCCGTTATTACGCTATGCAATCGTGATTTTATTGCATTATGAGGTTTTATTACTTACATGTTAGGACATTATGAACCGTTATTACAGACCACTTTGACAAGCAGCCAGGATTTAACCCACTTCCAACACCACCCAGGTTAAATGTCTGAATGTGTAGCCTTAGCACATTCTCAAGAGCTTTTGCATTTTATCCTGCAAACAGCACTCACATTTAATATGTAAGGCCATTCACACCCCAAGCACTTTAACTATAAATAATTCATATAATTTTAAAAGTCAAGTGGATGGCAGAGTCAACATAAGGACAACTGTAGTGAGCAATATAAAGTTAAGAGTGCTTGGCACGCACGCGCACACACACACACACACACACACACACACACACACACACACACACACACACACACACACACACACACACACACACACACACACACAGTGTTAACTTTACATGTACAAAATGTGTGGTTGCAACGGGATACTTTTAACAGTGTAAAATGTTACTGTGTGTACTGTGAGGAAACGGCAAGTGTAGTCAGCAAAAACAAAGACGGACGGTATCCCTCTCCCCACGACTCCATTCATGTATCTGTGTTTTGGACCGCGGCCATTTATTGATACAGAACTCCGCTCACGTCAGGCATTTCCTGCAGAAAGCAATACAGGACATGTGCTGCTGTTGTAAGAGGGGTTTGTTTTGGCCAGGTCCAGGGAGTTGGAGAAAAGGGGGGGACGGGGGGACCAACATCCCAGGACCAACAACATTCCAGGGTTTAGTTGTGGTATTCCCAATGGAAAATGGAAGGGCTTGAAAAGAAAAGGAGTTTTGTGCTACTAACGCGGCCTCTGGACATTAGTATGATTGCCGCTTTCCCTTTGAGATATAGTGCTTTCATGTGTGTGTGGGATGGTGTAAATTGCCGTTCAATTTGGAGACTTGTTGGCTGGCTGTTACAACGCTGGCTGTCAACGTCGGGTCCGGGGACCACCAGCGGTCCAAATGGAGGACCCTTATTATGGTTCTGTAACTCCGAGAGTGTACAAATAGAATTGTTGCAGTTGAGTTAAATAAGCACTGAGGATTTTACAATGTAGAATAGTTTAGTTTGGTTGTTTTCAACGAAGTTCAAATTATCCATCTTGGATTAATGGAGCCATGGAAGTGTACCTTATTCATTGGTATCACTATGACAAGGTTTAAAAGAATAAATAATACCCGTACGCCATACCCGAGGCTGGGTTGGCGAAAGGGCCTTTCGTGTGGAGTTTTCATGTTCTCCCCGTGTCCCCTAGGGTAGGTACCCTCACAAAAAACATGCAGTAATCCTGGTCTCTAAACTGCCTCCCCCTGGTCAGCCGGGGCGCCTGATGGAGGGGAAAAGAACTGGTTGGAATAACGTGTTCCTTCCACGCGCTACGTCCAACCAGGGAAACTCCCCCTGTCAGGTGTAAAGGTGCAACTTGGACACAAAAAAAAGTATTTAAAAAAAATAGTCACACCCAGAGTGGTGCCTTTGATGAGTTCATTTCATTGAGGTCTGTATATGAACTATAGAGCTAATAAACACGGTAACCACAGTAACTGTGCTGGATATAGACACCCACGCTCGTGCTGAGTACAGACACGCAAACATTCGCGGTCAAATATTGGAGCAGCTAGCACCGCTCAAAAACACACTGGCAATTCTTTTTGACATTTTGTTTTGAAATATTAATGTTATATAATCATAGTGGGGTTTTTCTTTAGCCAATTACTGTATGTGTGTTGACCCACTCACAGCCCATTGGTCCACAGGTTAGGAATCACTGCCATATATGGAGGTCCCCAATGTCAGCGTTGTTAGGCAACAGTTTCTGTTGGTGTGTGACATCAAACCAGAGGTCAATCAGCAAGAGAGAGAGAGAGGGCAAGAGAACGAGGAGGTCAGTGCACCGCAGTGGGACAGACGGGTGTTCAAGAGAATGAGGAGGTCAGTGCACCGCAGTGTGACAGACGGGTGTTCAAGAGAACGAGGAGGTCAGTGCACCGCAGTGTGACAGACGGGTGTTCAAGAGAACGAGGAGGTCAGTGCACCGCAGTGTGACAGACGGGTGTTCAAGAGAACGAGGAGGTCAGTGCACCGCAGTGTGACAGACGGGTGTGTTGCTGAACAGAGAACGAGGAGGTCAGTGCACCGCAGTGTGACAGAAGGGTGTGTTGCTGAACAGAGAACGAGGAGGTCAGTGCACCGCAGTGTGACAGAAGGGTGTGTTGCTGAACAGAGAACGAGGAGGTCAGTGCACCGCAGTGTGACAGAAGGGTGTGTTGCTGAACAGAAAACGAGGAGGTCAGTGCACCGCAGTGTGACAGAAGGGTGTGTTGCTGAACAGAGAACGAGGAGGTCAGTGCACCGCAGTGTGACAGAAGGGTGTGTTGCTGAACAGAGATGGCAGAACAGTCGATCGCCGTGTCAGTGTCCTACGGCTCTACAAGGCACAGCATCACACTAACGGGACGGAACGGAAATGAACCCATCCTGAAGGATCTGTCGGAGGCTGTCACTCGAGTCACAGGAGTTCCGGCGCCTTCGCAGACAATCATCTTCAAAGGTAAATCACTGAAGGACACGGAGGAGAGTCTCTCCAGCTTCGGGATAAAACAAGGCTGCAAACTCATGGTGTTTGGAAAGAGGAACAGTCCAGAGGAGGAGGCTGAACTGAAGAAGCTCACAGACATTGAGAGGTCAGTGGGACAGACGGCCAGAGAGCTGGAAATAGCCAACGGAGAGTTGGCAGGACTCGGGAAGGGTTTTGTAGCCACGGGTCTTCAGTCGGAAGCGTTGGCTAAATTGGACCGCAGAGTGAAGGTGGCAACCGAACAGTTTATGAGAATATTAGAACAAATAGATTCCATGAACGTTCCGGAACATTTTAGCGATTGCAGAACGATCAAAAAGGGCCTTGTGAGACGTGTGCAGGAGTTTCTAGCCCAGTGTGACAAGATGGAGGCTGGTATATCAGAGCACCTAGCAGAGATCCGGTCTGGAGGTCCTGCCCTGGCATAGTAGTGCAACAATGTATCCACATGTACAGTAAGTGCTCTATGACAGTGCTTCTCAAAACATTGTCATGTCAAAGACCCCCAAATTGACGTGCGTTTGGCTGCAGACCCCCAGCTGAAAAGATTATACGTATACTACATTAGTTCCATTGATCCTTTTTGAGTAGTGCAACCACTCCTACAACCAGCAATGTCCGTCCGTCCGCATGTCTGTCCGTATGTTTAGGGTACCAACAGGGGGCGCTGTTGCCACACTCACTTCAGACAGGTCTGATTTTTCTGTTTTGTACATACATGTCTATGGAGTAACCACACCCAGGTGTGGTTACCGGTTAGATTCTAACCAGTAATCAAAAAGAATAAAGATACAGGGAAGACAAAATTTGAATATTCTAACCGTTATATTCAAATTTTGTCTTCCCTGTATCTTTATTCTTTTTTTGTTTCTTCCTGAAAACTGAAAGCCTTTGAATCAAAAGGCCCAATCGAAAATACACCATTTTTGTGGCATCATAACCCTAACCCCTCCCCCATTATCACAAGCACAAGCTCAAGTTCAGGTGGGTGGTGCTGAGGTATAATCATATAGTACCTGATGATCATGTTTTGTTGGGGGGGGGGGATCACGGCACAAATAAATATGCTATGCCGTATAGAACGGCCCACTTTACACAGCAGAGTGGTTGTGTCGGCCCTTTTCAAGTGGGCCCTGATCCAGGAAGGTTGGGAAGCGCTGACCTACATTGCAGTACTGTATGTGTGTGTATTGGTTGGCCTACCTTCCAGAGTAGCACTGCTAGCAGCAGGAAGATGAGGATTCCCACCAGTAGACTGATGGCGATGATCCACCCCACTACATAACCTCTGGGCTCCTGGCTGTGCAGAGCCTCGAACAGCAGCTGGAACACAACAACAGTACAGTCCCTTAGTCACTCAAACAGTACAGTATACCAAACCTCCGTATTTTAACGGTCTGTGTTGTTGACGGGGCGCTAGCCCCCCTCCAATGCATCATGGCTTTTGAAGATTACGTCATATGGCAGCCAAGTCTGTGGGATTTTAAATGTTTGTTTAGAGCACGTATATGATGCAAATCGTTTGTTTAGGACACTAAATGATGACACAAGACGTCATGTGGCCGATATAAATACCTTACTTCACTCAAGTGTGATTTTTGATGGGCGCTAGCTTTTGTCCCCACACGTCTCAATATTTGACCCAATTTATGACATATGACTATATGATTTGTCGCAACACAAACATTAAATGCCATTGACAATGAAGGGAAAATGTACGTCATATGTAGACGAGCAAATCGGCTAACCAATCACATACATTCAGTTGTTCATGCGATTATGTATGATGATGTATAATGATAAGAGCGCCCCTCACTTCACACGGGTGTGATTTATTTGTAAATGAATTCCCCTTCTTGATCATACGGCGTCACACAAAAGTATCCAAAGTAGCAGATCTGCAAGTTCGGAACGTTTCGACTCGAGCTTGTCGAACTGCAACTTTTGCTAACTTTAAATTTAAATCCTGAAAAGTCAAAATTTTGGTCATGTGAGGTTTTTCACGTGACACAATACCTCCATGAGGCAAGTGGCTCAGGAGGTAATCATAACGTTTACGGTTGTGAAAAAGCCCCTTGAGCGAGACACTGAACCCCTCTTCCCTAGGTGGAAGAGGGTGAGCAAGCTATTTGTGTATATATGTATGTATTTGTATATCTGTTTGTATCTGTGTACTGCATGTTTTGTGTATTTGTGTACAGTATTCTGTATTTCTGTATTTTGTTTGTTTATGTGTCCCTCTTGTAAATGAGATGCTGCATCTCAAGGGGCTGAAAATCTGAAATCTAACTGCCCCTTGAGCGAGACACTGAACCCCTAACTGCTCCTTGAGCGAGACACTGAACCCTAACTGCTCCTTGAGCGAGACACTGAACCCCTAACTGCCCCTTGAGCGAGACACTGAACCCCTAACTGCTCCTTGAGCGAGACACTGAACCCCTAACTGCTCCTTGAGCGAGACACTGAACCCCTAACTGCTCCTTGAGCGAGACACTGAACCCCTAACTGCTCCTTGAGCGAGACACTGAACCCCTAACTGCTCCTTGAGCGAGACACTGAACCCCTAACTGCTCCTTGAGCGAGACACTGAACCCCTAACTGCTCCTTGAGCGAGACACTGAACCCCTAACTGCTCCTTGAGCGAGACTGCACTGAACCCCTAACTGCTCCTTGAGCGATACTGCACTGAACCCCTAACTGCCCCTTGAGCGAGACACTGAACCCCTAACTGCTCCTTGAGTGAGACACTGAACCCCTAACTGCCCCTTGAGCGAGACACTTAACCCCTAACTGCTCCTTGAGCGATACTGCACTTAACCCCTAACTGCTCCTTGAGCGAGACACTGAACCCCTAACTGCTCCTTGAGCGAGACACTGAACCCCTAACTGCTCCTTGAGCGAGACACTGAACCCCTAACTGCTCCTTGAGCGAGACACTGAACCCCTAACTGCTCCTTGAGCGAGACTGCACTGAACCCCTAACTGCTCCTTGAGCGATACTGCACTGAACCCCTAACTGCTCCTTGAGCGAGACACTGAACCCCTAACTGCTCCTTGAGCGAGACACTGAACCCCTAACTGCTCCTTGAGCGAGACACTGAACCCCTAACTGCTCCTTGAGCGAGACACTTAACCCCTAACTGCTCCTTGAGCGAGACACTTAACCCCTAACTGCTCCTTGAGCGAGTTACTGAACCCCTAACTGCTCCTTGAGCGAGACACTTAACCCCTATAACTGCTCCTTGAGCAGAACACTTAACCCCTAACTGCTCCTTGAGCGAGACACTTAACCCCTAACTGCTCCTTGAGCGAGACACTTAACCTTTGGATGAGCATCTTGGAGACCGGCATGGTTCCCTCTACCGTCGCCGTGTGGATGGATGGGATGAATGTCATGCATGTTGTACAGCTTTTTGGGCGAAGGCTCTATATATAAGCACCATTTTACATACGCGGAACAGATGTCCCGGTATGGCATCAGTTTCAAGCTGTGTCTCTCTAAAAACACTCACGTCTCGGTTTTCAACATTCACTACCAAATTGCCCCGGTCTTCAGTTCACTTCACCACAGTTACAAATATTAACACTTGCTTTGGGTGTTTACATAGTTTATTGTGTTCTGTACTGTTGCAAGGTGCAGTCAATAGGTGAGCTAAGTGCAATAATTGACCTGTACTGACTGACTGTATTTGTATTTGTGTATTGTAACCTCGGCTACATTGAAAATAAGGGCTTGCCCTCAACTGTATTTCCGAGTATAAATAAAGGTGATGATGATGATGATGATGACTGAAGCCTGATGGATACTTTGTCATACAACAGTGTCTCTTGCCGAAAATATCCACAAGCTAACAACGCGTATGACTCTCTTTCTCTGTCTAATAGTGATCAAATTATGTGGATTTAACAAAGTTATGCAAATGCAAACGCACGCACGCATGCACGCACACAAGGTAACTCCCTAGTCACCACAAGGGTGTACCTAGACTCAACATAAAGATAGAACACCCGTTTCCTTCTTATTATCACCCATTAACACAGCAGTTAAAATCCACTTGTCTTCACCAAATAAATATTTCCTCCACTCAATTAGATTCATTGGTATCTAGTCTACAATAATGAGGCTGCACGGTATTCACAGTGTTTTTCCTGTGTGACTGTGTGTGTGTGTGTGTGTGTGTGTGTGTGTGTGTGTGTGTGTGTGTGTGTGTGTGTGTGTGTGTGTGTGTGTGTGTGTGTGAGAGAAGCCTGGGAAGGCTGGCACTGGAAACAAATATCCTAACAGCACAATAAATAACAGCTATCAGGCCTGCTGTTTCCCATGACATGTATTCACAGTGACCTCCTAAGTAATCTGTCATTGATAACAGACTCTGACTTATAACCCTTATAGTTCCAACTACAACAGCGGGTGGTCACCAACAGTACTCTAGTGGTGTACTGTGCAGGCCTTACTGTAACAATATCATTTTGTGGACTGTCACATGTCAGTGCTTTATTTGTATTTGTTTAGTATGGTTTCTTTCATTTAATTTGCAGGCAAACTCAAACACTGTAAAAGATATGAGCACTAATGGCTCATTTATACATATGACCACATACATGACCTGTATGACAAAGTACACTGCATGACGTTACGGCATGAGTGTCCTTCCCCAGCAGAAGTGACACACCGGGACAACAAAGCTACTTTTATCATACTTTGACTAAATATATACTTTTCACATGAATAATACAGATATTGCACAGCACTGTACATGTTAGCCAACAGGAGAGCTGAGATGATCATCATGTACCCGCTTAAAACCTATACACCAAATCTACTTGCCAAACATAGCTGATCTACAAGCTATTTGTGTCAAACAATTGCCCCAGAATAGGAAGGACAAGTTAATTTCATATACAAGACCTACATCCCTGTAACCCCTTGGGTTCTTTTTTAATACACATGAAAAGAAACCAAGACCGAACGACATGGACGACTGAAGATACATTTGGCACTCATGGAATTCTTTCCCACATTTACACCTCGCCCCCCCCCCCCCCCCCCCCCCGATGCATGGAATCTGACTGATGTTACGGATGCCAAGGCGATTACGTCTACAACAAAGATGAAGGCCCTTTGAGATCCGTCGCCCTGTGGGACACCAGCTGAGTTTCCGTTCGGCACAAATCAAGTGGTGTAATACAATACACACACACACACACACACACACACACACACACACACACACACACACACACACACAAATGCATTCAAACTGCACTTTCCCTCGCACGCCTTGTAACTCACACTTCATCCGTATATATTTCTATCATCTCATGGGTTCTGCGGGCCTTGTTTACATGACATAATAAACGGAGAATGCCGGGCAATAAACAGAGCCTGCCGTGCTGCTGACAGTCAGTAGGCACGCGGTGAATGCTGCAACCAGGGACCACAAATTATACTTTCCACTTTCCAGCGTGTACTCTAAAAGCAGTAAGGGACAGGGTTATTGCATTTGAAAAAAAGAAGCTAGGGGGGGCATAGTATTCAGACGCCCACTAAGTGTTGTGAGCGGCATGCAATGGACATATCCATACCCTTGGAGGCTGGGGTCAGACGACAGAGCAGAGGTGCCGTGACACAGTCAGAAACCTCATCAGTTAGAAACACTTCAGATTCCACATTTAGAGGCTGGGGTGCTCAATATAATCATCACCACCATTCTGGTGCTCCATCCAATCAGTCAGCGCTGTGTGTGTGTGTGTGGGGAGGGGGCGGGGGGGGCTTGAGTGGAGAGAGCACGTCCTTGAGCGCAGCTGAGGACCCCTAAAACAGCCGACAGAATCGCCACCATATAATAGAGCCTACGGCAGCTGTTCCCGTATAGGCCCAAGTCCCATATAACACGCACCAGACTGGGGTCCTGCAACATCAATAGGCTCAAAGAATGTCTAACCAGGCCATGATGACGTCTTTCAGTTTTGCTGTATATCTGATGATAGAAATACATAGTGTGTTGAAGTCATGGAATGGATGGATATGGGAAATAGGATATTTGTTTTGTTTTGTCCTGCTGTGTCACATTCTACTGAAATGTACTATGAATGAATGGACCGTTGTGAAGCACTTTGAGCACTTGCGAAAAGCGCTATGAAAATGCAATCCATTATTATTAAATGAATTAAATTTAACTAAATTAACCTGGTAAAAAAAAAGAAGTGATTGTGATTCCGGCAGATGCTAGATCAACGCAGACTTTCAATGAAGTAGTGCAATCAATGAACGTAAGAATGTATATTACAGTATCATGTCCCCACTGACAGGTGGAGGAAACTTTTCAGGATTATTTTTTCTTTCGAAAACAGAAAAAGTAGCAGATCTACAAGCTCAAAGCTCCAAGAAGGTAAATAAAATACTATTAATTCTGGATTAAATGACATTAATGAAACTGGTTGACATAATTTCCCGGGTTGACAAAAGAGGATTTATTGCTTAAACCTGGGATTTTGCGGGTGTGGCATACGTTGTGTTAGTAGCGTGCAGTGCAGTGCAGTATACTCACAGCAATGTCCTCCGACAGGCCGTTGGGTACTTCCACGGCTCTGTTATCTACCTGCACGCTGCCCCTCGTCACAAACTGGATCACAGAGGCGCTATCCTGCGGGGTAGAGGAGTGGGTGGATGCTGGTAATTGTTATTCTGTGGTGTTACAACCTGTAATTGACTTGAATGTTTAAAGGGACACTACTGCAATGTTCCTTTAGTTCTGTGTGTCTGAAGCACCGCTAGGTTGTGCCAAGAAGTTTACTCCAGTGATGTCACTGGGGTATAATGGGAATTAGCAGCAGAAAACTATATTCACTTATTAATCAAGTTGTTGCATTGGTGACCATATGAGACATACTGTATGCATTATGGGGGTTTATACAGAAACGGAGAGGAAATGGGGATATAAATATAGTTGTTATATAGACTATAGTCTATAGACAATAGTCTCTATAGACTATAGTCTCTTTAAATGTGTCCGACGTGATCTTACCCTCTTGAGGATTTCTGTGTTGAGCAGAAGTCGTAGTTCTATACTCAACGCCTCTTCTTTTAACTGTGGGCCCAGAGTGCAGGAGATGGTGAGACACGCTCTGCCGGGTCGCTCGCAGTCCTGTTGAAAAAAAGGAAAAAGAAGAAAACAGAGAGAGTGAGAGGTGTCCTAATCAGATGTTAAATGAAGGGGACAGTGACTACCAGTGAGCCCTGTGATGCCATACCCTTAAGTCAAAAACCGGAAAAGCATCTGTGTCATTTTAGATTTCTTTGATTATTCGAAAATAGTAGAAATACAAGCTACAAGCATATAGATCTGCAATGTTTGACAAACATTTGTAATTCAAATCTTTGTCCCTGGCAGAGTTGGGTGTAACTAGTTACAAAGTAACTACTTTGAAGAATTTATTAGAAGTTATGTTTCATAACAGTACAGTTCGCTGGTACAAGGTCAAGAGAAAAACTGCACTAGACCGTTTTGGAAAGGCCCATTTTGTTTTCTTCCTTCACTTGTTCAACAACCTGGTATTAAAGAGCATAAAGAAAGATCTTGTGTATGACCTCCTTAAAAGGATTAGAAATATTTGTTAACTGGCAAATTATGTGACAATGCATCTCAGGCGAAAGTAATGTAACGAGTAGTATTGTGTAATTAGTTACTTTCTCCAGGGAGTAATCAAGTGATTTAAAGCATTACTTTTTTCAAAAGTAATGTGTAATGTGTAGTGTATTACTTTTTTGAGTAACGGACCCCAACTCTGGTCCCAGGCCAGGGCATAAATATTTTGAGATGAGGGCGGCGGCCAAATACATATACTGTTACATATACTGTAACTTTGGGGGTCCTTGACCATTGATTCAGCGACATACTGTAGACAATTGTAGAATTATTACTCTGCTGTATGTATGATAGTGTCGCTTGCTGAAAATAGCACATCTATACGGGTCACTGTGACTGTATGTTTGTTGTTCGGCATAGTGCAGACTATTAGTATGCTACCGTATACCGCTTCATTATTGATTATTATTGTGGAGAAGTTATTGCTGTATCTGCTACTTGTTCACAACTGTGCTGTGCTGCCTCTGCCTCTGGTGAATTTATATTGTATTCTTGCTTGTCGATCGTCTATTATATCAGCAAGTGACACCATTTCATGACGACGTATAAATCAGATATAGAGCAAAAAACATACTGTACATCTATGCATTTACCAAGACTCTGCGGCCAGATTTGGTGAAGAAGGCAAAGATGGTGTGGAAGATGCTCTCTCTGTCCTGGGGGATGGTGCAGGGTGTCGGGTTCTTGTGGCGGGTGCAGTTCCCTCTCCCATCAGCCACCTGGAGGAGGAGTCGCACGGCGGGGCACAATTAGTGGCGCTGACTCAGGTTTCAGTAGACATGACACGGTCCACACAGTTCTGTAGGGGTAGGAATTTATTTTTTGTTTTCCTTTCAAATTTTCTTTTTTTGGGGGGGAGGGGGGCATAAATGCTGCAGGCGTGCTTAGAAGCTCTGAAATATGGGGTGCTGGCGATGAGGGTACGTAGAAACGTTGAATGCAATGGTTCTGACAGTGAGGGCCCAGGTCCCCTCAGGGTTCCTTGAGGGGGTTCCAAATGGACCTTCACAGGTCAGTAACCTCAGAGTGCACCAATAATGAGTCATGGGGGGAGTTCCTTGAAATTAAACAGTTTGAGAACCACTGGTTTAGTCCGATGTTGGCAGCTTTATATGGAGTGGACTGCGACAGTGCACAGCTCCCCAGGGCCTGGCTGGAGTCGGACACTAATTCCGACCTACGCCACCTCAACTCCACCATTGTTCCTTGTCCTACGGAGGTTGACAGGAAGACCCCCCCACTCTCAGACTGGCTTCCCATATGAAGTGATTTAGAGCCGGCTGCTTTACTGCCGTGCCCCCAGGGAGTGCTCGGCCCCTTTCCCCTCTTTGAGTTCTACCTTGCCTTTCCCTCCGGTCACACCAGAAGAGCTTCTGGAGGTGGAAAGGAAATATAACGGGCCTTCCTCATTGTCTGTTGTGTCTGTCTGTACCACCCGGCATCTCTGGCTGCACCATGCTTTCTTTTTTTAATTACCATAACTTTCTCACGTCACGTCTCACGTGTTGCTATTAGCGCAATTAGGCTACACTATACACGAACTCTACAAGAACAAACTTCAGGGTTTATACTGTGCAGCATGTGGGAATATACACAATGTTTTATGTCTAGTAGAAACTTGGTAGAAAATGTTTCTGTAAGAGCTATGTCCTTTATGATCAATTTTCTCCACCCGAGAGAGCCTTCCTTACTGTAAGACAGTGGTTTTCAACCAGTGGCCTGGGGACCACCAGTGGTCCTTGAGGGGGTTCCAGGTGGTCCCCAGCTAAATGATAGATGTTTAACTCTTGAGAGCGTTAAAATGTTAACTCTCAAAAGCTACACTCTCAAAAGTTAAATTATTTGTTATCTCTCCTAATGGTACCACATCAATACAGCATGGAATTGTGGACAGAATCTTCCAACGACAAATACAATATCCTTACATTTTGGGTCCGAGAGGCTTATATGTCATCAAATGGTGGTACCGTGGCTCAAATGTTGAACAAATAATGGGCCTTTGATACGAAAAGGGTTGAAAACCACTGCTGTAAGAGTATCTCACCATAAATTCTAGCCTCTGTGTCTTAACTATGTCCAGTGGGCCGCCATACGCTACAGATGGTGTAAACAGCATTGTGACGTTGGGGGTGGTGGAGGTATATATACTGGGAGCAGCAGCAGTAGCCGCTCTGCAGGTGTCCCACACTCCCCTGTTCCGTGCAAGCTGTCTGATCCCTTTAAAGTGATTCCAGATGGCTTTCCAACAGGGTGAGATACAGTCAACCTCGTCCACCTACTCACACCGTAAACACAATTAACAGGGTGAGCTCCCCCATGATCTACCTATATGAAAGGAGCAGGCGCAAAGGTTAAGTCAACATTTTACTCCGACGGGGGGGCGGGGGATTGGGGGGCTCGGGTTTCTTTATCTAAATGCAAACTGTTGTGTAACTAAATGGCGGGGCTAGCTTATAGCTATATCAACACTTTTCCCTTGGATTGGATTTTTGTTGGCCCCAACGGTGGCCTCATCATGCACAGCGGCGTCTATACGCCACAAGAATGCGTAACTCACCCGCGTGTGTGAGTTCGGGTGCCGTTTTTAAGCGACTGAAATAAAAGTGCCCGTGGTGTGGACACAGGCAACTTGAAAGGAAAACAAAACCTGTAAGGCTCGGGGGTTGGATAAAAAATGAACAAAAGAATGTCGACCGCCCGCAGGTGGACAAACTAATAAATAACGCCATCGGGGTGGATGGTTAATAGACATGGTGGATGGATGTGGACAGGCGCCCACCTGCGTGTCAATGATGTGGAACATATCAGCGCCGCTGCCAGCCATCCTGTTGGGTAACCTGATGTCCACCACGGAGCCAGGCAGCCTGCTGGGCCCGTTGTTTATGGCCTGGAAGCACATCACACACACACACACACACACACACACACACACACACACACACACACACACACACACACACACACACACACAGAGACACACATACACGTGCACGCACGCACAGACACAGACACAGACACAGACACAGACACAGACACAGACAGACAGACAGACAGACAGACAGACAGACAGACAGACAGACAGACAGACAGACAGACAGACAGACAGACAGACACAGACAGACAGACAGACAGACAGACAGACACAGACCATTGGTGGAAAAAGTTAAGTCAATGTTTTACTTAAGTAAAAGTACCAACACTGCAGTGTAGAAGTACTTTGTTACAAGTAAAGTACGGAAATTCAACATTGACTTGAGTAAAACTACAACAGTATTGGTATAAAAATGTACTTAAAGTGTACCTAATTTGTATCGCTGACTTATCGGGTACTGGGCCCAGTTGATCAAAGGAAAATAGAGTAAACTGAGTCGAATAATGTACGACTGCCTGCTTAACCTGTTCAACACAGGTGCCCATGTGTCACCTGGGATTGCAATTAGAAAAATACCTCCTATGTGGAAACCGTAAGTATAGACAGCTAGGCTATTTGCAACTTTAGGCTAAACAACACAATAATTCCAAAGGTCATCAGTAGATATAAAGGACTGGAAAGAAGTCAGAGGATTTGTAACCTATGTAATGAAGCCAAAATTGGAGATGAGTATCATGTTTTGTTGGAATGTAAGAATACTGGCATTATGAATTTCAGGCAAAAATACCTGCCAATTAATTTTTTTACCCACTCTTGTGTTTATTTGTTTAAATTAATTGCATTACTAAAATCTGAAAAACAAAAAGTATTCTATAAATTGGGTGCTTTTCTGAAAAATGTTCTTCCACTGTACAAGTAGGGAAAGCCTTCCGATATGTCTATGTATATCGGGTAATCTGTAATGTATTGTATACTTTTGATTGTATACTTTTATGAATCTGTGCTCCAAACCATGTGATCATGGTCGTGAGTTAAATAAATGATGATGATGATGATGATGATGATGAGAAAGTACTCGTTATGCAGAATGTCTCATTGCATATGTTTTCAAATGTATACAAATCTTTTGAACATAGCAGATCTACAAGCTCACAATGCATCGCATTGTGAGCTTGTAGATCAGCTATGGCCGAAATGTAAATAGGGCTGAAGTGGTGAATGTATGTTTTGTAATAATAATCAAAATCTACAAAGTAACTAGTAACTAAAGTTGTAATTATAGTGGAGTAAAAGTACAATATTTGCCTCTGAGATGTAGTGGAGTAGAAGTAAACGGGGTGTATACTTAGTTTAGACTAGTCATTGGTTAGACAGGGGTTAAGGCTAGGTTTAGGTGTGCTGCCCCGTGGGAGGTTAGGTTTAGGGTGAGGGTTTGAGATAGGTTGTAGTGGTAGGACTGGTCTAACCAATGACTAGTCTAGACCAAAAACTGTCTAAACTAAGTACTGCACCCGAAGTAAACACATTGGAAATTGGAAATACTCAAGTAAAATACAAATACCTCAAATTTGTACTTAAGTACAGTACTTAAGTAAATGTACTTTACACCAAAATACACAGAAAGGTATGTACACACCCATGCCGCAGACTATAAACACTGTGCGATGAGTATACCTGGAAGGTGAGGTTGAGGGCCTGAAAGTTGCATTCCATGTCCTCCAGTTGGACGAAGCGCGAGGCGTCGATGGAGTTGCCGTACACAAAGGAGGTAGGTGTCACCACACTGTGGACATTAACAACCACACATGGAGGACAGCGTTAAAGGAGGTAGGTGTCACCACGCTGCGGACATTAACAACCACACATGGAGGACAGCGTTAAAGGAGGTAGGTGTCACCACGCTGCGGACATTAACAACCACACATGGAGGACAGCGTTAAAGGAGGTAGGTGTCACCACACTGCGGACATTAACAACCACACATGGAGGACAGCGTTAAAGGAGGTAGGTGTCACCACGCTGCGGACATTAACAACCACACATGGAGGACAGCGTTAAAGGAGGTAGGTGTCACCACGCTGCGGACATTAACAACCACACATGGAGGACAGCGTTAAAGGAGGTAGGTGTCACCACGCTGCGGACATTAACAACCACACATGGAGGACAGCGTTAAAGGAGGTAGGTGTCACCACGCTGCGGACATTAACAACCACACATGGAGGACAGCGTTAAAGGAGGTAGGTGTCACCACGCTGCGGACATTAACAACCACACATGGAGGACAGCGTTAAAGGAGGTAGGTGTCACCACGCTGCGGACATAAACAACCACACACGCAGGACAGCATTTTAGCGAGCACTGATCGAGATTTGTACTGTATGAACTGCGTAGGGTTGCGTATCAAAAGAAGGTTCTGAGTAGGAATAAATGTATAGGAATCGAATCGGAATCGATAAAGTCCTAATCATTAGGAGCCACATTTTCACGATCTTTCAAAAATAGCAGATCTGCTATTTTTCAATAGCTAAAGTATAACATAATGCTTAAAACACCAACTCCTGTCCTGAATGGGATCAAGCAGCGATTTCAAACCTGTGTCCAGTGAACATAATGCCAGTGAGCCCCATCCGGGGGGGGGCAACGAGTGCCCACTAACTGCCAATGGCCTCACGTGTCGACGAGCAGGCCGTCCGAGGCGGCAAGCTGTGGTGGACCAAATAAGTGTTCATGGAAACCAAAACGTTTTCGTTTTGTGGTTTTGTCTTTGGAATAGCACACACGCATATGAACTGTTTCATCACTTAAAAAAAAGCTAACTTAAAGGACCATGCTGGTGGTCTGGCATGTTTAGCCCATTGACTACGAGTCACGGTACACTTGATATTAACTGCCATACATTTTCCAAAACATACTGTACTGTACTGTACTGTACTGTACTGTACTGTACTGTACTGTACTGTACTGTACTGTACTGTACTGTACTGTACTGTACTGAACTGTACTGTACTGTACTGTTCCTTACTTAGATCATTCCAGAAGAAGCCAATGAATTCAGTTAATTTCAGCATGGTGTGACTGTGAATCTGCTTGCAGAGGCTTGAAACATACTTGAGATAGGCAATCCAACACATTATCACTGCATATTGTTTTTATGCATTTTTAAAGCATGGATGGATATGAAAGAAAGGTTTTCTCTAGACCCTAAGAATGGAATCCAAACTAACATCCATGACTTATTAAACACAATCATTTACAGCCAATGTTTACTCAATTACTCAATTTTAATAACATTGGATAAAATTAAGTAAATAAATGTGAAATCTAAAAATAGAGCCATTAACGGGAAAATGTTCTGTTATGTTTCTGTAATGATTAATGGCAGAAGCTATGTATAGACAATAACAGCATTGACTTTGTTTTTTCCACACAGAAAGTTATTTACAGATGTCAAAGTGAGAGTTGAACAAGCTACAGTACATAGTTTCATTTTGTGTAGCTTGTGTGATATGAACTAGCTCTACACAACCTCCCTCCACATGAAAGCCAACAGACATAGCAGCATTATCAGATGTCACAGTTCCCAAGGCGGAACTGCACTGTTTCACGTCGCCCCCCCCCCCCCTGTTCTCTCTGAACTTAAGACTATGATAAAGTGGTTAGAGATAACACTTTTCAAAATGAAATGTTCCAAACCCCCAGCAGCAGCTCTCATTCTGCCCCCAAAGCAGTGTTGATTTCGTCGACTAAGACCATGACAAAAAATGTTCGCCGACTACCTTTTTCCACTGACGAAAACTAAATGGAAACTAAATGAATACTAAGCTATGATGACTAAAACCCAAACCACACCAAAGGGTCGGGTCGGGACGGGACTAAATCTTTTTTTTTAAGGTTAACCACACCAATGCAACTCATTGAGTTGCAAGGAGTTGCATTGGTGTGGTTGACCTTATAAAACATTTTGTTTCAACCCGACCCTATGGTGTAGTTTGGGCTTAAAACTAAGACAAAACAAATCAACAATTTTGTCAACAAATAAAAACTAGACTAAAATGTTTGGAAGGGACTAGTGGACAAGCTATATATATGGCCGCAGCCAAACCACTCGAATGCTACATAAAGTTTGCCGACCCCACAGATTTTCAACAATTTCAACAATTTTTGTATGCTATTTTTGACTCATATTTGACTTGAAAAATTAATAAAGAAAAAAGAAAACATATTACTCCTCCACTACAAGGCAAAGAGTTCTAGAGCTTTTTAAAAGTATATTTTCGAGGTGCGCTAGCCCCTCCTATGTCCAGCTTTGAGGGTTTGTGTAAGTTTACACAAACCTAACACAAAAATGTATTCCATTCGTACACTCTCAGAGTTACAGACACAGGTTCCATTAGGTTCCTGACTCGCAGTGAGAACCACTCAGAGAGTGTGTACGGCGTACCAAAGTCAAGCCTTACCCGGTGATAGTTGTGTCCACCTCGTGAACCAGCGGGATGGACAGCTCCAGATTATTGTCTGAGAGTTTATGCTCAGGGTTGGCACTGAAACAAAGCAACAGACAATGTCATTCAGTCATTAATGAGAAAAGGAGGGAAATTGCAGCAGAAGATCGGGTTACATTTTGCACGCAAACAAAAGCCATAGTTTTCCTAGAGGAACATGATGATGACTGGCAAAGCCCTCGCAGAGCAGCTGAGCTGCAGCGTTGCCAACACGCAGCAGAGCTCTCAGCTCCACGGGCAATTGGCTATGCAAATTCATGGCGGTAGAAAACAATGTCGGTCATCATCATGTTCATTCTTTAGAGACCGTTCCAGTTGTAATTACAGCCTGTCTGTGACGCCAGAACAAAAATCAAACATGAGTTATATTGCAAGACTTATTCTTGTCTTATCACCGGTGTGGGTCGGACAACCTTGCATGTCCAAAACCGTTTGAAATGTAAATAAAGAACATATGTGTTCCAATGGATGCAATGTAGTTATTATTTAGTCACAAGCTCTTGTTAATACTTTTCATTGGTTTCATCTATCTATAAATGCACCACGTCTCTGTATGTCTGTAACTCGAGAACTGTCAATGAATGTGTCGCATCTTGATGCATTGTGCACTTGTAGATCTGCTATTCTTGCTACTTTTGTGTGACACTGTAGTATACTAGTAGCCTCTGGCTATTGAGGTAGGGCGGTTTTCAGTGGTGCCACAAAATAATAGATTATCTAATGTCATAAATCATGTGGAAAATGAATTTCATGTTATGTTTTATTGTACCCTGTATGATGATTTGAGGGTTCCACTATTTGAGGCAATGCAACAAAGAAATCCTGATCTATTCTGGGAAGATGATGGTCAGAAGTTAGACTGGTTATTTAATAATGAAGTATTTCGGACAGCCCAGTTTGTTTCTAGAGCCTGGAGTAAACGACAATCCCAGCTCTTCAAGTAGGTCCATGTGTCTCCTGTTACAGGCCTAATGGCGTATTTTATTTTATGGTATTTTATGTTGTACATTATGTAATCTGCCTTGTAAGGATCTGGAGTGTATTAGTCAGTTTGGTATTCACTTGATCATTGTTTGCAAACTGTCATGTCGGTTTATTGTCATTGTTTATGTAAACTGTAAAAAGTGTCCTGTAAGTCCAAATGGGCTGGGCTTTTTCGGAAGCATGACACTTAAATAAATAATTGATCAATCAATCAGTAGGCCATTCATTTACGAAGAAAAAAACAAGCAAAAAAACAAGCAAACAAACAAACAAAGTTGAAATATGGACATAAAGGTTTTCTGCCTGACTGCAACGTTATGCTATTTTTATTTTTCATTTTGCAACTTGGCACGTAACGGAACACTGCATCAGTGAAATGCAGGATGTTTGCCATCATTGTAGGCATGTATCAATTACAGCGCAATAGAATAATCAGAGCCATACCATTTGCAGTCATTTCTCAGGCATTCCTGCACTAACAAGCGTATTGTGATTTTAACACGCACGCGCACATGCATGCACGTGCGCACACACACCACACAAACACACGCACTGGATTTCGGAAACATACCTTTTCGCTTGAACTAAAAACTGCAACGTCTCATTTACCCCGGAGAGCCGACTTGTGTCAAAGATGACAGACAGGTGATACTACGGAGAGAGTAGAGATTTAGAGTGTGAAGTAGTTGTCATCATTTTGTTTTCTTTAAAGGCCCTTGAGGTGCTGCATGATTCACACCATGCTGTAATGCTGCCATCAGGAACGGCCTCCAGCCGTGCTTCTCTTGGATTACACCTACTATAAATACTCTACTGGTCACACAGCGAGGACACAGTGAAAGTACTGTATGGTATAAATACTCTACTGGTCCGAAGGGCCTCGACACACAGCGAGGACACACTGAAAGTACTGTATGGTATAAATACTCTACTGGTCCGAAGGGCCTCGACACACAGCGAGGACACAGTGAAAGTACTGTATGGCATGCAGCGGTGGAAAGTAGCTAAGTACATTTACTTGAGTACTATTTACAATTTTCAGTACTTTTACTACTCCACTACATCTCAGAGGCAAATATTGTACATTTACTCCACTACAATTTTCTGAACACTTTAGTTACTATAGTCATTTTGTAGATTTGTATTATTATAACAAAACGTGCATTAAACACCTACTCACAATGCGTCGCATATCTTCCAGATCTGCCGTTTTCAAACGATTTTTTATATATTTTGAAAACTTGAAATGGGGACCTTCTGCATAATTAGTACTTTTACTTTTGGTACTTTAAGTACATTTTGATGCCAATACTTTTGTACTTCTGGACTTTTACTTTTTCCACCACTGCATGCACAGTACAGCCTCATGCGAACGTAGACTAGTATCAACCAGTATCAACATACTGAGTGTTGATGATGATGGTCTGACGACCATCATCAAGCTAATTTATGCTCCGTGCGACAGGTGTGACAGGTGTGTATGATATGAATCAGTCTTAAGACGGCCTCACGTGAGAGAGGATGACATGCAACAGTGGAATAGACATTATAACCTCCCACGCTGCCCGGGAGTTCAGCTCTGATAGGGTGCTGCTGCTGCCGTTACCTTAGTCTGTGCTCTCATGAACGGAAATCCCACGCTGCACTTAAGGAAGTCCAAATCAACAAGTCCACAGGAAATGCCCTTCTCCTCCTGGAGAAGAAACGCAGAGCAGAGCACAGGGAGGCCATGAGTGAGCAAAAAGAGGGAGCAATAATACAGTCAGACACACACAGACCAGACCCAGTGTTGCCATGTCCCCTTATTATAAGCGACTTGTGCGACTTGGTTGGGGTTGTCTCCTAATGTTGTTTCAAGTCAAGAACCCCCCAAATTAATATTTGTCCCCCGTCTATTTATGTATAATCCTCATTTTTCGAAATGTCCTCAAGATTATAATTTTTTTAAATAGCTGATCTATCCGCTATTTTCAGATAACTCACGTACACGTTTAAAGGTAAATTAAGGCCTCTCAGGGCTCGCTTCTTTTGGGCTCGGTTTCATAGACCTGGTTGCTTAATTGTTTCTCTCGCAAAACCTGGCAACGCCGGCACAGACACGCTGGAGACGGAGTGGGAGACACACGCACACACACACGCACACACACACACACACACACACACACACACACACACACACACACACACACACACACACACACAGAGTCTGGAGATACAGACGAGGGGGCCGCGGAGAGAGGGAGGGTGACAAGGATTAGGTTTGAAGATCTCCATTTGGTTTCTTTCAATGGGAAAACAATTGGATACATTTCACGGTACATGGACTGTGAAGATTGAATAATGCCATGAATAACAACATTTGGCATACTTTGATCAGATTGGAATTAAAAACACTACATTGCAGTGGAATATAGTCCCAGTTCAGTGCTTTAGTTACCGTAGTGGTTATTTTCATGTCAAGGACCCCCAAAGTAATTATATTGTGATTGGCCGCAGACCCCCCCCCACCTGAAAATACTTAGCCACTTGCCAGTGAGCCCCATACAAGAGTTTAATGTTTAGTATAGTCATGTTTGTTGAGCGCTAGCCCCTCCTATGACCAGCTTTCCGGGTTTGTGTGAACTGATGAGTGGCTGATGATTGGCTGATCAACCCAGCGATGATATGATTTGATTGGCTGAGCAAAGCACATCATTATTGAAGAGAGGGCAGAAAAGTGAAGACGACGAAAGTGATTGGCCGGAATGATGAGCAGTACAGAATGTGATGTACGATGATGCATGATGATAAGAGCGCCCCTCACTTCACACGGGTGTGATTTTTTTCCAAGATTTGTTTGAAAAAAGCAGATCTACAAGCTCTACAAGCTCACAATGTGACACATTGTGAACTTTATACTGTATAGGGTCAAATTGGTTACACTGTGAGGCGATATTAACTTCTGGTTAAATTGGTTGATTAAAACACCTTTGGACCCATGGTGGGTCCTCGGACGGGAAAAAAAATCCAACGATTTTGCAACCCATTTTTTCACCTGACAGGGGGAGTTTCCCCGGCCGGACGTAGAGCGGGGAACGAACACGTTATTCCGACCAGTTCCTTTCCCCTCCATCAGGCGCCCCGGCTGGCCAGGGGGGAGGTAGTTTAACCCAGGACCTTCTAGCTGTGAGGCGACAGACAGCACTACTGACTGTGCCACCTCTATCTAGCACGTTTCTCACCATGCATCACATTAAAGGTGCATCTCTAAACAAACTTGAGAAATTAATGGAAAAAAGAAAACGGACCGTGACGTGATGTGACGGCACACAGTTCTTTGCGGGAGTGTAATTGGACGGCCTCCAGGCTGCGTGTTTGGAAGCTTGTCTAAACAACGTGGAGCTTGGCCGGCTGCGCTGTGTAAACAGTCGAGCCTTGACCCTGCGAGGAGCAGAGGAATTCTTCTAGTGAGGGTTCACTGAAGGGCTGTCTTCTCCTGAGCTCATGTGTGGCAGTGGTGTGGCAGTGGTGGAAAAAAAGGATACTCAATTGTTCTACGTATAAGTAAAAGTATCAATGCTGCGATGTTTAGAACTACTCCGTAAGTATACGGAATTCAAAATGTACTTGAGTTAGTACAGAAGTATTGGCATGAAAATGTACTTAAAAGTACCAAAAGTAAAAGTTTTCAAAATGTATACAAATCTTTTGAAAAGAGCAGATCTTTTGTGAGCTTGTAGATCAGCTTTTTTTCAAATGGCCAAAATGTACTGTATAGGACTGAAGTGGTTACTTAGTTTCGTAATAATAATCTACAAAGTAACTAAAGTTTTCAAATCAATGTAGTGGAGTAAAACTACAATATTTGCCTCTGAGATGTAATGGAATATAGCTGTAAAAGTATTGGAAATTGGAAAGACTCAAGTAAAGTACAAAATTAATTTACTCAAGTACTTTCTAAGTACAGTACTTGAGTAAATGTACTGGTTACGTTCCACCACTGCTGTTTTCGGAGCTCATGTGCTGGAGAGTGTGAAAGAAACGACCGAGGTTCTTCTCCAGCGTGGGGCCTATAGCGATGATGGACGAGCCTAAACGTGTGCTTCTGGAGGCTAAAGGTAACAACGCGCGCACAATTTATGTTCCCACGGAGTGGCCTGCCGCTTCAGCTCGTATTTTAACAAACTCGCACGCCTCCAGAAGCGATAAAACAAAGATGTGTTTTTTTGCATCTCTCGTGTCATAACACCATGACACTATAATAGTGTTCCATGTCTGTAGTTTCATAGTAGGCAAACATTCTGTGAAAATAGGTGAACTTTCAGGGCAAAAGGCGGTGTAGTGAGAAAAAGGAGGGGAACAGGTATAGACCCCTGGGGGACCCCGGTAAACAAAGTATAGATTATATGGTTTAAATCAGGGGTGGGCAACTTTGACGATGGAGAGGGCCATTGTATTTCTACACTCACTCCAGAGGGCCACATATATTACAGAATATTTCTGTCTGTTTGCATGTTTGGAAATGTAACTCAAATCAATAATATATCAGTATTCTGATATTAACCTGAGGGCCGCATTAAGTGATGGTGGGGCCGCATGTTGCAGTTGCCCATGTCTGGTTTAAATTGTTAACCACTTTTCAACCCGATGTTTCAATTTTGAGCATGTCATTTTAGGGAAAATGTTTTTTTTTTTTTTTTACATGGTGGTAAGTGGTATCCACATTCCACATTGTCATCAACCCTCCCATCTTATTCAGCAGTTTTCACGCCTGGGCAGGGTGGGGCTGCAACCCCCCCCATCATCATGAAGTCAGCTTTAAACACACAGGTCTCTGTCCTTTGGGACGGACCCGATGGCGAGCCTATTGGGGAGGGGGGGGCGGTTGATGGGATGGGGTGGGGACCCCAGCAGGCAGCACAACTGGCAGCGGTGGAATTTCCTCTGTTTCCTGTATTCCTCCGTGCTGCATGCTGTGCAAACACTGCGCGTCCCATGAGACCGGGCAGGATTCGAGGGGGGGGGGGGGGGGGGGGGGGGAGTCAGCTTTGTTTATCGCCCACCTGGCAACTCTTGAGAGAGAACAGTTGCACTAGCATCATGTGGCACACCGGGCGATGACATATGGGCAGGGCCGTGCCTTCACGGGGGCGAAAGAGGACAAGGGTGTGTGTTTGTTTGTTCAGCGCTTCTTCACTTTCTCGCCGCCTTCCTGCTTTTTTTCGACTCTCACTGGGGTTCGTCCGTCAGCGGGCTGGTGTCGGAGTGCGTTGCAAAACGCCAGGAGTGGTCAAAGTCGACAGGGTTTGCTTACGCTGCTGGCGGGTTGGGGAGAGACGATGCATATATTTTCAAATTTAGAGTATGCAAATACTTTGAGGGGTGCAGACGCTGTGCAATACAATAATGCAGCAATGAGAGAATAAATGGGGGGGGGGGCTAATGAGTATCATTTTTGGGGTCCTTGACATGAAAAAGTATGGGAACACTGCTGTACACAAGGGTCTTTAATGTCTATAAAACAGTTGGATTCACTTCACTTATTTCACTTGGGATTCCTTCGTGCACATTCTCTGTCCGAGCCACAACGCTGTCTTCCCTCTCAGAAAGGTAGCACATACTTTCACCTACTATACTAAATATCTACCACCTGTCGAGTCATCGTAAATAAGAAAAAAGTTAAAACTAAATGAAACTTTTAAATAATAATAAATAAAAGCCACAGCTCTGAGCCCATCAGGAGGGATAAGGAGAAATGACTCACAGAGGTAATAAAACAAGTGGATCCAGTACGGTGTGTGTGTGTGTGTGTGTGTGTGTGTGTGTGTGTGTGTGTGTGTGTGTGTGTGTGTGTGTGTGTGTGCGCGAGTGCGCGCGTGTGTGTGTGTGTGTGTGTGTGTGTGTGTGTGTGTGTGAGTGAGAGAGAGAGAGAGAGTCTGTCTCCTCAGGGGAGCAAAGACAGAGCTCCTGAAACCAATTCACCTCCCTGGCTTTCAGACAGCTTGTGTTGCAAGAACAACACAGAGATAACAGAGCGCGGCTCTTAAACATGAAGGGAGCACGAGTTCACGCTTGGCTTGCCGGAGGGGGAAAGAAAAGCCTTGGGGCGGTTTGGAGCTGACCTCAACGCCGCAAAAAGCGAGTTCGTATCAACACCTTGGACTTCTCCGGGCCTAAATGGCTGTCTGCATCAAGAATGACAATAACTATAATAACTATATCTCTGCTCTTGTGCAGAACAACTTTTCACGATCTTCTAAATCAAATACAATACTGCCTCATCAACGTTGGTATAGTGACTTTATACATTGTCAGATGCTTGAATCTGTACCCAAATACAGCTCAAGTGGAGTTAAGAGGTTTTTTGTGGAGATGACTTTGTCATTCTAATAATCAATAATGGGGGGGGGGGGGGGGGGAAATCAAACCTGTCTGAACTGAGTGGTGCTGTTGGGGCGTCGGACTATATTAGGTGTCAGACTATTAGGTGTCGGACTATGTAGTCTGTACTGTACTGTACTGTACTGTACTGTACTGTACTGTACTGTACTGTACTGTACTGTACTGTACTGTACTGTACTGTACTGTACTGTTCGAGTCCCGATCCCGACGACCTTTGCTGCGTGTCATTCCCAGTCTCTCTCTCTCCCTGATTCCTGTCTCTCTCCACTATATCCTTGACCTATCAATAAAAAGACAGAAAAGCCCTAAAAATATCTTAAAAAGTAGAAAAAACCAACAACTAAATAACCGATTTCCAAGCTCATTCATAATCATTCATATCACATCAATTTGTGATCTGTAGATCACATTGGCGATTTTTCGTAAACTTAGAAAAGTATCATTGAGAATACAGTTGAAGCGAAACCCGCTGGCTTCTTTGTCATCATTTCTTAATTCCTGTTGTTTTTTTTGCTGGTCATTCCACACCTATCCAGTTCCCAAACAACATTAGGCGTTGGGACCGCTGGTAAGTTGATCCTTAAAGTCAACCTCGTTCATTAAATTAGTCATGCAACTTGAACCCTAAAGCACTATTTGTGTAATATCACCACCCTGCCAATTACAGATCCTATTCATTATAATACATATATTTTATTTTCCACCCTACCATAGGTGTGGTGCGGTGTTGATTTTGCCGACGAATACTTTGACCAAAATGGTTTGCCGACTACCGTTTTTCACTGACGAAAAGTAAATGGAAAGTAAATGAAAACTAAGCTACTATGACTAAAGCTAAGACTAAATATATTGAAAAAAAAATCAACAAATAAAACCTAAACTAAAATGTTAGGAAGCGACTAGTGGACAAGAGATCCAGTGTAAACCGTTTTACACTTAGTTGCATGCTACAAATCTACAAGCTTGTAGATCGGCTATTTTCAGCAAGTGTTAAACCAGTCATTACGACGGCATCAAGGCCTGCCAAAATACATTTTAGTCGACTAAATCAACTGTAGATTTAGTCGACAAAGATCGCATGATATTTAGTCGACTTTTGCACTTTTACTCAAGTACATTTTGAATTCCCGGACTTTGGCTTGTAACGAAGTATTTCTGTATTGCAGTATTGATACTTAACGTAACGTAAGTAATAAATGTGAGTACTTTTTCCACCACTAATCACGGTCCACCAGTGGAAGCTGGGCCCACGGGTCGTGACTTCTGAGTCTATAGTAGGGGAAGAAAACGTGTTCCTGATAAATGTTGACCCGGTCCTGCATCACGGCTCATGTCAGCGGTGTGCGTGCGCGCTGTGAGTGACGTGGCGTCTCACTCAGATAGGGAACTGAGGGGGGGGGGGGGGGGGGGATCTGCTGGCCTCTTCACAGCGTGAAGTGAACGAGCGAGCAGACCCGGTGGACCCACGGCAAGCGGCAGCCAATAGATTCCAGCCTACGCAACCCTTTCTCCCATTCTGGGAAAACCATTTGGGCCTAAATTCTAAATCTCAGACTGCGGGGCTGACAATCATCTGCAGACAGAGAGGTCTGAGCTCCTAATAGGCATTATAGGCCACGGAGCCCCCATAACTCTGTGTGTACACATTGAACCATATGGACCCGTAAGGGTCCGTCTGGCTGGCTCCATGTGTACACTCTCAGAGTTACAGAGCCCTAACTATCAATCATATAATATTAGCTCAATCAAGGGACCCTGAGAGGGGCCCAGTTCTCCACCACAGTCTACTCTATGTCACATTGAAGGGTTGTCCCTGTTGTTGATGTGAAAAGTAGGTTCAATCGTCGTGACACGTTTTCTGTGGTCTTGTCAGCAAAGTTTGTGTGGTGGGCGGGGCCATATTAGTCGCAGAGGACTAAGGGGGGGGTGGGTGGGGTTTAGTGGCCTTGCTGCAGGGTCAATTCGACATGTAGACACAGAGGGGGCGGCTCCCACCGGACAGGAGGCAAACCAGTGGCCTTCCGATCACCAGACGGACGCTCTACCCACACAGCACTACGGCCGACTGCATGCGTAGGGGCGTCTGTCTTGAGTGAATCAGGGAAGCATGTGACTGAGGGTCAGCCAAAGGATCTGGAATCCTCCGAGACGGTACAGCTGCTAGGGCACTCTCCTCTTCCCTTTGACCTCTTATATCTGCCTACACGGAAGATCCGGCGTGTCCCTTTAACTCTGTGAGTGTACTAAAATGTAGGCTATATCCTTAATTAACGCGCCAGCGTTTCTCAAAGTGGGTGCCATGACACAAGTCCAGGGGTGCCTCAGGAATGAATACTTTGACAATATATAATGCACTTGCGGGCATTCTTTTCCATTTTGAGCTTGTAGATCGTCTATTTTTTGGTGAATGTTCCCCCCCAGAATAAAGATGCTGGGGTTTAAACGTGAAGTATAAAGTTATATACAATCTGTCCGAATGGAAACACAATATATTTCTCAAGGTTCTATATTAACGGGAGTACCCTGGATGATTTGTTTTAATTTACAGGGGTACATTGAGCCCCCCCAAAATGAGACCACTGTTGTACACAGTAAAATCCTCTAACAACATCTCAAACCCACATCTCCCGCATCAGAGAACACATTTCTACCGCTCAGACGAGAAGAAATACCCGCTTGTCCAAGGAAGATATGTCATAAACCTTATGACCTTCAGGCAGCGCTACTTGCCAAACAGTGGGTGACCGACCCAACACTAGGGTCTGTCTACATTTCCTAATGGAAGACTAGAGAGACCACTTCCAACCACTGCAGATTACTACTTACATTGGCATACCGGTACTCTATCATACAGATTGGTAAAAAGAAAACAACTAATTTTTTATTCATTACAATACGTTCCGGATTGCAGTATTAATTGAACACAAATCAATACTGACGATTTTACTACACTAGAGCGGTGCCTGTGGGGCACTGGCCTACTTGGAACGATGCAAGTTGGAAATGTAATGTCTGTGTCCCCTTTATGCCCATATATGGAGTTCTTTGTCAGGCATGCCCAAATATAGAGTCTATGCAGATGTAATTGTGATGTCAGAACAATCATTGTGATGTCAGGCCAGCTCCATATATGGAGATATAGGGGTGATCAGGTCCAGAGCCTGGGGCAGAGGCTTTTGTGCTGGTTCTGGACAACGGTGTATCCGACGGACTCGACACCGGGTGATGTGGAACGCGTGTGTCGAATGAAGCAGGTGGAGCGAACGGTTCTTGAGTTACGTTACAGACATAATACATACACACGTACTGTATGTACAGTACATACAGAGACATGGTGCTTTTATGGACAATACTGTACATATCTATCTTGTTGTATTCGTCAGCATTTGGACTTCTCTCGCGGTATGATGTCATTATAAGCCTCTTCATGCCTTCATCCATCTTTACTGTACAACAATAGCTGCTGCAGCACAAATGGCCTTCTACTAATAATTCCCATGTGTTCCAAATTTGTCATCAGCCTTTATCTCCCCCCTCGAAATAGAACATGTAGTTGCTCTATTAGCATTCCTATGATTCACTCGCATGATATCATATCGCCGCAACCGCTAACATATACACAACAGACAACAGCCAGCTCTAAGAATAATAAACAGAAGAAAGAGGAGGGTTCTTTAAGTAAATACATGTAGCAGTACACTCTGGCCATGCCGACAAACAGACCTTCTGCCAGAAGTTGATGTAGAAGACCTCTCTGGAGAAGTTGAAGTAGATGTTGGTGTCGTAGGCGTCGTCTCCGGAGTTGGAGATGGTCAGGTTCAACGAGACGTTCCTGACCCCGCCCAGGGCCAGGTGGGGCTTGCTGTACATCCTGGAGATCCAAAAACGGAACAGCACAGACAGTCAGACACAATGGAACAGCACAGACAGTCAGACACAATGGAGTTCACTAAACGGAACAGCACAGACAGTCAGACACAATGGAACAGCACAGACAGTCAGACACAATGGAACAGCACAGACAGTCAGACACAATGGAGTTCACTAAACGGAACAGCACAGACAGTCAGACACAATGGAGTTCACTAAACGGAACAGCACAGACAGGCAGACACAATGGAGTTCACTAAACGGAACAGCACAGACAGTCAGACACAATGGAGTTCACTAAACGGAACAGCACAGACAGGCAGACACAATGGATTTCACTAAATCCACAGACAGTCAGACACAATGGAACAGCACAGACAGTCAGACACAATGGATTTCACTAAACGGAACAGCACAGACAGTCAGACACAATGGATTTCACTAAATATGCACACCTGACACCTCGAGCAACCATTGTGCGAATGGAAAAAAAGCGTTAAGCTGGGATTTAGACAGACGGGAGCCAGTTCCTTTTATAGAGTTCTAAAGCTGCAATTGATGTCTTATACCCGGGATTAGATCTTTACTTTATTTATTTTTACTGCTGTTAACGACTGATTGGGCGGGGGAAATGTCAGTGTCAGCCCAGTAGGGGTCCCACCCAAACACTGTTGTATTAGACGTAGGCTATTGTATGAACCATACAGATTGATTAAGTTCTGGATTGCAGCTTTAAAGGTAATTGTTTCAGACGAAAGATGAGAGTGTTCGTTCAAAAGCATGTTTATGTGACTTTTAAATAAAGAATTGATGGATGACTGACTGCCGCCTTCCTGGAGAGGAAGCGGGTGTGCTATTGTTTCTCTGAAGAGACAGACAACCAAAAAAAGAAAAAAAAAGGCATCTCCCTGTAATGAACGAAAATACATGGACATCCTCCATGCTTTTAGAGCCAAAGCATGCATCATTCAGGGTTCCATTCTCCACACCCAGGCCGGGCCTCCTCACGACCATGACGTCAGCCTTACTTCCTCGGAGCAGGGCGGACTGGCCAGTAACGCTAATATAAACAGTACACGTTTTAACCCATTTAGACCTGAGACCAGATTCTAACAAAACATTTTTTTACTAAACTTTTATCCCATGATTTTGCAACCCATTTCTTCACCCAGTGTCAATCATCTAATGTAATCCTGGGCTCTAGACTTCCTCTGCCAACCTGGGGGGGGGGGGGGGGGCAGCGGACTGACCTCATGCTTACTTCTATGCATGAGGAGTTCAAGCTGCTTCTTTTCACCTGACAGGGGGGGGGGGGGGTTTAACTCATATCTTTGCTTCTGCCCACCTGGAACAACATATTTTCAGATGCGGGTCGGGGGCCAATCACATATAGTTTTCGGGGGACTTGACATGAAATATTGAGCACCACTGATATAGAAACAGGAAACTGTCATTTAGAAGAGATTTTTTCGACTAAATGGGTTAAAATAACGATTAAAAGTGGTTCAAAGCTATGAGGGGACACAGATGCGTTCCTCAGGTCTAAATGGGTTAATGGCCAAACCGAGAAGGAAGCTACAGTAGTGCGTTTAGTTTTTTCTTACCCAGAAAGCAACAGTCTCCCGTGTAGACGCAGGTCGGCGGCGCAGTCGTCTGACAGGCAGTTCTTCTCGAACCAAGTCTGAAGAGGAGGAAAAAGTAACTAAGTACATTTACTTAAGCACTGTAATTACGCTTTGAAGTATTTGTACTTCACTTGAGCGTGTCAAATTTTCTGTACTTTCACTTCTACTCCACTACATTTCAGAGGCAACTAATTGTACTTTTGTAAAAACTTTAGTTACTAGTTACTTTGAATATTATCACAATAGCCCTATAGGCTATTTGAAAATAGCAGATCTACAAGCTCACTTTTCAAAAGATTTGAAAACTTAACATGGGACATATTCCGCATATTGAATACTTTCTACTTTTGGTACTTTAATTACCAATACATTTGTACTTTTACTCAAGTAAATTTTTAATTCCGAACTTTTACTTGCAATGTTCTACATTAATAGTATTTTATTAAATTTTATATATATATATATATATATATATATATATATATATTATGGCTTTTCTGACTTTATTGATATAGTACTATCAAGTGAAGACTGACAGGAAGGAGAGAGAGAGAGAAGGGGAGAGACATGCAGCAAAGGTCGTCATGAACGGGACTCGAACATGCGACGCGCTGTCAGGCCAGAGCCAATTATGTGGCATCCACCTGGACCACTTGGCCTATTGCAGTATTGAGACTTTTACTGAAGTAAAACATGCAAATACTTTTTTTCCACCACTGCTTATGACCTCATGGTCAACATAATAGTGTAGCTAGTGTAGCCTAAACACTGGACTCTACACAGGGGGCAGTGTTGTGTCACTGTTGCAATAATGGCTCCAGTGCCTCTCAACCCTTTTTCATGTCAAGGAGGACGGACGGTCCCCCACATTAATATGCATTTGGCCACGGACCCCCCCATCTGAAAATATGTTGTTCCAGGACATTTTCAAGATAAAAAAAATAGCAGATCTACAAGCTCCTAGCTATAAGGTGACACAGACGCCTTGTTCCCTCTGCCTTTCTATATCTGTGTCGAATGAAAATAAAGGCCCCTAAAAAAAATAACATGAAAAAATAAATGAAAATACTAATAATAATAAATAAAGACCAACGCTTCGCCGGATGAAAGTAAGTAAACGTAATGCATGGTAATCAAATCCCCATTTAACGGCCATGAATTCCTGACAAAATGGATTCTCTTAAGTGCTGAGAGATGCTAATCCGACCCCCCCACCTCTCAAGAAGCGCATGCTGTGGCCGGGGAAGCACATGTGGCATGGGGGGGGGGGGTGTTGGGGGGGTTGCTAAGAAAATAAATTCATCAATCTCCTGGATTCCACTGTTGAAAAGTCAACACAGCCCCCAATAGCAAGCTATATGGTAACCAACACCATATCATTTTAAACCTCTCCATTTTGGATCTATTCCATACATTCCTGCAGGCCTGCTGATGGGAAGAGGACGTGCCTTTAATGCCTTCCTTACAGGTGTCGCCCGGATTTGTGGTCAGTTTCTCATTTCTAGCCCAATCAGGACATCAACCACTTCAGAAACTTAAGTTAAAAATAAAATAAAAAAGGACTGAGGCCTACTGGATTTGGTGGACCCCTCCAGATCACTGTTTCCCAAACAGTGGGTCGGGGACCCATTTGTGGGTCACGGACCAATTTTTATGGGCCACGGCGACTCGAGGAAAAATCTTTCCCGACTGCAAAACAAACAAAAAAACAAAAAATCCATAAATGAAGAAGTAGTGAAAATAGCTGATCTACAAGCACGCAACGTGGAAGCTGCTATTTTCACTAGTTTGGGTCCCTGGCAAACAAAAATGTCTAATCTCTCGTTTGAGTCTCGACCTGAAAAGTTTGGGAAACACTGGTCCAGATAACCTGTAGTGTACTTCAACTTCTACAGGTAATGACGCTTATCAATGTGTGACCAACACCTAGAGAACACCGACCGATCCAGTAAACATAATAGTCAGACAGTGGCCTGTTTAGAGTGTCCGCCCTGAAACTGGGAGGTCGGGGGTTCGATCCCTGGCCGGGTCATACCAAATACTGTAAAAATGGGACCCAATGGGACCCAATGTCTCCCTGCTTGGCACTCAGCATTAATGAGTTGGATTGGGGCTCAAATCAACGAATGATTCCCGAGCGCGGCGCACGCTGCGGCTCACCGCTCCAAGAGATGGGTCATGCGGAGAACAAATTTCACTGCGGCAAAGCAGTGAAATGTGACTAAAATGTGACTAATCGTACGACTTTGACTTTGAGCTAAACATCTGTGTGAACAGCTCTATGACATTCTAATTGCAATATATTCCACTCCATAATACTGAAGGAGGGGACATGTTTTTGTTTTTTATTCCCTCATTGACCAACACCTTGAACCAGTTCCACACCATGCTGTCATCTCCAACCCCCGCAGTATATTACTCCACGTTATAATTTAATTAGATACTGTAGTAGTATGACTCAAACAGTATCCCTCAAGTCATAGTCATAGCAGCTCTTCAGTAGATTGTCAGAACATCGTCAGTGAGAAAGGGGGGGGGGGGACATTCATTTTGCCACGGTGTAATTATGTTAATTCTATTCAGATTCACTGCATAGAGAGAGTTCCTCTGCTGGACACTTCTTCTCAGTGGCAAAGCAGTAGAATTAGCATTAGGCTAATCATCAGTGAATAAAGCCTGAATTAAACCTTCAGGAAAAGATTAGGAAAGCACGAAGAGTTGGAATGGCACATCTATCTGTTCCATTCTTGCCAACCGGTGCTAAACTCGCAAATTTCATGTGCAATGCCACTATAGGCTAAAGTAGAAGCCCCTCATTTTTGTTGCATATATAGTGTTTGAAATATTTAAGTTGAATGCTTTTAGTATTTTTATTATTTTTGAGGTGTGCTAGCCCCTCCTATGTCCAGCTTTGAGGGTGCGTGTAAACACAATCCTTGCCCTAAGACAAACACTGAATGCCATTGATAATGAATGGCCAGTTTTACGTCATTGTCCCAACACAAACATCACATGCCATTACCACTGTAACTCTGAGAGTGTACAAATGGAAGCCAATGGATTTGGTTCCATTTACACTCTCAGAATTATGGGGATTCTTGAAATGAAAGTGTGAGACCCACTGGTCCATGTGAAGGACAAGTTAAAGTGGGCTGGAGTCCTACGCCATAGCCTGGCCACATGAATCTATGATGTACGACAAGTTAGTCTTGTTCATTTAACCTCGACAGTGTGTGATTTACTCCTTCTACTGCACAAAACGCTTTGTGGTGGGTCCCCTGACAAAAAGACATCCAGAACCCCAGAAAAGATTTGGAATGTCTGCTTCATGCTGCCTCCAATCCCCATTCATCACATGGGGGGTTGACAGCGTGTCTAACCTCATTTCTTGCAGCGATCTTGTCCCCTTTCTGCCATCGCAGCACTGGAGTCAAGGCGGGCAGGTCTCTGTCCTGCGGTCCGGTCAGCACGTGTTTCCCCAAGCTGTAAGCCACCTCAAACGTGATGGCAGCGAACACGTCCTTCACGTCCTTCTGTAAAAGAGCACACGCAAGCGAGGTTATCTCAACAGATGTGATTCGTGACAACTGAAGAATACTAGTAGGAACCTCTATGCACCACTTACATGGTGCATAGAGAGATATTCAAGATAAATGACAGCTTTTTTAGTAATTGCCAGTTGATCAATGAAATATAGTAGAGCCTCCTTAATGTCAAGTCCACAATCACAACACCAGTGGGAGTTGAACAAACCACGTGCAACGCAGATTCGGCTCAAACAAGGGGTTAAATAAATGTTCTCCTATGACACTAAAATGTGGAACGCCCTACCAGCGCACTACCAACAGCCTTAAAGACATGTGAATCCCTAGACTCCTTCAAAACCGCTCTCAAGGACCTGTCCCTGTATGAGTGACTCTCATGCCAACAGTAGATAGTGAAGCATAAATATGCTTACATTCTTTACAAATTCAGTTGCACCTTCTTGGTTTTGGTACGCAGGTCAAATAAAACCGTCTAGGGCTGACCCATTAGGGTCGCTGCCTGTTGCCGAGTCCCCAAGCAATTTCTGCATGCAACTCCCCTAATCTTTCCCTATTTCCTTTCCCTTTAAAGGCAGAAAACCTTCTCAAAAGTCTTTAAAAAGAAAAGCCTAAAACTGTGAAATAAAGATAACAAGCTCTCTCCATCCACCACCCATCCATCCATCGCTGTCTGTCTACAAATCAGATGAGAAGTGTGATTTAACGTACAGTAACATCAGTATACCGCCAGACTTGGCAACAAGAGTCCTCTTAAAAATGTCAACTTACTGCAGTATGGAATGCTCAAAAGACAGAAGTCAGAAATGTATCTTGTCAAAAGATATAAGCTCATTTCAGCTCATTCCCTGACCCTGAGAAGGGCATGGGCTATATGATGATGGTGACGTGTTGCCGGTCAAATCTTTGCGTGTGCATCTTTTTTTTGTTGAATCTGGCTATATGACAAGAAACCACAAAGGGGTGTTTCATTTGGCTGCAGATTTGGAAATAATGAAGAGTCCCTTTGAAATCCCATGTCTTCATTAGAGGATATCGCTGGAAGGCTTACATGGGACGAAGCAGCAGATATTATTAATGTTGCTGTTTTCAATTCAACCCCCATGTCCATTAAACTCGACTGTGATCTTTTTGAAGGCCAGTTGGTGGGCCCTGGCTCTGATCTCCACGTCTCAAAGCCACAGGAAAAAACACACGTAAGCTCCAGAGGCAAACGTTGTGCCTCTGTGCCCCGTCTGATGTCTGCCAACGTGGAGCCACGGCCCACAGTGTAAACATAAGGGCTACTCTGTGTCTTTTCCGGTTGTCAGTGAGGGATCTTTTTTCTTCTGTTTGTCTGTTATCACAACGCTTCCCTACGTCCAACCCACCCCACCGCAGGCAGCCACCCGAAAGGTGGAAAAAGTACTTGCATGTTTTACTTAAGTAAAAGTATCAATACTGCAATATGGAAATACTCTGTTACAAGTAAGAAGTCCGGGAATTCAAAATGTACTTCAGTAAAAGTACAAAGGTATTGGCATCAAAATGTAGTTGAAGTACCAAAAGTAGAAAGTACAGTATATGCACGATGTCCCATTTCAAGTCCCATTTTCATTTTCAAATGAAAATATCTACAAGCTCACAATGTGTAGCGACGCATTGTGAGCTTGCAGATCTGCTATTTTCAAATGGCCGAATGTATATAGGGCTGAAGTAAAAGTACAATATTTTCCTCTGAGATGTAGTCGAGTAGAAGTAAAAGTATTGGAAATTAGAAATACTAAAAGTAATTTCCACCACTGGCAGCCGCACATATCAGGACACGCTCGCTCTGCAAAGAACTCACACACTCTCAAAAACCTGAGTGTGCCATTTCTTTCTCACGAGTTAAATGAACGCCCCTTTGCTACCTAGCAACAGTGAGAGAGTTATGACAGGAAAGAGGAAAAGTTGTGTTATGTGCAGGACATGAACAGGCAAAAAAAATAAAATAAAGAGATGGCTCGGGCTCCCCGCTGGGAACAGTGCTGCACGCCCATAACTAAATGGGTCATGACCACATCAGTTCATTCTCACTGATCCTCCTTGGTTCTTTACGAGGACATTAACTTCCTGACTGTCCATTGGACCCTACCACTAGTAACCACTCCAAGCGTCTGGCGAGTTCCCATGCACACTAGGACGGGTCAGCGATAACGCTCAGTTAACATCATGGCCGACTGCAGTCAGAAGAAGAGGTCACCCTCCCATCCATCATTATATGATGCCTCACTGGGGCTCATAGAGACGGTGTTGTTTGGAGCAATGTCTGGTCAGCTCAGGAGCCGAGGTGAACAATGTTGTGCTCAGTCAGTGCCACGACAAGTGGTGGTGTATAACTGTGGAAGGAGGGAGGCTGATGGCGAAAATCCTTCCAGTCTCAGTTCCCCCCATTAAAAGCAGAATGCGTCAAATGGCCCCTGTCCGCTGGCCTCAGAGTGAACCCCCCCCCCCCCCCCTGGGAACACTTAGCACGGGGGTCTCGGCGGCGCAGGCGCGCAGCCCCCCTCCCCCCCTCCCCCCCCCCCCGGCCCTGCCGCTCCCCACTGTTTATCTCACGTTTTTCACGAGCCTCGAGAGAATTGCTGGGGACATAATGACCTGTTGTTCTAAAATCTAAATGTGATGTTTGCGCAGAATCTCATGCTTGAAAAGTGACCTTTAAGTGAATAGGGGCGCAGTCATTAGATTTTTTCCATTAAACGAGAGTGCAGTATATCGCTTTCGAAAACGTTTCCAACAGTATACCCAGATTATTGGGCAGGCACAAAATCACTTCCTACCTCAAACACAGTGGGGCTATAGACTAGCTGGAGGACCCCCAGGACTCGCAGCCACTGCACATTACAAGTGGAGGCGGTCATTGGTAACACTTGGCCTGTGCTTTTTTTTTATTACGCCCTTATTAAAGCTACAATCCATGAGTTTTATGTCCGTTACCTCTCTCTCTCTCTAATGTCTGAACTACAATAAGGATAAACACACAGAGAGGCAGAGACAGATCAAGGGCTCTATTTTCGTCCATGCTAAACCCCGTATCCCTAAACTACTTTGCCTTTTTTGAGTGGTGCAAGCCACTCCTATATGCAGAGCTGTGTGTGTGTGTGTGTGTGTGTGTGTGTGTGTGTGTATGTATATGTACAGTATGTATGTGTACGTACGTACATGTATGTATGAGTACGTAGCTGCAACACCTAAAGTGGCCAGTAGAGTAGGCCTACACACACACACACACACACACACACAGTACAGTACAGTACAGTACAGTACAGTACAGTACAGTACAGTACAGTACAGTACAGTACAGTACAGTACAGTACAGTACAGTACAGTACAGTACAGTACAGTACAGTACCACTCACTTTTACTATTTTGAAAATATTTTTCTAATAGTTAAAGCTCACAACGTGTCGATGTAGATTGGCTAGTTGACCTTTTCAATTTTTATTTTCAAAATAGTAAATAAAAGTAGTTTAGAGAGCCCAGATTGTCTTTGTGCCCTAGTGATGTCTGCCAACGTGAAGCCATGGAACGTAGTGTTGAACACTAAGCGTTCAATCCAGTATGCTCTTTCAAATAACTGTATAGACATTATGGATCAGTTGTTATCAGTGGTGTAGTGATAGTCTACCGTTATACCCTATACTACATAGTATCATCATATCATGTAGTGATAGTCTACCGTTATACCCTACTGTATATACTACATAGTATCATCATATCATGCTAATCATTTCATCCATTGACCACACGCAAGAGCATACAGTACGTACTATTTATACCGTCCGAAACAACCTAGGCGACAGCACTGGTTGTACAGTAATCCTACCCTAATGGAAGAGTAAGGTCCAACCACTGCAGTGATGCACATACGTTATATTGTGTAATATCATCTTCAATATTACTTAAAAATAATGTTTTATTCATTAAACTAAGCCCCGGATTGTTCCCAATATTGCTTCACCACGGCTCTTGTCCCTGGGCGAGTGAGGGAATAGCCTCCCCCATAACATAATAATTATTCCTTTATTTATGGAACGGAGAAGTTCCTGACATGGATAGTGTTAATAGCCTGTCACGGGTCGTTAGAGTTAAATACAGTCATTGTGTTAGTTTCATTAAAGCCTCAGGGAAGTGGCTGTAGCTTTCAAATCAAACAGGACATAGCCTACAGTATATCAATGACACGGAGGTTCTTCAAAACTCACTATTCAAATGAAAACTTGTGGTAGAATACTTGTGGTAGAATACCATTCTGAGTCTGAGTAGCAGAGTTCATTAATGTCATAATCTCTTTGATATTAATATCCTCCAAAAGGAGATTCTCCTAACAATGGATCCCAGTCTGTTCCCTGACCCAGTGTTAGAAGTTAAGAGTGTTTCCTGACAGGCCTCACAACAAGTTCATAGATCAATTTCAACTACATAATGCATTTGAATCATTCCATTAATTATCCATAGAAATGGTCTAAAACAACTGGAAGAGAACAATGTAAAAAGAAAAAGAAACGCACACGTGTGTCATGAACGTGCGCTATAGAGAGACAGGATGTTAAATCTTGATTTTCATTAAATAATTATGTCTGTCTCTTCGTATATATATATATATATATATATATATATCTTTTTTTGTTTGGTTTTTTTCAAAAAAGAAGAAAGGACTTCGCCGTGAGCTTCGTCAGCTGCTCACGGCCTGACAAAGCTCACGACGAAACACGTCGTGCTAATAAATAAGTTGATGATGCAGTAAGTTGTCCGTCTTTGTTCCCTGGAGTGTGCAGTGTAGTTTTTCCAGAAAACTATAGGTCAGGATTTAAAAAGCGTTTTTAGAATGGGCCTGCAGGTCTAAAAAAACTACTTTAAAACACTTTTCAAGTAAAGAATTATAGTTCACCCGGACGGAACGATGCGTTGTAGAGGAGCACAGCAACAACGCAAGCTCTCAAAGCTGCATGTTTTATCTCCCATTTGAAATTGGAACCATGGTCTCCCACACGCAGGAGACCCACACATCCACCACTCACCAAGAGGGAGCCATGGTCTCCCACACGCAGGAGACCCACACATCCACCAATCACCAAGAGGGAGCCATGGTCTCCCACACGCAGGAGACCCACACATCCACCAATCACCAAGAGGGAGCCATGGTCTCCCACACGCAGGAGACCCACACATCCACCACTCACCAAGAGGGACCAAGGCGCTATATAAATGCACCATTTACCATTCAAATAAGTTCCGGATTGCGACTTTAACTCTCACATGCTAATCTGATCAGCAAGATGGCAGCGGACCAAACTGCCCCTCCATGTTCACAGAGCGGTTCTCTCATAGTGGGTGCGGGGAGGATGATGTCACCTTTAGAAGCTCTGATCTTCAGTATAAACGCCCCGTGCTTGGCCCAAACTCAGGAGCAACACAACAGAACTCTTTGCTCTGGTCGACGCGTTAGCCAGGCCGGCCTCTCCTTCCACTGTAAAAAACGCACATGTACCGTACGCACCGCTACGCTGCTACGCACAGAGAGCCGGCAAGTGGTCATGGGAACTATCGTAGGAAACTGACTAACGTACGTTCTTCCTTTTTAGGGCAAAAGGCACTTGGATGACTTGCAGGATTTAGGGGCCGCTCATGCTTAATGTCAATGTGCAATGCATGGGAATCTCATATGGATAAGTAGAAACAGCTCTCTCTGGCTGAGTGATAGATGGATGAATGGGAACAATGAAGTGTTAAAATAGACAGAGGGCCATTTGGAATTTCTCTTGACAAGTATTTACGCTCACATCTCTGGCATATGGGATACATGCGTTCACGATGCCAAACTTAATATTCTCATGGTCTCACGACGAAGCATATGGTAGAGTAAGAGTCAGACCGTGTGCATAAACTCTGGGCCTTACGTCGGTGTTGTTTTTCCGGCATGCCATCGCTGACTGGTCTACGTCAGTGGTTCTGACTGGTCTACGTCAGTGGTTCTGACTGGTTCTGACTGGTCTACGTCAGTGGTTCTGACTGGTTCTGACTGGTCTACGTCAGTGGTTCTGACTGGTTCTGACTGGTCTATGTCAGTGGTTCTGACTGGTTCTGACTGGTCTACATCAGTGGTTCTGACTGGTTCTGACTGGTCTACGTCAGTGGTTCTGACTGGTTCTGAGTGGTCTACGTCAGTGGTTCTCAACTTTTTTGTGTCAAGGAAATTGACACTTTTTAGCCTGCAGACCCCATTCGAAAATATACACCAAGGACCCCGATAAGAGAAGATGTTTACGGCTCTAGCAGTGATTCTCAACCATTTTCATTTCAAGGACCCCCTCAGTTTGACATGCATTAGGGCCTAATGATTAGGCTACGGGCCCCATTTAATGGCATTTCTATATCTGGGACCCCAATTTATATTGCAAAATCAATGTTAATTGAACTCTGAGTGTGTACAAATGAAACCAAATGGCGGTCCACAGCTAATTGACAGCAGTTGTGTGAACCAAATGGACCCTAGCTATTATGGGTCAATAACCCGCCTCAATTACAGAAACCTCAGTCAGCACTGAGGGTTTTACATCAAGACTGGGCTGCAAGTCCTAGAGATAAAAACTAATCTCAAACTGTAATTAACATCAAGACTGGGCTCCTAGAGATAAAAACTAATCTCAAACTGTAATTAGGGCAACCACACTAATAATGCATATCAAACCATGGGGCTCTTGATTGTACAATGGCTGAGAAACTGTGTTCTAAAGCCACTTTGTCACTGGTGGTTTTATACTAGACACTTACTCCAATCGTAATGCCTCTTGCAAAACTGCTTAGGTTTCGCTATACACGGCGAAACATCCTCAGGGATTAGGATTTTACTGTGCGGTTTTACTCTTTCATACTTGATTTATCTGCTAGAAACCCTTCCATATTTCCCACTGATGTATACTTAATTGTGTTCCCCAAGCTCCGCTCCTCATTTAGTTTCGACATCTTTAAAAGCTAACATGGATGCCACTTGCTAACAACTTTGCAGTAAGTTGTTGCTTCTGAACCTTAAGCAATATCACCAACTAAGCATTTCCTATTCTGTTGTTGTTACTGCACTACTTTCATCATTATTTTAATTCTTGATCAAGCCTTGTCGGTGCATTTACTATTGAGTTGGGCCTGTAGTCAGTGGCGGAAAAAGTACCCAATTGTTTTACTGAAGGAAAAGTATCAATAAGTACAAAAGTATTGTCATCAAAATGTACTAATGTACCAAAAGTAAAAGTACTCATTGTGTCTCGTTTAAGGTTTTTTAACGTTTGAAAATAGCCGATCTACAAGCTCACCATGCGTCGCGATGTGACGCATGGTGAGCTTGTAGATCTGCCATTTTCAAATTTTTCCGAAATGTATATAGGGCTGAAGTGGTTAATGTATGTTTTGTAATAATAATCAAAGTTACTATAGCAACTCAAGTTTTCAAATAAATGTAGTCGAGTAAAACTGTAAAAGTACAATAGTTGCCTCTGAGATGTAGTGGAGGAGAAGAAAAAGTAAATTGGAAATACTCAAGTAAAGTACAAATACCTCAAAATTGTACTTAAATACAGTACTTAAATAAAATAATGTACTTAGTTTACACCACTGCCTATTGTCTATGTCCTAACAAATCAGAAGTGGTTCTGCCCCAGTGCCTTTGTCTTTCGACTTCTGGTCTGCAATCCGTTACGTTTTTCTCATTGATAGTCCACGGTGTAGAGAGACAGGAAACAGGGAGGGAGAGCCGGGGGGGGTGGGGGGTGGGGGGGGGGTAATGGAGACGGGACTGACTCGCTGCCAGGCGTCAGAGCCCGCGGCGCGGCCCACGGCCCACAACCCAACCACCCGGCCATCAGCACACCCTGTTGCCCGTTTTCTGCTGGTTATTTTACTATCTGATTATCAATTTGATTTGATTTGATTTATTTAGAAAAGCAATCATAATAAAACATTCAGCGATTCAAGGATTTCACAGTAAAGTCCGAAGACTTATACTGACTCTATGAGTCAGTAAAGTAATAACTCTATGAGTCATTTGTGCTTAATTGCCTCCAAGTGATTTATTTGTGTCACTCAAGCCTTAGAGATAAAAAAAAATCTGAATTGTTAAAAAAATAATCACCCAAGCACCAAAAGTTACAGCAAGGCTGTTCAGAACCGTGTTACTCTGAGTAATGTCTAAAAATCGTAGCGAAAGTATGAAGCATATATGATTCAACCTCATGATTACCTCCCGAACTCCTGCCAGAAGAGAATAGTTGCGTCTGTGTGATGTTAGTAATAGAGGCAGACCCTCAGATGTCTGTCCAGCCTCATACACAAACCTGAACCACTAGTAATAAATTGCAGATTTTTTACCCCAGGACTGTTTGTGTCACGACGTTTCCAGAAACAGATCAAACTAACTGTATCATTCCAAAGGAATCATGCATTTACTGTACGATGTCTCGGTAGTAAGGCAAAAATGCTGTTGCCATTGAGAGGCAACATCTTTAGTTAATAAAGATTAGATTATTAGATATGTATAGTATAGTGGCCAGTTGAGTTCCAATGCTAACTGAATGCTTCCAAATGGTAATAATGAATGTTTTTTTCCTATAGTGAAAGAACAACAAAAACAGTGCGCGTACAATTTCTGATCGAAAATGAAATACAGCCCTGCGTTGTTGTTCTTTTGTCTAGACTATATATTTTGCTGTCTGATATAGTGTACGAGGAATTGATGCAGTCTGTGAGGAGTCAAGACTATGCCCTGGCAAGGTTAATGTTATAATATCACATCACATGACATTGACAGAAGAGCTGTTTACGTTGCCTAATGTCTTCTCCTTGCTTCTATGCTTTGGTTGTGCCCTATACCGCTCAGATGATACCTTTGCAAGGATTCATATAATCAAGTGTTATAATGGCAACTGCAGCTAGGTTGAAACAGATTGGAGCAACAGAGGGTCAGTCTTTGACTGACTCACTGTGAGAATAGAGGGACGCAGTCCCGCCCCCGGCGAGAGGCCCGGAAAAATTATTCCTCGTTCATTTTCCCCATAGACTTTTCAAAAAGTTTTTATTTAAAGATGTTAACACTGCGGAAAGCCAACTTGGCTCGGGACAAATCATGACAATAAACACAATGTTTTGGGCCTATATCAAATAATTAGAAAGAAGAAAAACTAAACAAAAAGTGTTGTACCCTGCCCTGTTTTTCTTCTTTCTAATTATTTGATAGGCCCACCACATTTTGTTTATTGTCATGATTTGTCACGAGCCGAGTTGGCTTTGTCTGCGGTGTAAATGGAACCAAACGGACCCTATAGTGGGTCCATTTGGTTCCATTCGTACACTGAGTTAAATTAACATTGATTTTACAATATAAATTGGGGTACCAGAGATAGAAATGCCATTAAATGGGGGTCCGTAGACTAATGCATGTCAAACCGGGGGATCTTGAAATTAAACGGGTTGAGAATCACTGCCATATCTTTTCAAATGGGGGTCCAAAATGTGCCTCACATCTTTGAATATATATTGTTACAGAGTGAACATTTTAAATTAACTTAAGCTTCTGGGGAGGTCCATGGAACAACATATTTTCAGATGGGGCGTAGGCATATTACTTATCATTTTTGGGGTCCTTGAGCACCACTGATACAGAAACATAAGGTTTTCCAGAAAACTGTCATGATTTAGAAGACATTTTTTCAGTCAGTCACAACAATTCTGTTGACACATATCATTCCTGTCTGTCTGTCTGTTTATTGAGCCAATTTGCATGAAGCAAATCTTTGCGAATCATATTATTTAGCTTTATAATTTAATGCTTCGGAACTGTAATGTGTTTCTGTTCACAAGTATTTTGTCTTTTTAGTGGACAGTTTCGAGTTTGATGATTCCATCTGTCACATTAATGCTGATTGTTGTGTGCTGCTAAATCCATTTCATGCCAGATAGTGGTTCTTCTAGCAGAACCAAAAGACGGGTACCACTGTACCGCTACATTATATATACTAGGACCTCATACTGTTTGGTGTATTCATTTTAGAGTGTTAAAACTCGTTTGTCTACTGGAAATGTTCACTCAGTATTTGTTGCACGTTTTACGTTATGGCTCGTACTGTACACACTGCACAATATTTGCTCCGATTATGCTGTCGGGGAGCATTTTTGGCGCTCACCGACAAAACCCCCGATCTGACGCAAGATCGGGCTTTGATCGCCAAGGTTTTGCTCGCTGTGTGTGAAAGGATCTGCGAGAAGATCCAGCGCCGATAAAAGCCCTCGCCGACGCCTTCCCGAGCGTTTCTGAATATCTACAGTAGCAGGTTTGATATTTGGCTCTCTCGCCGACTGGACATCATACTAGTATGAACTGGGTTGCGACCGCGTCCCAAGAAGGCCTGTATTACAGCCAATGTAATACACTGCCGATCCCTACTCGGCTATCAATCGTTTAGTGTGAAAACCACAAAGATATAATGACTCCTGTAGTGTGAAATACATAACGATCTGATGACTCGCCGACAACTTTAAAACTCCTACAGTCTGTAGGGGGCTAGGGGCCATTAGTCATTCAAAGACACATTCTTGCAATTTGTCTGGTCTAATTGTTCTGTGCCTGTGAATACATTTAGTGTAGAGGGAAATACTAGCAGACTGCAGACCTATCAGGTAATGGAGGGTACGGGCCACACTTTATACTGACGTGATTCAGACAAATACTAGGTTTGGACTTTTTTGATTCACTACTATGGTGTACAGTTGTGCCTCACGAGCGTCTTCCTAGGGAGGTCCTCGAGGCACGTCCCACTGGGAGGAGATCCCCGGGGGGGGCAGACCAAGAATGAGATGGAGGGATCACATCAACTCACTGGCCTTGGAACGCATCAGGTTCTCCCAGGAGGAAGTTACCAATGTTGCTCTGGAGAGGGAAGTCTAGAACTATTCAGTATTTTGTCACCATTTTCATTTTAAGAGCTAGGTCAAAATAATCTTAACCTTTACTAAGTGAAAACATTATGAATGCTGTAAAACACAACAATGTGGTGTAATATCCCCCTTTGAGCAAACCTGTACTACATATTTCCCCTAGTAAAAAAGGAAAAAAATCTGCCCTTTGGGGGAAAGAGCACTTTATAGAGAGCTATCACTTAACTGACAGGAAACATATACCATATGTACAGTCATGCATGATCTACACCACGAACAAACACCAATAAATACCTTTCTGTGCATAACAGAGCATACCACAGTCATTCCATCCCAGAAGCAGCACGTACGTACTGTATCATAGTTCTATCCAAAGTTGAAGATCTTGAAATTGAAACAGGTTTTGTTTCAGGATGTTCTTCCAAAATATGCAAGACACGCACGCACGCACGCAGACTTGCTCGCACTCAGAACTACACCCCCACACACACACTCACACATACACACACACACACCCACACACCCACCCACAAACAGCTCAGACCATAACACAGTCCATGCCTCATGGAATATTTCCCAAAGGAGATTAGTACTCTAGTCCAGTGGTTCCCAAACTTTTTCATGTCAAGGACTTGCCTGCGGACCCCCGTTTAAAAAAAAATGCCAGGGACCCCCATAACAGAAGAACTTTATGGCTCAAGCAGTAATTCTCAACCATTTTAATTTGGTTCCATTTGTACGCTCTCTGAGTTAAAGAACCCATAAGGGCCAATTTAGTTGGTATCTATCATTTAGCTGGGGACCCCCTGGAACTCCCTCAAGGACCCCTAGGGGTCCCCGCCCAGACCCCACTTTGAGAACCAATGCTCTAGTCCAGTCAGTGGTTCCCAAAAGACCCACAAGATAACTTTTATGTCTACCTACCTAACTAAGTGAAAATGGTCTCTACAAGTTCGCAAACCAGTTGAACTTTACTTCTCCAACTAGGTTTGTTTTATTTGTATTTATGGATTTCTTTCAAATGTATGAAATGCTCTGGTTCTATATTGTTTTTAATTTCAGAAAATGTTTTGAAATAGTACAAAAAAAAACATTGTAGTGGGGGAAAAAAAACAACATAGAAATGGGTCCTGACCCACTGCTTGGGAACCGTGGCTCTAGTGGGCCCAGGAGTGCAGATAGGGGAGAGATATACATCGTTGCACGGCGCGTATACCTTTGAGAATTAGGAGTGGAATTCATTTATTGCACTTTTGAAAACAATGTCAACGTGAACACAAATTAGAGCTAAACTTTTTACGGGCTCACATGCATCACGACGAAGGCATTCGACAGCTTTTGACCCTTTGACCCTTGGACAGTTAAGATCCACAGCTGGTATTTATAAAGGAGTAAAAGCATAAGGCTACCAAAACTTCCCTAGGTGGAAATTGGCAGACGGAGTCGGTTTTCTCCCCAAACATACAAAACCCATCACCTTGTTTCCATTGGTATGTTAACTGTCAACAACTCCAGTTTTGATTTCGTGCCAATGTAGATATGAAGCTGTTAGTTTGTAATGGGAGCGAAAACATTCAACAAAACAGCGAGCGGCAATCTGACTTGTTTGCTTTAAAACACACAGCCGTGTTTCCCTTGACAACATGTCCGTCCACTTTGTCATCCCTGTTTTGTGCCGGTTCTTATAGGTCGAAATGTTTTTAAAATATTATTGTATTTTTTTCAGAAATACGCAATCTCGCAATGCGTTCTACCTGATGGGTGTGGTTATGCCTAAACCTAGACCTAACATTGAAGACGTAGGGAAATGAAAAATACGTTTTTCACACACCTAACAATCTATGCCAAAACAATGGAAACATTTCCATCTTTGTGTATTTTTATATCAAAACCAATTTTAATTACTTCCTTTGAACAAAAACGTGATGCGTGATGACGTGTCGAGTCGAGTCATGCATGGATAAAAATTAATCTTGATTTCATTCACCTGTTTTATTCCCATCGCTGCAAATTCCTCCAACACAGCTGGTTTTGATTACAGAACTACTCCGATTTTAAGCTCATTCAAGATGACATCCAGACAGTGTATTACTCGTTTTAAGCTTTGCTGCCCGTCTCTCTGTGACATGCAAACAAACAAACACAATGCACGCGTTGCGCACGTGCATGTAGCGGAGCTATGTCCCATACCTTGCAGGGATGCAACGTTCTGATTGGTTCAACAACACACAGCTTTCCTTTTCAGAGTGAAACTACAAAATAAAATGCTCCAAATAGCTATTCAACCTCACAAAAACAATGCCTAACCTTAGTCCTAACCTGAGCTCTGCGAAAGATGTACAATAATAAAAATACCTTTAAAATATATTATGGAATTTCTATTTCTGTTATGCAACGAGCTTTAGGCCTCAACAACTTCCTCCACTTTTTCCAGAGCTTCCGAAGTGCAGAGCCAAGCACGCTGTCCCGAGAGACAACTCAGCATAGTTCCATTCACAACACACTGATAGCTTATATGAGTGAAATTAGTCATCCACTTTGAGAGTTCTTCTGTAACAGGCTATGTTTCAGCCTTATATGCATTCGTTGTTCGTGCGTAAAAGCCTTTGAGTTTAGTCACTGGAAACAATACGGTGCCAGGGGTGAATTGTGGGAGACGGAGAGGCCTCATTTAAAAAAAAAAAAAAATCTAACAGAGGTCTATGTTACATTGCTTCCATCATTCCCGGAATTCCAGACCCTGTGCTGGAATCATCACTCTAGTCTAGTGTAGCACTAGCTCCCTTGGCTGCTCACTACTGGAAGTGAACCTGGCTCTAAGGAGTCACCACAAGGACACATGGAAGGCTCTCCTGCAAAGGAAAACAAACAAAGTGTCGATAGAAAAAAACAAAAGGTTAGAATCCAGATGAGATCCTTTTAAGGAAGTGTGAAGGAAGGAGCTGCATGGTCCTCAATGTGGGGATCGGGACCCCCAGGGGTCCTTGCAGGGACTTCACGGGGACCCCCAGCTAATGAGGGATTTAGTAGCACCCGAATGGATCCCTTACACATCTGTAACTCTGAATGGACCCCGAATGGACCCCTTACACATCTGTAACTCTGAGAGTGTACAACATGGAAGCAAAAGGACCCGTGGACTCTCAGAGTTAAATGATCACTGGATTTTACAGACTGGGTGCCAGGCCGAGTTCTATAGCCTATGTATCTATGATGATGATGGAGGTTATTGTGTCCAAACAAAAGCACTGCAACACGTTTTAACTGATGGAAGCCATCAGAGCTTCATTCGTCGGAAACCCAATCTCGGGTGCATCAGAATTCTGCTACAGACTCCTTCCTTCCTCTCTTTGAGAGATGAACTTCCTTCGACATCTCCATAATCTTTCTGTGTACATAAACAGGAAGCTATATATTTCCACTCTTTCATGTTTAATTTTAGGAAGACAAATCATCCTCCCGGAGACTGAATAATTATTAATTTGTAAAAATCACATATTTCGGGAGCTGTGTGCCTCAATACTTCACATTGCTACTGATGCGTTTCTACTTAAAACGTCTGAGTTTAATCTGAGCAAAAAAACAAACAAAAAAGAAACCCTCCCTGATGGATTCACTGCCAGTGGGAGAGGATCCACTGAGAATAGTGTTGTTTTATCGTGTTGCTATGCAGTATCTGTGTGTGTTTGAGGTGGTTCCATCCTGGGTTGTTGAAGACGCTTCCAGATGCTTCCTGCTAGCTGATTTGGTGGCTAAACACACAAAATCTGGGACACCGTCGCTTCATTGTTAGTTCCCGAAGCCATTGTTTTTTAGACAGAACCTATAGATAAACCAACGTCAGTCAAAATGGCCCACCTGTCAAGTGCTCTTTTTGAAGGCATGTTCTATAGGCTCCGCTGCACATAAACACATCTCTAATCTCTAGGTACTGTATACAGCGACGGCACATTGGATTTCCTCTGTAGCAAACCTTCCCAAATGGAAGCAGAATAATGGCACAGTGGCTGCAACAGAAGAAATATAAGCTTGCCATTCACGACGAGTGGGTAGCGATAAGCGCCAGAGGAGGGCAGGTCGGAGCAAGCCGGGACCTTAAGCAGGAAGCATCGTGTGGGAGGCTGACCGATAAAATGAGTGATCGCAGCCTGCCATTTTAAAGAACACATCAGATCCTACACACACGTTCCTGACCCACGAGAGGCCTTAATATGACCTACACTCCTCTAGAGCAGACCACTGGTTCTCAACTCGCGGTCCGGGGACCCCCACGGGTCCCTGAGGAGGTTCCCAGAAAGCTAAATGATTGAACATGGAACATTTTACACTCTCAAGAGTTAAAGATCTACAGGGGTCCTTTTGGTTACTCTTCGTCATTTAGCTGGGGATCACCTGGAACCCCCTCAAAGACCACTGGTGGTCCCCCGGACCACTGTTTGAAAACCACTGTCCTAGAAGACCAACAATGGTTCAACATATATGCTGATGCTCATTCGCACACAGACACACACTGAGGCGATACGCGCACACAGACACACACTGAGGCGACACGCACACCACACCATTTGCAGTGGAAGTGGGAAACATGGCAGGAGAGCCCCTTTCATTTTGGTCAGAGTTGGCCACCCATCACGCTGCTTTGCGGTGACATAGTGTGGCAGTAATCGGCCCAGCAGTCTATGAGGAAGCCTTTTTTTTTTGCTCAGCACGCTCCCTCGCCAGAATCAACAAATCAGCAAAGTCGGTTCAACCTTTGGCCGCTCTCGATATAAAAAACAACAATGTATTTCCTATAGCAACAACGCTATACTGTATATCGCCAAGGAATTATGAACATGCAGTATTATTCCCAGATGAAATGAAGGACGTAAGGGGAACAACACATGGTACAGTAACTCCATCTTGTACACAGTGGCAGAGGTAGAAGAGTAATTTCATCTGAAGTATGAGTCATTTCAGTCAGCGAAACATCATGTCTGCTAGTCGTATTCTCCCAAGAATCGGCCTGGAGGAGGACAGAATAATGTTCATTCTGGCACGACCATGTAGGGAAATCCTGCCCCAAAATACTACCCTGTCCTAAAATTAGAATATGATAATAATCTATTCCTCTAAGAAGTCCACATGACTTACTACTTCAGACAAAAGTCTTTAAGAGTTGACATTATTATAGTTAACTCACAGGATCACTTGTAATTTTCCATTCAATAAATTCTTTGCACCAAACCTCTTGTATATTTAGATTTTCGTTTGCCTCTCCATATTATTATTCTTTATAAATTGGTGCGTGAGTTTCTGCTGTGTTTAATAGAAGACAGCTGTGTTTGATTACCTTCCTGCTATGGACTTTCATTGTATCAGCTTTCTTGGCCTGGGCTAAATGAAACCAGTGCAGTGGCATCAAGGGAATGGCACGTTTCTATATGGAACTGTGAAGAAGCAAACAAAGCAGGCAGTGTTGCAGGCAGTGTTGCCATGTCCGCAAATTATAAGCGGTAAAGTCGATTGTAAATAATAATATTGCAACTGCGAGTTGCAGGTTTGTTTTTGGGTTGGGGGTGGGGGCTTGTTTTACAAGTGTATAGTTGCCCATTTGGGCTTGCTTTCCAAATGTTTAAACCAGTGGTTCTCAAATATTTTTTCATGTAACCCCCAAGTTAATATGTATTATTTCATCCTTCATGTTTAAAGTGCTCATGCATGTGGCCTATAATAGTCAAGTCACCTCTTTTGGGCCTAGACCTGGTTGCTTATTTCTCTGGCAAAATCTGGCAACGCTGTGTGGCAGCCTGTCTCCACAAAACACGTGCCAGCAGCACCACTGAGGTTGTGTGGCTCTGGGTTACTGTGGTCTCGTCTTCTTGGGGACGTGCAAACCCATATAGCGAACTGCTGTGCTTTTAACTATCTGCGTTCACCCACGTGGACAGCACGCTGGAGTCAAACAGCATTTACAAGCATCCTCATCGTTTGTGATCAACCAGGCTGCTGCGTTCACACGGGCAGATGCCAAGATAGAGTGAGTCTACCGTTCATTGTCAATGGAAGCCAGCGACATGAAGATGCAAAGATACAGTCTACCATTCATTGTCAATGGAAGCCAGCGACATGAAGATGCAAAGATACAGTCTACCATTCATTGTCAGTGGAAGCCAGTGACATGAAGATGCAAAGATACATTGTCAATGGAAGCCAGTGACATGAAGATGCAAAGATACAGGCTACCTTGCCTGTAGCTGGTAACCTTGCAGGCTATGCATTGTCAATGGAAGCCAGCGAGAGCCATGCAAGGAGATGCATCCGATCCGGTCTAGATTTCTCAATGGAAAAGTATAGACTATAGACAGACAACCTCCAACCACTGCAGATGTACAGTACTACTATTACCATACCACGTAGATTTATTAAAATAACATTTTATTCATTAAAACAAGTTCCGCAATGCAGCTTTTAAGCTTAATTCATACTCCAGCATTTCCATCAGCTCTCTCAATCATAGAAAAGTGTTTTGTGTGTGTGTGTGTGTGTGTGTGTGTGTGTGTGTGTGTGTATGCGTGTGTGTGTGTGTGTGTGTGTGTGTGTGTGTGTGTGTGTGTGTGTGTGTGTGTGTGTGCGCGCGTGCGTGCGTGCGTTTAAAGGTTTCATGACATTAATTTTCATTTATTTTTTATTTTAGGTTTGTCAGAGCATGTTTTGCACTATAAAATCTTTTAAATTAGCATTTTCACTGTGCCTCTCTACAGAGACCCTATATAGCTATCCCCAGCAGTATAGCAGCAATTGGAACACAATGATGGAGCTTTAAAAGTACCCCATGCCGTTTAAATACCCCCCATCTTATGTCCACGTGTTATGGGGACACGAGATATGGGTCACGTCAAGTGGAATATAGGCCAGCGAACACATATACATTAGGAGCTAAATTAGAACAGGCAACTGTTAGAGGCATGGGGTTGAGCTGCCTATTTTAGCTCTTCCCTGGAGACCCAGTTGCAGCTACAGTATACATACACAGCAGTGGTGGAAAACGTACTCACAATCTTTACTATCTTTACTACGTGTTTCTATGTCAGTGGTGCTAAACCTTTTTCATGTCAAGGAGCCCCAGAATTATATGTATTTGCCCGCTGACCCCCATCTGAAAATAATTATGTTGTTCCAGGGACTCCCCCAGAAGCAAAGATATTAGTTAAAAAGCTCTGAAAGAAGTAAAAGTATCAATACTGCTATATAGAAATACTATACAGAATTCAAAATCATTAGAGTAAAAGCACAAACGTATTGGCGTCAAAAAGGACTTAAAGTACCAAAAAGCAAAAGTACTCATTATGCAGAACGTATCAAAAATATTTTGAAAATAGCAGATCTATAAAGCTCACATTGTGAGCTTGTACATCGGCTACTTTCAAATGGCCGAAATGGTTAATGAATGTTTTGTTGTACTAGTAAAAATCAACAAAGTAACTAGTAACTATAGTTAGAAGCAAAGGTATTGGAAATTGGAAATACTCATAATTGTATTGCCTCGCCAAGTTATTGTTAAATATACAGTACTTAAGTAAATGTACTTAGTTACTGTCCACCACTGATCTACACAGCTATACAATACCACTGATGACCACAAATGGAAGTGGCCGTTGGCACGATTTCAAGGCACACTCGCACTGCACTGTGAAGCCCTGAGTATCTATTTAACTCTGAGAGTGTACAAATGGACCCGACAGGCTCTCAAGAGTTACATGAACGCTCAGGATTTTACCGTTTTAGACTGGGGTGGGATCGCTAAAATATAAACACACACAAACACACACACGCACGCACGCACACACGCACATTGTGACGACATAAATTGCCACGGCAGTAAACATGCCATGTGATGCTATGCAGTGTGGAAGTGATCACAGAAATAGCCTGCATGGAAGCAGCGCTGAAGATCTAATAAAATGATGCTTAAAATGTGCAAAGCTAGCTTACCAAGACATGCAGTATACGTCAGTGTTACGGGACAGATTTAAACGCTCTTTAAACAGGATTTAAACAGATTTGAACGGACTCTAGCAAATGGTACTTTGTATGACGAGTAACGGGCGGGACAGCATCTTGCAGAAATACTGCCTGGTAATGTTAAAAGTGTTAATGTTAAAGTAATAAAGCAAGTAAAACTACATTATAAATCTATTGACCAGACCCCAGACCCAAGTTGGAATCCCGGGCGTTAGAGGTGCAGTACTACTTTGTTGTTATCTTTCATGTCATGACTATGAATTGAATACCCAGGACCTGAACAAGACCGCCATGGACCCCCCGGTGCTATCCTTTTAGATTAAGTGTTTGACTGTACTCTGATTGATTGAATACTTTATTAGGCAAGAAATGTAAACAGCACAATCAATATAACCGTAACAATCAATACTGTATGGGGCATTGGGGATATGCTAATGCTAACCAATGTTTGGGGGGTGCTTTTGTTCAATCAACAAACGCCCTTTTTAAATCACTTTGAGATTCAAGATTCAAGAAGAAGGAATGTTCTGGCAAATGGCCGATTTGCGACGCATTGTGAGCTTGTAGATCGGCTGGCCGAAATGTATATAGGGCTGAAGTGGTTGTTAATGTATGTTTTGTAATAATAAGTAACTAAAGTTGTCAAATAAATGTAGTTGAGTAAAAGTACAATACTACAATACCTCAAAATTGTAATTAAGTACAGTACTTATCTAGTTACTTTCTACAACTGGAATGAAGTACATTTGTCAATGTAAAAGTATTTCTCAGTTGTGTTGGATATGACCCAAACCAAATGACTGAAGCATCCAGCGGCACTTGCATGATGTTAGAAATATGAGCGTTTTCACAAGTGTACAGTAAAATCCTAAATGAACACTGAGGGGTTTATTGCGTGGGTTGTCTGAGAAACAATGAATACAGACAATGTGCCAATTACGCAAGATTGCTGAACAATAATTATTATAATACATACGGTATGACTCAAGAATTTCAGTAAAGGTACACTTAAATGCTGCTTTACTCACATCTACCATCTCACACACACATCTTTCTGGTCATTTGAACTCCAATCATTCAACAGTCATCATGGTATGGGCTGTTTTCCCTCTTTAAACATGAGGCGCAACTGTAGTAAAACACTATGTGCCGTTTATTTTTGCTAAAAATAACCAAACAAAGACCATCTGGAGTCCTGGTATGTTATTCTGCAGCCTCTGCCAACAAATACATCAGTGATCAACAAAGGGGTGACTTACATAATTTTCGGCGGAATTACTCGAAAACAATATTATGATTGAACTATTAACTTCTGTGCTCTGTTTTCAGGGTGCACTTCTTGTGCGGTGGAAAGAAATATGTGATTTTGTGACAAAATATTCCATATTTCTAGTACAGATTTCACATGTTAAGGAAGAAGAACCCACCCTTTCCTTTCCGGTCCTGTTGGTCCATTTACATGGAACAAAATCAAACTTTAAGTGCGCTCAATTAAGCTCTCTACTTATAGGAGTCAACTGCCTTTTTGGGTGTGCTTGATTTATATGATCAACCCGGGCAGGGTCGACAAATGGTCAGTGTACGAGAGCCATCAACGAACGTTAAGAGTGGAGGCTCAGAATAGTTCATGGACTGCTTCCACGGGCACTCATGCATCAGGGGCGAAAGCAATCAGCCCTGACACACAGGGTTTCCATATAGCCAGCGCGGAGTTCCAGTTCACACAACAGCAGCCCGGCACCCTGCTGCGTCGCCACAGCCTACCCTACACAGCATTTTCACTATCATGTGTGTGTGAGCAGGGACATGGGTGGAGGGGGTGGGGGGTGGTGCAGGCTTCCCCTGAGGATACAGTCGGGCACCAGCTGGTTTCCATTAGCATACCTCTTCCAAGGGAACGGGGAGGACTCATGTGGGCAGTCGACACATGAGCAAGATAAATGATGAGATTTACCAAACAGACGAGACCCCTCTCTCTTCCAGAGCATAGGAGCCAGATCACTTCTGATTATGATGATTCGGATCCAGCTGTTCTCCCGACTACTAGGCTCAGACCAAAAACACATATTGTGATAAACACAAAGGCCGTTGGGGCGAGCGGGCGCGGATAATCTTTGTTCCCTTTACTTTTCCTAAATCATATGTATACCTAAAAGTCACTGAAAGTTCTAAACAGTCTGGCTGCGGCTGCAGTCAGCTGCAGTCTTGGCACTGCTGCGCTGCCACTGGTGTGGCTACGACTGCCGCTACGCCAGTGGTGGAATGTAACTACAGTACTGTACTTAAAGTACTGTACTTTTAAGTACAATTTTTAAGGTATTTGTACTTTACTTGGGTATGTTACATCTTCTGTACTTTTACTTCCACTACATTTCAGAGGCAAATATTGTACTTTTACTCATTGTCATTACAAAACATACATTAGCCACGTCAGTCCTATATATACATTTCAGCCGAAGTACTAAAGTACTTAAGTAAATGTACTTAAAGTACCAAAACTAGAAAGTACTCATTATGCAGTATGTCCCATATTTCACAAGTTTTCAAAATATATAAAAATCTTTTGAATGCCTCGCATCAAATGGTCGAAATGTATATAGGGCTGAAGCGGTTACTGTAAGTTCTCTAATAAGTGCAGTACCGGCTTCTACCACTGCTAATAATATCTGTCTGGGGGCGGGGGGATTCCTGATTGGATGAGAGGTAGATTTGGTTTTCCATGTGGGAGACCATGGGTCTTGAATTGTGGTGGTTATACACAGGTCTTTTTGGTGCTAAACAGAAGGGAAACCATGGCCTCAAACAGTGTAGTGATCACCACAATAAACAGAACAGAAAAGATATCACATCAATCCTAACTAAGTACTGGCATGGATGCTTGGTTTTTATCAAACGGCCACCACATGTGTGCCTCATCATGCAAGCAACAGAACAGCTCCTTCCAGAAGTCTCCTTAGATTGTTCTCCAACAGAATCTCCAAAGAGTGACTTAAGAAGTTGCTGTACATGTGTCTACAAATAATAATGGAACGTCATAACATACAATATGCTAAATTGTAATTTAGCAGATTAGTGATTGAACTAAGTAACAGCTACAGAGGGCCTTTAAATAATAATGTGACGGATGGGTCTCCTTACCTCATTTAAAGTGTGTTTATCTCACTGTAACATTAAAGCACAGACGAGGAAGAGATGCCTCACGGTTTGCGTGGCAGCTAGGCGCCATATGTGAGTGGTAATTAGCTGCTTGCCCACCCAGAAACGTGAAGATGTTTTAGTTAGGCCTGAAATGTTTTGCGTTGCAGATTTACTGCACACAGAAAACACACGTTGCATGATTTATCTCACGTTTTAGTGTACCAATGCAGTGAAAGCTGGTGGGAGAAGGAAAAGAAACGTTAAGTGCTATAATATTTACTAATGAGTTTAGGCCAGCGAAACCATCCAGCTTCGCTTCAGGTTTGCTGGATAAACACATGCCACACATCACCAGGTAATCCTCGACAAGTGTGCTCCATGCAATATGATGGATGACGGGGTTTATTGCTACAACTGCTCTGTGTGACATTCTACTCATGGTAGTGAGTGGCCAGTTCAACATGGTTAACCACTTATGCAATGCTTATTGTAATAACGAATAAATGTTATTTTAATCGTATTTTAACAACCTAACCAGCTCATCTGCAGTGATCTCTCTACTCTTCCTCCATTGAGACATGTTGGGTATAGGACAACTTACTCAGAAGTATTTCTGCCTCAAGGTTATCGTAGGTAGACGTTTGGCCTGTCCTCGTGTGGGAGGCCTGGGTTCAAATTCCGGGTCAACTAACAGATTGTAGCTATACATGCCCAAAATGTAAGGACACCAGGTTGAAAGTGGTTAAATGCATAGAGAGGAAGGCATGGTAATAATGGCAGCTCCCGTCACTCTGCATGGCTGCTGACAGCCTCCCGCGGTGAAAGCGCCCGCAGGGTGCACTTCCCCGGAATGTCCAGTGAATTTAACGGGATCAGGGAGGTGGTGGGCCTTCCACGCCGGGAGAGGTGAGACCCACCCACCCACCCACCGACCGACGATGCCCTCACGACCTGGAGCCAGCCTGCTGCTAACATTACATGGCTTAAAAAGCTCACAGGACACAATAGAGTAACTATATGCGACGACAAAGGATACTCTGTTTCCCGTCTCTGTGCATATATATTCCTGCAGGGACACACATAACGGTGTGGGAACGCACAGACGCACAGCACAGAGCAACACATTTTCAGGAATTACAGAGGACTGTTTCCCAAACAGTGGGTCGGGACCCATTTATGGGTCGGGACACATTTGTAGGGTTCCTTTAATTTTTGTTTTGTTTCCTGCATTTTTAATTCCTGCATCCCGTTATCAGCAATTTACAAATGATTTGTGTTTCTCCAAGCAAAACACATGCAGCAGCAAATGACGTCTCCTATCACTCAACATCACAGAGTGGAATAGTGGATATGCACCGTATGCCATGAGAAAGCATGCACGCTGCTTATTCGCTTAGGTGGTTCGGGGAGGTTCTACACACACACACACACACACACACACACACACACACACACGCACACACACACACACACACACACGCACACGCGCACGCACGCACGCACGCACACACAGCAGGAAGGCAAGACACTTAATACAGGCCACTAGGCCACTGTGGCTAAGGAGGTACATTCTCTGCTCCACCTGGCTTAATGTCAAAGGGTTCTTGAGCCAGACACTGAACCCCTAACTGCTCTACTGAGCAGCTTGGCGTCACGCATGATTTACAAGTCTGTACACTGTGAAGCACTTTGGACAATGGCTCTACATGGATGCACTATAGAGCACCAAAGTCTGTCGTCAATATTGCTAGAGGGCGCTATTTCCACAGGTTCGTGTATTTTTGTATTTGTATTCTAATCCCCATAGAGGGATCTTAGATCCCCTCAGATAAGAACTGTGTTCTATTTGTATTCTAATCCCCATAGAGGGATCTTAGATCGCCATATTATAAGAACTGTGTTTTAAAAATAAACAAATCATCCCGGCGGTTTCACTCATATGGATATGAAGAATCAACTGACTGCGAGAAAACACTAATGTTACTGCTGCCGAATTAGTTAAATTTTCGCTCAAATACAGTTCAAACGATACAGAGACACCTCCCCGACAATATCGCAGAGACAGTTTGTTTATTTTTGGACCACAATTATTATATGAGACGATTTTAAGACGACCCAATGCTATTCTCCATAGAGAAATTATACTTCCACAAACCAGGGGATGAGCGAGTGACGTCGGGACTTCTCTGCACTCTATTGACGCTCGCACACACACACACACACACACACACACACCTTGTGAGCAACGTACCTTGACGTAGGCAGTGTACTGCTGGCACTGCTCGCGGTGGATCTCCAGGCTGAGCTGGTGGCTCAGAAAGCTGACCTGGCCTCCATTCTGGGAGAAGTAGACCCTGGAAGCCTGGGTCTTCTGTCTCTTATCCACATCCGCTGTCAGGTTGTACATCAACTCTGAAAAGAGACACGACAGGCGGATTAATCAGTGGCGGAAACAGTAGGCCTACTCAATTGTTTCACTTAAGTAAAGTGAAAGTATCAATACTGCAATGTAGACCTACTCCCATTACGAGGAAAAGTCCAGGATTCAAAATGTACTTGAGTAAAAGTACAAAAGTATTGGCATCAAAATGTAGATTTGGTGTAAAGGGAAAGTAGGAGGGGGGCAAAGACAGACCCCCTGGGGGACCCCGGTCAACAAAGACTGTACAGCAGGTCATATTTACTACATTTCTACATTCTACATTTCTATTTACTACAGTCAGTCAGTCACTCAAAATCCTCATACTGTACATGGGAAAGCCCCCATATATGGTAACCCAGGTCTCGTGACATCCCGTGACATCATCAGGGATGGAGATCCCTGATATCATAGTATATATGACCTGCTGTCGCAATTAAGCCTATATATGGAGATCTCTGATGTCATCAATATTGGCCAGCAACTCTACGTCTGACCTCAAACCGGCTCAAACCCTTCGATCTCCATATATGGATATATGTCAGAACCTGTTCTGACATTCCATATGTCGATCCTTCCCCATCCATCCTTCCTCTTCGATGTCCCTCTTTTGACTGATACCTGTCCATTCAAACTCTAGACGGGCCTGCCCTAAAGTTATTATTGCAGCCGCGAGTTCTCGACAGGCCCGGAAAGTAACCCTGTACACTCAACTCAAGAGAATGTCCCCGCTACGGCCCTTAGATCTCCATATATGGGCAGAAATCTCCATATATGGGCATAAAGGGGACACAGACAGATGGGTGGAACGGGTATACAACGGGTATTGCATAGCCATGGATCTGACTCCAACTTCCATCGTTACCGACCCGGTGCTCTACAGCCGGGCACCAGTCTAGTAATGATAACTATAAAGATATGTCATTTGGTGACAATGGTGAACATTCCAATATAGAAAGTCATATCGTTGATGTTATGGTGCTTTGGTGTGAACGGCCCTTGGGTTACGGTTGACTTTCTCCGCTGAGTCATTGTATAGTAGTAGCCCATACCTCTCCTTTGGGATTATTTATGAATTTGAAATAATAGTTCTTTGGCCAAACTGTAACCCCAAGAAGGCGGCATAGTTTGGTTTTACTAGAAAATTACCACCAAAGCATTAGATACAATAACACAGTCAAATGTGAAATAAATATGAGTCACGAGACGACCGCAATGTGTGATAGTTCTGGCTTCTTGTGTTAGTATACACACACAAGGATGTTGTTTGAGTTGATTTAAGGTGATGTGATGAGTTACCAAGTATGGCAAAATGGCTTGCCGCAATGACTTGCAATACTTTGACATTGGAGGCATTTTTCTCATGGTTTTATCGCTGTCACCACAAAACCAATTTTCTAATTTCGTGTTAATCTTAGACCATTTTCAAGCCAAACAATTATCGGAACCTCACACAACAACAAGATTAAAAACATATAACATTTTCTTCCCAGTAGTCATAACAGAAAAACATTACACACACTGTTACAAACCAGCAAAGAAGAAAAAAGTATATATCTATCTAGGTGTTTGCTCCTTTTTTTATGGGAAGTCCTGCTGAAATGACAACACTGTTCGTGAAAACATCCTGTTTATACAGACGTCACAGGGCGATTCATCCATAAAATAAATGAATTCCTTGTTGATAGATACTGCATTAGTAACTCTGTGGAAAAAAAAAGAAAAAAACTGTCTTTGATCTGCTCCGCTTAAAACAGAGCTCCACTCCATCTGACAAATCACACACATGAGGTTATCATTCTCTGACAAGCCCATATATGGGCTTTCTGGTCATTTGAAATCCAAGCCGAGCTGAATGAATCAGCTTCAGTGTGTAGTAATTGCTTCAAGAGGGTGTCACGCTGGTAAAACAGTGGGAGGGGGTGACAAACACACACAACCCCGGTCGGACCAAAAGGGGACTATATTGCTCCGTTTACAACAGAGGGAAAACGCCATGACCTCACTCACTCACTCCGGCTGGAGTGCAAAGGAGCGTTTCATTGTGGGGAGGCGCCCGAAACAGGAGGAGGCGCGGCCGCTTTCCACGGCGGGTGCCAGGTAGCCAAACAGAGGGGCTTTATTCCTGCCGGCCAGAACTTATTCATTATGTAACGTCAGTCTGGCTCCCCTGGGGGTGCCTTGCATGTGCAACAGACACACCCAAACACTGCAGGCAGGACCACACCCCAACACTCACCCACTACAACACTGACTGACTGACTGACTGACTGACTATACACCCACTGGCCAGACAGAGAGCAGAGGCCGAAGGCTAACTAACTAGTAAGTATCGAGGCTATAAATACAGTGTATAGTCAGACACTGTGTCCAGAGGTTATTATAGCCATGCCCACCCGCTGTCTGGGAACTGTTCATTCCCTCCAGTATGATGATCACATTTTGCTTAGTGTTTTGAGTAACCATTAATCAAATTCTGAGAAGATTTAAGGCCCTTGTAGAGGATGTCCATCTTTCGGTGTATGTGCACAAACTTTGTCCTACACAAACCCCAATGAATTGATCATTTTGGGTGTTCGTTCGTGTACACACACAAACATTGCATAACACAAACATTGAAGACGAAGGTGAGGGCGCAAATTCTGATTGGCCGGAATGAGGTATGATGATGTACGATGATAAGATTCACTCACTTCACACGGGTGTGATTTTTATTTATTTATTTCAAGGAATTTCTAAATGTATTTATTTAGAGGAATTTCACCACTACTAGACAGTACTCACTACTCACCTATCTGTCTGGGCACCTGTCTTCACCACTACCACTAGTAGTACTCACCTATCTGTCTGGACACCTGTCTTCACCACTACCACTAGTAGTACTCACCTATCTGTCTGGACACCTGTCTTCACCACTACCACTAGTAGCACTCACCTATCTGTCTGGACACCCGTCTTCACCACTACCACTAGTAGTACTCACCTATCTGTCTGGACACCTGTCTTCACCACTACCACTAGTAGTACTCACCTATCTGTCTGGACACCTGTCTTCACCACTACCACTAGTAGCACTCACCTATCTGTCTGGACACCCGTCTTCACCACTACCACTAGTAGTACTCACCTATCTGTCTGGACACCTGTCTTCACCACTACCACTAGTAGTACTCACCTATCTGTCTGGACACCTGTCTTCACCACTACCACTAGTAGTACTCACCTATCTGTCTGGACACCTGTCTTCACCACTACCACTAGTAGTACTCACCTATCTGTCCGGGCACCTGTCTTCCGTGGAAGCTGAGGCAGGCGGTGACGTTGAAGCAGTTGAGGTTCTGCGGGCCCTCGTGGCAGTGAGGCACGGAGATGTTGATGGACGCTGGCAGCAGGATGGTGGCGACCACCGTGATCACAGGACGCGTCCTGCACACACAAACATGGGAGACACAGGACATTAAAGGTAGGCAGAAAGTGCCAGACAGATGAACGAAATAAGCAGAGAAGACGGGCTCTTGTTTTCTGCCGTTTAAACCGGAAGTGAAAGTCGGCCATTCCGTGGCAGCCACAGATATCTGTTGTGTCCATCGGATCGGTGTTTGTATTAGCGCAATCTCGAATGAATGTTTAATCAAGCCCCGAACATCGTACTTTTTCTCCTGAGCCATAAACTGACTATAGTCTGTCTGCACGTGTGTGTGAACGGATGATTGCGGATTTTGGCTGTTTATTCCATGGATCCTAGTGGATGCTAAAAAACAGGTGAAAAATATTTTTTTCAAACTCTGGATTAAGGCTAATTTATCATAACTCGTTTTGACATCTTTGGTAACCTGTGCATTATTAAATGTAACTCGGCTAATCGTCCAACCCAGGGCCACACACACACACACACACACACACACACACACACACACACACACACACACACACACACACACACACACACACACACACACACACACACACAATAGTAGTTTTACTCGGTGCAAACGGTCCCCCCCCCCCACCTTCCAGACTACCTTTACTCACCTCAACAGCACCACACTATCCGACATGAAAGCTCCAATAGTGACATCTGTAAGAAAACAAACAAAACAAAGCAAAATGGTAAAATGGTATTTAATTTTAGTCACCTGGAATGTTTTAGTGTTAGTCTAGTTTTAGTCAACTAAATATCATACGATTTTAGTCGACTAAATCTGCAGTTGATTTAGTCTACTAAAAGGTATTTTGGAGGGCCTTGATGCCTTCGTAATGGCTGATTTTACACTTGCGATAGCCGATCTACAATATTACTACAAGCTTGCGTCACAGCGTGACACGTTGTGAGCTTGTAGATCGGCTATTTTCAGCATGCAACCAAGTGTAAAATGACTTGTGTCTTTTACTTATACTGGATCCCAGTCCACTAGTCCCTTCCTAACATTTTAGTCTAGTTTTAATTTGATGACGAAATTGTCAATATGTTTAGTCTTAGTCATCATAGCTTAGTCTTAATTTAGTTTCCATTTAGTTTTAGTCAGTGAAAAAAGGTAGTCGACGAACATTTGTCGTCATCGCATTAGTCGACAAAATCAACAGTGCAAAAGTACATATCAAAAGCAAATGTTAGTACATCAGATTTTTCACACTTTGACACCTGTAATGAATAAGCGTAACAATGCACAGAGGACTTTCACACTGCGGCCCATAGCTTTCTGTGAAAGAATATACATTCAAAGATTTGCAAAGACAAGCTCGTAGAGTGCCACGCTTGTAGATCTATTTTTCAACAGCTAAGAGTTTAAAAATAACGGTTGAAGTGGTTAAAGGCTATGAGGCGACGCATGAAGCGTTCCCCGGTCTTAATGGGTTAAGACGTTATGCTGGCTGAAGACTGAATGTCCACTGTGGAATGCAGTAAACAAGATGCTTCTGACTGCATCACGAGGCCTGTCTCACCACTATTACACTGAGAACCATGTGGGGATCAAATATGAAACCGAACATTAAATTAACCTCCTCTTGGATGTGTTCATTTTTTACATAACCAGACGTTGCATGCATGCTGTTTTGGGAAGTAAAAAAAAATGATTACCGGCGTATCCGTTGCCATCCATGTCCACATTGCCAGAGATGGACTGGCCGAACATCTGCAGGCCAGGGTTCACGCTTCGTCCAGACAGCCTCTGCAACAACCAAGCGGTGGAAAAAGTACTCACATGTTTTTACTCAAGAAAAATGTACCATCATCAATACAAAAATGTAGAAATACTCTGGAATTTACTTGAGTAAAAGGACATACTGTATGCATTGGCATGAAAATGTACTTAGAGTGCCAAAAGTAGAAAGTACTCATTATGCAGAATGTCCCATAGGCCGTTCACAAGTTTTCTAAATAGTTTCAAAATCGTTTGAAAATAGCGGAAGTGTATAGGCTGAAATGGGTAATATATGTTTTGTAATAATGATCTAAATCTACAAAGTAACTTGTAACCAAAGTATTCAAATAATTGTAGTGTAGTGGAAATATATTTGCCTCTGAAATGTAGTGGAGTAGAAGTAAAAGTACTGAAGATTTGAAATATTCCAGTAAAGTTAAAGTACCTCATAATCGTACTTATACAATATACAGTACTACATTTTAGCATTGCTGGCCGTGTAATTACTGTAACTAGGGGTGTAACTACCTTGTTGGTACTCAGAAGCTTCCCGGCGCTTGATTGACAGCGCATTTTGAATTTTGACGACGCATGCGTGCTGGCCCTGATAATGTCTATGTATTTGCTGGAGAATCACTATGTTTACTTATTTATATCCACATTCATACATTTTCCCTTAAAAAACCTGCACTATCCACATGTTTCACACAGATTTAACGTCTTTGCTAAATAGTTATCGATTTGAAATCATTGAATCGTATTGTATCGCCCTAATGAAGCAATAGACATATTTTATACTTTGTCGTTTCAAAAATAGCATACAAGCGCATAGCGAGTCATTTCGTGCCACGCTATCATTGTGTGGTATATAAGTCGTGGACTTCTATGGACTACCGTAACATTTTTAGGTTAACCTAAAGTTTTAAGTTTTAAGTCTTCGCAGTTCGCACTGTACAGAAATGAATGGAAACCAGTAGTTTCATAGTAAATAAAAGGAAACATGGCGATGTGTTATGGAAAACGGTCAGCAGTAATGTTGAGTATACTGTAAGTCGTAGTCAATGGGCTAAACATGCCAGACCACCGCTATGCTCCTTCAAGTCCATAATCTATAGCTCTAACATCGCTATCATGAGACTCAAAGATTTAGCGACATAACATAACACATTATCCACCTAAAGCCCTTTGTAGTGGCAAAGTAGAAGTATTTTACCTACTGGTTGGTTACTGACAGGCATGATTGTTTAGACGTGTGCCCTTGAAAAACGAGTCATAAAGTTCATAATAAAATTATTAATTTTCTCCAACAAAAATTGTCCTGTCACTCACTCTTAGGGTTACAAAATATTGAGGACAAAACATACAGTCCACCAACTCTTGATCAGTCACAGAGCAGTCGACAACTGTTTGCTTCTTCTCAATCAACAACACATGCGCTTGATTGACACCACATTAAGTACCTGGCCAGCATTGGCCTTGCTGAGTGAAAATAATAATATAGCCACACACTCATAGCCGCACACTCATAGCTGCCAATGCATACATTTAATGAGAACACAGAGACAGATAGTACTGCCTTCTTCAGCATTGGCCTTATGACCATGAAATAATATGAATCAAATATGGCTCTTACACCCTGTATACGTACTTCATCGTACACACAAGAGCAAAAAAATAGCCAGACAGCCGGTCTACAAGCTCACAACGTGTCAAACACGATACGTTGTGAGCTTGTACATCGGCTACTTTTAGGTGAAGAATAGATCACCAATTCACCATACAACCAATGAATGAAAGCTTAACAGACATATTGCTTCCATCAGTAACACACACTGATCTGTCAGTGCCCCCCATGTCTTACAACACATAATGCCTCCGCTGTACGACGCTATACCAAGACGGACCACGTTCTGTTCGGTAAATCCCTCAATAAAAATGAGGTCGTTGCCGTTAGAAGGGAGACTATACCGCCTTTTAACACAGAATATCTCAGTAGCGATGATGGACTGCTGTATGTGGGAGCTTAAGAATAAGATATCTGGTTTTCAGCATGGAGATGGCTTTGTAGTCACTAATGAAAACAAGCTTGTGAAGAAACTGCTTGCTCCTCGTGCCGACTTATGTGGGTGGAAAATCTATTCCCCAGGGTTACAACCGTTACACGGCCACCTGGGTCCTCACCACACATTACTCAATGAGTTTCAACAACCACTAGCAAACTGCTCCTTCCAAGTCCCAACACACACACACACACACACACACACACACACACACACACACACACACACGCACAAGTGCTCTCGTTGAAGTCGAGATGAAATGAAAAATATGCCCCTTTAACCCCTTTTATGTCGCCGAAAATTCTGTGCACCTACTTAAAGGGATTGTGATAGTCACATAAACAAAACGTTTTTGTAATTTTTCTTAATTATTTTAGCTTTTCTGAGCTCAATTGCACCCAAAAAATCCAGAGAAAACTACAAACAACAGAAAATCCACTGAATGTTCAATGTTCGGGTTTTTTGGGTGTAAAAACCAAAAAGTAATAATAATAATTTCAACAAATTTCAAACTGTAATTCTTCATTTTTTCCCCTCGCCCAATTTAGTAAATTCCCCCATGTAATCCCAGTTCCCCATGTGTCTCCTCTGATACAGAACAGTACATGACATCACCAGCCAGCTTGGTTTCCCCTGACAGTGAGGAGTTTCACCCGGGAGGGTGTAAGATCGTTGCTGTCGGGCAGAAACCGCTCCATTTTTTTTACTTTTTTTGTGTTCATTTTCATAAATTAATACCCTACTACTAGTGGAGTAGAAGTGAAAGTACTCAAGTAAAGTACAAATACCTAAAAATTACAGTAGTAGTACAGTACAGAGGTAAATGTACTTAGTTACTTTCCACCACTGGAAAAGCTATACAGTAACTAGAGGGTATACCTCATGAACTTGTCGTTCATATCACATTGTGGTTTTTTGCATGATCTAACAGCATCGAGGTTATGGCCCTGGGGCCATTGGCAGGACGTGTCTCTCTGTAGAAAGCATACAGTATCTTTACCATAGAGTATTTGCTGATGATTCCTGCGGCATCTCCGTGGTAGATATAGACTGCGCCGCCGTAATCGTCCTCTTTCGGAGCGCCTATAGCAACATCTACAGAAGAACAGAGGACAATACACAGACTTAGAATATTATGACACAGCGATGCCAGGTTGAAATTGTGGTTAATATAGAAATGGTTATAATAGCCCGAGATGTGTATGTGTGTGCGCAGTTGTGCACACATGTGGGGGTGTGTGCGTGAGCTTGTGCCTGCACGTGTGTGTGTGCCCGTGTGTGTGTGTGCGTGTCATTAACCCTGTGTTTACTTAAAGCCAGTCAGTGCCTAGGGACACACGCTGTTACTGTAGCTCTCTTTAATAGACACTTTAAGTGTTGTCAGTGGCTGTAAAAACCCGGTAAGACCTGAGAGAGTGGAAACAAGGCCATAAAGAGTTGGACGACGGGAACGAAACAACCTCTCCTTATACCATCTCAGGAGAAAGTCCATATATGCACTTTCCTTTTCTAAACAAAGACATTTCTTGGCTGGAGGCTATGTTATTGTAAGGAAAAAAGAAAAGAAAAAGGTGAGAGGGGGGGGGAAGAGTCTAATAATGGCATGGATTCTCAGTGCATTTAACAAAAACATAGACAGTACATTAATTAGCTCTTATCTCGCTGTCTGGCTTGATTCCACCAACATAATGGCTTGCATCTTAAATTGAAAACATCTTATTGCAGTGGGAGAATTTCTATCCTATATTATTATTGGGCTACAGTGATATGTATCTTGCGTCCCTTATATATCATCACCAACGATGTGCTAAAGTGCTAAGCTAGGCTTTGTGTGCTAACATTGATAACTCCGCCCGATTGGCACAGGCATCAGCACGTGGCAGCTTGAGCTGCACTGTGATTGGTATATTTTTGTGGTGGCAGAGAGATGCAGTAATAGATGCAGAGATACAGACAAATGCTGTTCTCTAGACCAGTGGTTTTTAGCCCATGACCCAAAAGAGAAAATAGACATTTCCCCCAGGACCCAAACTAGTGAAAATAGCCAATCTACAAGCTCACAACGCGTCGCTTTGCACCACGTTGAACATCTTGTACATCATTTACCTATTCTACAAATGACTTTTAATTTGGTAATAATTCAGGAAAAATGTTTTTTGAAAATGTTTTGAAATTATAATAATGAAAAACAAAATGCAGGAAACCAAAAAAAATGAAGGGACCCATAAAAATGGGTCCGCGACCCATAAATGGGCCCCGACCCACATATTGGGAAACAGTGCTCTCTAGACCCCTGACCCTTCGGCGCCACACCGTATTAAGGAGGTGGTGGATAACAGTGTTTGAATGTCACGCCTCCATTTGCAAATTAGAGTATAATCTACTTACTTGACAGACTACAATCAACCAGGCTATTTGTTCTTGCGACATCACGATTTCTAGAGTAGCTCTTTCAAAATGTGATTATAGCAGCTACTTTAGAAAAAAATAAAAGGCAGATTCATGTCAGCTATGACGCTGGTCTAAATCTTTCTCTCCACACCACAACGTCTAATGAGTTATATAATACCCAAAGGACAGTACAGTATATGCTCCAGACCAGTGTTGTTTTCATCGACTAAAACGAGAAATGTTCGTCGACTACACTGGCGAAAACTAAATGGAAACTACATGAACTAAGCCATGATGACTAAAACTAAGACTAAATATACTGACAATTTCGTCAACAAAGAAAAACTAGACTAAAATGTTAGGAAGGGACAAGAGATCCAGTATAAGTCATTTTACACTTGGTTGCATGCTAGCTATTTTCAGCAATTGTAAAAACAGTCATTTCGACGGCATCAAGGCCCGCCAAAATACATTTTAGTCGACTAAATCAACTGTAGATTTAGTTGACTAAAATCTAATGATATTTAGTCGACTAAAACTGGACAAACACTAACACATTACAGGTGACTAAAATGTGACTAAAACTAAATTAAGTTTTATTCTAAACCAAAATAGAAATTTGCTGCCAAAAACAACACTGCTCCAGACACACTGTGCCAGGCTGCAAGCTTCAGAGCGTATCGGCAGAGACAAAGACGAGTCCACGGGGACGGATGGCAGTCTCTCAGCTCTCAAGTGTGAGGCGTATGCCAGGCCTTATAGTCTTAAGAGCCAATGTCACAGAATGCCAGGAAAGACCAAGAGCAGTTTAAAAGTGTGACTCTGTGTGGTTGTGTATGGGTCATTTTACACACACAGGGTCATTATTTGCAGATAATCCCTTCAGGGAAGACCATCTCAACATAGCAACATTTACTGTAATTGTATTGCTGTGGTCTGATATTAAAATAAACGATGAATTAATAATAGTGAAGCCTATGAACTGCCTGACCATATCAGACTCCAACAGGCAGATATTTTACCGATATATTGGCATTAATAAAGCCATTAGAAGGGATTTGTAAATAGTCAGTAAAGACCGACCTTGATAACCATCGTCATCAATGTCTCCGATTGAGGCGATGCATTCTCCAAAGTGTGCATTATAGGCGTTGTCACCGTTGAGGAGGCCAGCCTCCTCCATCACCCCCTGAGGAGAAAAACAGAAATATAGTATACAATGTGAAACCTGACGGGGCCATCATACAGACAGGCTAGTAAGTAAGTACCGGTAAGTACATTTATAAAGCACCTTTCGAAGCAACAATTGACACAGTAAAAACAATAGAAGCAGGTTAAAACACACGGAACATATACAGTTGTGACAATATAAATGAGCAGAACAAAAACAAACAAGGCAGAACAAAGACATACAGTAGGGCTATAAAAATGAATCAGGGACATGGGAGAAATATTTACGGAATAAATTAGTCTTTAGGAGTCTCTTAAAACCGTCAACTGACTCAGCATTTTTCAATGCCAGGGGCACGGCATTCCATAGGGTAGGAGCTACCACAGCGAAAGCCCGGTCACCCTTAGTTTTCAGCTTGGACGCGGGTATTTCTTTGTTGGAGGACCTGAGAGGTCCGACATTGGTTTTAGGAGGCAATAGGTCGACGATATACAGCGGGCCAGCCCATGTAGAGCTTTAAAAGTAATTAAAAGTATTTTAAAATCAATTTTGGCTTTAATAGGAAGCCAGTGTAGTGCGGCTAATATTGGAGTTATACTGTATGCGGTTTGTGTTTGTGAGGATTCTGGCTGCGTAGTTTTGAACTAGTTGTGATGAGCGGCTCAGAGTGGTGTAGAGTGCAGTAGAGGGCTAGTGGAGTTAATTATTATTAGCAAGCACCTTATCGATCAGGCTTATCGAGCAGGGTTCTTATCAAGCCCACTATCGAGAACGTTCTATTATTTTGTGGAAAGACGGGAGACGACACTAAATTCTGAACGCAACCAGGATCTAATGTTTGTACCGTCACAAGCGTACCGGTGATTACATTTATTCGCCTCTTATCTTGGTTGTTTAAACATGACGTCCTGGGCCGCTATGCTCAATAACAGGCTTGATAAGTCCAACGCTTATTGATACTGATATTGATATTTTATATTATTCTCTGATGAAATCAAAGTAATGACAGCAACCTCCATGGAAGCAATTTGGCTTTGCATCCACACACACACACACACACACACACACACACACACACACACACACACACACACACACACACACACACACACACACACACACACACACACACACACACACACACACACAACCAACCGTACAGAGAAAACATGCCAGCAATAACTCATTGCAGGTACAGTATAACATTCAGAGACATCAGGCCCTGATCTTAATACTTTCAATAATATCACTAGTGAAACAAATAATGTTCCACTGCTTCATCGTAACAACATTATCATAACACTGATGGTCTGATATACAGAGCTCAGCGGTCTGTATAATCCAGAAAGGCAAATACACATTTAGTGGAGTGACAGAGATAGAACTGCTTCTGTACAGTATGGAGTCCATAATGGTGGAGGCTTTACAAAGACTGTGTAGTACAATAAACTGCCAAGTTATAATATCACGTTCCCAATGACCCCTTGACAGTGGTGGAAAGTAATTAAGTACATTTTCTTAAGTAAACGTGTGAGGTAATTGTACTTTACTTGAGTATGTCAAAGTTTCAGTACTTTTACTTCTACTCCTCCACATTTCAGCGGCAAATATTGTACTTTTACTCAACTACAATTATTTGAGAAATGTAGTTACTACTGTAGTTACTTTGATTATTATTACAAAACATACAGTAATCACTTCAGCCCTTTATACATTTTGGCCATTTGAACATAGCCGATGTACCAGCCCACAACGTGTGAGCTTGTAGATCTGCTATTTTCAAAGATTGTTATACAGTTGAAAACTTGTTATATTAGACATTCTGCATAATGAGTGCTCTCGACTTTTGTACTTTAGTAGTTAGTTACTTACTGCGAGGGTGAGGTCTAGCCAACACCAACTCGGGATTCCTGAATCGCTGCACTCTACAATGTCCTATCTAACATCAGGTACTTGAGCTCTGCAGTGTTGTTAGCTAAGCTGTCACATCAGCTGTATGTCTATGTAGGTGGTACGCTTCTTTCCCCTCCTGGCTTTGCCCTGGGTTGGCTCCCATAGAGTCAATTTACTTGCCTCTAGTTCTGGGTGCCTGACATCCTTCTCTCTCAGACTTTGTCTGTGACCCGTAAATAGGTCCCCAAATATGTCCACATTTCTGATGTGGAAATGATAGGCGACACCTAGTGCCATTCATAGCATTCTGGTGAAACATTCTTGCATTCTTTTGTACTTTAAGTACATTTTCATACAAACACCATTGTACTTTTTCTCAAGAAAATTTGGAATTTTACTTGTAACGGAGTACTTCTACATTGCGGTATTGATACGTTTACTGAGGCTAAAAATCTAACAGTTTTCTGATAAACCTATTCTATCTCAGTGTTGCTCAACGTTTTTCATGTCAAGGACCCCCAGAAGTATCTGTATTTGGCCGCGGACCCCCATCTGAAAATATGTAGTTCCAGGGACCCACCCCGAAGCAAAGATTGAGTTAAAAACATTCACTGTGACAGAATATATATTCAAAGATTTGCACACATTTTAAAGATTAGATCTGCTATTTTTTCAACAGATAAAGTATAACATAATGCTTAAAACACCAAAAGGGGTAACCCCCTGTCCTGAATGGGTTTAAGCAAAAGAAAAACGTGAGTACTTCCCCCCCCTCCCACCACCACTGTCACCCAGTGTACTGCAGTACAATACACTGTCAAGTTATGGCTATCACGTTCCCATGTATACTGAGCCCTTATCGATGCCACTTACGTTGCCCCGGCTGAGGTACACAGACACCTGGCCCTCGTCCCGAAGCTGGCTGTGCATGGGTGCCCCCACCAGCAGGTCTGACAGGCCGTCCTGGTTCAGATCAACTGCACACAATGAGGAGCCAAAGTAAGAGCCCATCTGGAAGCAAGGCGAGACACACACACACACACACACACACACACACACACACACACACACACACACACACACACACACACACACACACAGGGGTCAGATCACATTTGCCAACTAAAAGGAGGTCCAATTATTTGTATTATCCCCCTCCTCGTACAGTACACCCTGAAGACACAGTTCTTCTGTAGTTTGTGCACAATAAATCTGATTTGTTGTTCCTTTTTCATATCTTAGACCAATATTCGAAGATTTGAGCAACATTTTCACGATTTTTCAAAAATAGCAGATCTACAAGCTCATAGTGCTCATTGGTGCTGCGCTATGAGCTTGTAGATCTGCTATTTTGTAAAAAATAATGCCTTATAAAAGCTATAAGGCGACACAGATGCGTTCTTCAGGTCTAAATGGGCCAAACACTGAACTTGGATGTAAACAGTGTGGTTCGTACTGGACCAAACAATCAGTGTGTCATCATGTCTGTCCTGTATCACCACCAGCACCAACTGTACAATCTCATGGGAGAATAATAGAATTGTATTCTCTTTTATTCTTGACAAAAAGGACGTGCTCAACCAATTTTACATTCGGTATCCGTATTCATAGCATATCAATTGATCTATTTTGTATTTATTTATTCTGTAAATTAAAATAGTATGTTGTCATTATTAACACAGAAGAACTATACAAAGTTACAAACCATATATTTTATTAGTATTATTACAATACTACTACTACTACTACTACTACTAATAATAATAATAATAATAATAATAATAATAATAATTAGCATTATTGTTATTAGTATTATCTTGGTTGCATTCATATGGGATTGGGAGTCCAGAATGTGCGTACATTATTAATTTGGATCACCAGAGAAAAACATGAGGGATATATTATTGCTTCTGCTTGAAAATGCATGTGTATTATTGAAATTGAGAAACATTCCTGTGTCCGAAACACTGTTAACATAGATTACGAGCTAGCTCATACCATTTTCCCTGAGGCTTGAAAACTCTTCACCAACGATACACCGTCAATTTTGAAAATGTAAACCTGGGTGGTAGTAGTAGAGAGAGAGAGAGAGAGAGAGAGAGAGAGAGGAATAATTCATTAGAGAGCAAAAACAGACATCTCTGACTCCCTCCTGGCCGTATCTGCAAATGACAAGACAAGCCAAACAGCAGCAGTGGTGTAAACTAAGTAACCAAGTAGATTTACTTATACTGTATTATTGAGGTATTTGGACTTTACTTGAGTCTATATTTCCAAATTCCAATACTTTTAGTTCTACTCCACTACCTTTTTTCTTTTTCTCCACTACATTTATTGACTTTAGTTACTAGTTACTTTTTAGATTTTCATTATTATTACAAAACTTTACTTTAACTTTAACTTCAGCCCTATATACATTTGAAAATAGCAGATCTACAAACCCACAATGCATCACATTAGTCTTGTAGTCATTGTGAGCTTGCAGTCATTGTGAGCTTGTAGTCTTTGTGAGCTTGTAGTCTTGTAGTCATTGTGAGCTTGTAGTCATTGTGAGCTTGTAGTCTTTGTGAGCTTGTAGTCTTGTAGTCATTGTGAGCTTGTAGTCTTGTAGTCATTGTGAGCTTGTAGTCTTGTAGTCATTGTGAGCTTGTAGTTTTTGTGAGCTTGTAGTTTTTGTGAGCTTGTAGTCATTGTGAGCTTGTAGTCTTGTAGTCATTGTGAGCTTGCAGTCTGTGAGCTTGTTGTCTGCTATTTTCAACAGACGTTTAAACATTTGAAAACTTGAAATGGCTACATTCTGCACAATGAGTACTTTCTACTTTTGGTACTTTAAGTACATTTTGATGCCAATACTTTTGTACTTTTAATGCTTTTACTACTTACTTGAATTCCTGACTTTTACTTGTAACGAAGCAGTACATTGCAGTATTGATACTGTTACTTATAAGTAAAAACAATGTGAGTTATTTTTCCACCACTGAACATAAGCAAAGTGTGCGTACTTTCCCGCTGCCACTGTGCTGAGGCGCTCCGGCAGCAACGTCTATCACATGAGGAGACGAAAAATGTCCTGCCGTCACCGCATAGCCTGGAGAGACAACAAGACACATGCTCAGAGGACTGGCTGAAACGTCTGGCTGTCATTTGACCAAGAGCCGCACAAATAAGCAACACAGTCAAATCCTCAGACACAACAGATGCCCATGGATGTTTTCAGAATAAAGACGTAGAGTGCCCAGCAGATTTGGCCAATTCTTTTAAGCAAAAAGCAAAAAGCAAAAAACATTTTATTTCACTAAAAATTCCCAAAGACGTCCCCAGACGTCTTGGGCACCACAGAGGGTGATTATAAAGACGTCTGGAGACATCCTGGGCACAAAATGTGTTCAAGGGAAACTGCCAACAATTTACAAATACAATTTAGGTATTAAAGCAGACGGTGGAAAACAGTGGAATATTTATATAATGAAACTATGCGCGTAAACTATAGAGTGCTATGTCTACATAAAATGCTATCTAAGTTACATACGGTAAGTTGAGCCTTTGAATACGCCTGTAAGGTCGTCGAGGCTAGGACAAGTGCTACGTCAACCTACAGTAAATCCTGGTTCTCTGAGGTGAAGAGTTCAACAATAAACATGGCAAAAATAGCCTATGTGTAGTTGTCCGTGAAACGCTGACACGGCGAAACGCTGACGTCATGGAATATTGTAAAATGAGACTGACATAATTTTGTGGAGGAATACACAGAAGCTTTTTTGCTACACTATATTATTGATCTTCTCACATCAGAAACAATGAGATTAATAGGTTGAAAATCAACGTTTCCCTTTAGTGCACAAATGTAACCCAAATAGACCCGTAAAGGGTCCGTTTGTGGAACCCCAGTTGGGTTACATTTTTGCACACGCTTGTGCACTCTCGGGAGTTACAAATACATGATTGAACATTATTAATAAGCTCTCACCAAGGTAGCTGTATCTGTGGGAGTCAACTTCCTCTTTGTTTGGGTTGTAGAAGCTGTCGGAGGTCAGGTTATACACCTTAATGGTCCCAGTCCAGTAGTACGAGCCCGGTGCCCCCATCACTACCAGCTCCTGTAAAGAAATGGCAACACCTTCTGAGTCTGTGGTCCGAGCAAGTTACATAAACGAGATAAAAAGAGAACCAGGGTAAACGGGGGGGAAGAGCGTACCACTGGGCGGTAAGGTCTGGTTAACCGATGGCCACAAGGCTGTGTTGTAGTGTGAACCACACCACTAGAGTCTAGTCTCAATGCCAGCCAAAGCTGCTCCCGCTTTGATGTTTTTGCAAAAATCCAGGACCTTAGCAGAAATCCATAATGATTTGTTCACAGTTTTTATGATGACCGACAGTAATCCAAAACTCCCCAGAGCTTAACAATTAAGGAAGGGGAGAATTAGAATGCAAAATATGTTTGTTCAGGCTTCATCTTTCATTTACTAGGTCCTTTGATATATGAAACCGCACACAAGTCCGACACCATTTCGATCACTGTTTGTCAGTCGGAGTCACGTTTTCACCCTTTTTCGACCTCGATTTTTTGGTCTCTCCAGTATCCCTCAAGGAGCCAATTACTGCAGAGTCACCAACTGCTGAGCAAGTCATCCATACAAACAAACAAACAAACAGACAAACATGATGTGGTTCCTATTGAGCAGTGCCTGGGATGTGGTCTCAGACATCTGCAGATGTTTCACATCGCTAGGCACCAGTTGGTGAAAAAAGTATCAATACTGCAATGTAGAATTATACTCCGTTACAAGTAAAAGTACAGAAAATGTACTTCAGTAAAAGTACAAAAGTGTTGTTATCAAAATGTACTTAAAGTACCAAAAGTAGAAAGTGCTCATTTGCGTCGCGACGCATTGTGACGCAAATGTAACAAAATGTATATAGGGCTGAGGTGGTTGTTAATGTATGTTTTATAATAATAATAATGCAAATCTACAAAGTAACTAAAGTTTTCAAATAAATGTAGTGGAGTAAAAGTACAATATTTGCCAGTGAGATGTTGTGGAGTAGAAGCAAAAGAATTGGAAATTGAAAATACTCAAATAAAGTACAAATACCTAAAGGTTCTACTTAAGTACAGTCCTTAAGTAAATGTACTTAGTTATTTTAGACCACTGCTAGGCACACCAACCACAGTTCAGACAGGGTGACGAGTTAACAACAGCTGTCCATCTCTACTTCCCGTCTTTATAATTCCTCATAATTCTCAATAAAAAAAGACATCTCAAATTCTTGAATGAACGTTTTAGTGCTGCCTGCAACAGCTTTGCAGTGTCGTAAACAGTGCAGTGCTGTGTGCAGATGTACAGACATTTCCACTTTGGCTGGGATACTCATTAACACTCGAGTCAATTGCCCTAAATTGGCATATGATCAATGACTGAACATTTCTATTACTTCTAAGCCAATAGGCTTAGAAGTTGGACCTAGCCTTGCAAGCCTGGCCTATTACCTTGCGTGCACAATGATTTCAGACTCATGTTTTATATATTAAACTGAAGCTAATCATAGTCCCCCAGAGTTAGTGTCGAAGTGTCCTTGAGCAAGACACTGAACCCCTAATTGCTCCCGATGTGCTGGTTGGTGCCTTGCATGGTTTCCTCCGGCATCGGTGTGTGAATGTGTGTGTGAATGGGTGAATGCGCTATATAAATGCACCATTTACCATTTAACACGATCTAATGTATTACCAGGGTGTGTGGGTCTACAGGAATGATATACACACTACAAGCTTGGGCTAAATGGTACGTTACTGTACGTTATATAATGTAAACACAGAAGAAATGGGTAGTTTGATGCATAGAAACCAAACCATATACCACAATATAAGACTTTATATACAGCCTGTAATACTGTATGTTTATCATATAATTACTGTATTTCCCTGGGTAAGGGGAGATAATTAACCTACTGTAGTTCAGACAATTTGCAAGGAGATTAAAACGTTTTAAGTCCAATTTTGTCGTATGACGTGTCACGCAGCAATCATTGCTGATCGATCAGCGCAAAATAAAGTTCTGTCTCATGCTAAACTGGCACTGTGAGTGGCCGTGCTATTTAAAGAACTCACCGTGTCAAACATGGACACAGTTTGGCCGCCAAACACAGCTGCTACAGATGTTTTGGTGGAATTCGTAGGCCGAGGAGGCGAGGCACTGGGGAAGTGCAAATGAACCTAAACACAGCGTGGAAAACAGCGACCTTTAACGGTTGATGTAACAACAACAACAACGGCATGCCAGGATCAACTCCCATGTTCGAATTAAGCCAACTCTCTCCCCACACTGTCGAGAAATCCCAGCGGGACAATACCAATTTGTTCGCTGGGGGAGTTCCTTGTTGACACTAGTAATGTCAATTTACAGTAGTACATCACGCAGCGAATATAGCAGATACAAGCTCTCAACGCATTGCATCGATACACATTGTACGTAGCCTACACTGTATGTAGATCTGCCATTTTCTGGAGAAAAAAAAACCATGTTGAAATAGGTTAAAATCTTAAATCTTTATGAATAAATAACATAATAATGGAGGTGACAAACATAATGATCACCTTGTAATTGTTTGTCTTGTATTATCGAAAACTTGGACAGGCAGCATCAGCTTGCTATAATGTGCAAGGGGGGGGGGTACTACCTGAGAGTGGGGAGTGCTGATGAATGAATATCAACATCCTAATACATCCTAATACTGAGGGGTCAAATTACGACAGGCAATTACTGCTGTCAAAATATGACCCCAAAAAAAACATGGGGCCATTGACTAAGGCCCTATACGTCCTCTCTGGCCACATTCAAGTACAGTAAGGTATCGACATGGAATTCAAGCCACACACATTTTTCCAAAGCATTTTCACCTGGGTCACATCATCCAAACCTCCCGTCAACTCATCCAAACACTGCTTTAAGCCCCCTACACTACACACACAACTAAGCAGATGCAGACCATTAAGCATTCATGTAACCCCGAGCAGGCCAAGTAAGAGCTCTCTGACACATCAGAAAATGAGTAATATAATATCCAACATGTGCAGATCGTGTAGTCTCACCGCATAGAAGCCAGATGTAATGACATAAAGACAAACCTCTTTTGTAAGCATATTCCTGCATGTGCGCCCTGTGTATATATACATCTGCAGTGTTTTACTGTGATGCACAGGAGAGTGGAATCCCTGTAACTTGACTCGCATATTACTCAAGTAGAAGTAAGTTGAAAATTATATGAGTAAAAGTGCAAAAGTAGGTATTTCTTTTAGACTAATCTGAGTAATCGTCATTGTACATACAGTATACTGTAAGCCCCGTCGGCCCGGGCAGGGGTGCTCAAAAGGTAGATTGCGATCTACCAGTAGATCACTAAGGTTTTGCAGGTAGACATAAAAAGATGTAATTTAAATAAAGTATTTTTGGTATCTGCCACTTGACTTGATTGATTGACTTCAAAGGGAGCCTGTCAGCTCAAACCCAGAATGCAATAGGCCTATTTTCTTTTCAAGAGTGTTGCGCACAAAAAAACCCTACCAATTCCATTTTCCCCTTCTATTTTTTTCCCATTCAAAGTATATTTTTGGTTTAATGTTTGTTTTTAGTTCAATGTGTTTTAAAAACGTCATTGACAAAAATGTACGTCATCTCACAAACTAAATGCACCATTAACAATAAAGATAATTTAATGTTTGTTTTGTAACCGTTTGTTTTATATCACCATTACATCACCATATCAACATGAGTTAGACTTTAATATATTAGCGCCCCTCACTGTTGAGCTGGTCATTTTGAAAGTAGCTCTCAAGTCAAAAAAGCCTGGGCACCGTAAGGTAACTGTGAAAGGGCCAATGTGGCATCCAGATGTGATGATTTCACCATGAATACGTTGTAGAAACCAGTCTGTCTCTAGTTCAGTTGATGCATATTTATTATTTTCTTTATAAGACAGCTTATATTAAAGTGTCCTCGTCTTTGCCACGCATGGTTTGTTGGGGGAGAAGGTCAACACAAACTGAACAGGCTAGCTACTGTACTGTACTGTACTGTACTGTACTGTACTGTACTGTACTGTACTGTACTGTACTGTACTGTACTGTACTGTACTGTACTGTACTGTACTGTACTGTACTGTACTGGTGGGCAGCAGTGGCTCAGGGGTAGAGTGGCTGGATGGTAACCGCAAGGTTGCCAGTTCGAACCCGAGCTCCCCCAGAGTTAGTGTCCTTGAGCAAGACACTTAACCCCTAATTGCTCCTGATGAGCTGGTTGGTGCCTTGCATTGTTTCCCCCGCCATCGGTGTGTGTGTGTATGTGTGTATGTGTGTGTGTGTGTGTGTGTGTGTGTGTGTGTGTGTGTGTGTGTGTGAATATAATGCACAATCTATGTAAAGCGCCTTGGATAAAGACACTATTTAAATGCACCATTTACCATTTTACGTAGCTGGAGTGGAACTCTCATATATCCCCTCTATGATGTGCTGTTGGGGGATCATCATCACCACCCACCGGCACAACCAAAGCAACATGGACACTTTCTGCCACTAGCCATCATCAGGCCGCTCAACCAAGCGTCACTATTCTTTTCCTCTGGGATTAATGACTTACTGATTGACTCTGGAACCCGCTGTACACATGGGACTACAGAACCAAGATGCCTTTTAAGGATAATAACTGTTGTCTATTTATTTTTTCCTGCCTACTGGCAGAGTGCACAAATAATTTCGCACTGATCGGTCCAGCATTTTGTGATATTAGATAACACAAGACAGACAGACAGACAGACAGACAGACAGACAGACAGACAGACAGACAGACAGACAGACACAGTTTTATAGACAGCTATAGACTCCAACAGTGCAGAACCATGTTGTAAAAAAGACAAACAAACCAGACAGGGTCTATTAACAGCTCCCATGTGGATCTGGGAATTCTGTTGTCCAGCCTGTGATGTCACTCATCGACCGTATGCTACTCCATATTATTTGGAGTATTTTGCTACTTTCCGCTACTTATGAAATTGGACATTCTGCATAATTTGGTACTTTAAGTGCATTTCGATACCAACACATTTGCCCTTTCACTGAAGTAAATTTGTATTTTTCAATTGCAGAATTTTACTTGTAACAAAGTATTTCGACGTTGCAGTAATGCTACTTTTACTTGAGTAAGAAACGTGAGTACCTTTTCCACCACTGTCGATTTGCGAGACTAGCTCCAGACAGACAAACCCTCTGGCAGTGTTGATTTCATCAACGAAAACTATGACGAAAAATGTCTGTCGACTGCCTTTTTACCTTACCCTTTTTCAAAACAACATAAAAACGAAGCCACGATGACAAAATATACTAACAATTTCGCCAAAATGTTAGGGGGGACTAGAGGAGAAGAGAATCATTTTATGCTTGGTTGCCCTCGGGTTGAAACACTGCGACGCGTTGTGTGCTTGCTTGTAGATCGGCTGTTTTCAAAACGCAACATGCATTACAGTGCCATCAAGGCCCGCAAAAATTCATTTTTGTTGACTAAAACTAAATTAAGTTTTATTCCAAAGACTATGACTAAACTAAAATCAACAGTGAGAGCCACGCAGTAACAAGTGTAGGGAAGAGAGTGACTGCATGGTATCTAGACGCTGTGTAAAGGGAAGGAAACTTTGATTTCCTCTAACACTGTCTCTGGTGGAAGCAGGTCAAAGAGGTCATGTAGGGTCACTGTATAGCGGTAGTCCTTCCTATCTGCCTATGGAAGCAGGCGACTGACGTCTTGGTTTGTTTAAATACACAAACTGGAGCCCAGCGATATGACTTCAAGTCGGCGTCACGATTGTTGTAAACCTTCGCCTTTATACGATTGCAATTCATTAACAAAAACAGTGACAATTGTAGCTCTAGAAGCTCACGATGCATGGTGATGTTATGCTAGTTAGGTGAGCTTGTAGATCGGTTATTTTCACACACCACCACTGTACAATGTAGTATAATAAGGGTTATTAATCAGGCTAATAAAATGAATCTCTGTCAATCGATTAACCTACATGAGTCACAATGCTCCAGAATCCCTGAGAAAGTCAATTTAGAGAACGGGAGATGAGTGGGCAGTGGGTAGATTCACTTCTATACCTACAGTAATAGTTTTACCTACACTTATAATTTAGGCATTTGGCAGATGCTCTTAGCTAGAGCAACTCACCAAGTGCAAGATCAGAGTCATCGGCCTGAACCACAGTAACAACGGGTACACGGTTGAGTAAAATAGAGCACAAAGTAACAAGGATAATATTAGCATATCAAATACATTCTCAAACTACTAATAAACCTAGAACAAAATTATTTAGACACATTGACTTGAGAAGAGCCTGTCATTCGTCTGTCATCAACAGACAAATACGCGGGACGGACTGATGGAATCAGTGCGTTTGAACAAATCATTAACAACAGTGGGATTCCTGGCAGATGAAGGTACTGTTAAAGAGTCTCTGAGAGCAGACGGACTTCATAACAGAGTCCAAACAAAGACCAGACAACTAACAGTTACAGCAATGGTTCTCAGGATCCAAGGACCTCCAGGGGTCTTCAAGGGGGTTCAATGGGTTCCCGTTGCAGCTAAATGGTCAGCTAAACCAAAATGGTCTGTAACTCCAGGTGTGTACAACTGGGAACAATGGACCCTGGGGGGGTCCATTGTTTTCAATTGTGCACGGGAAGACAATGAATTTGAATCAAAATACCATTGTTCTGAGAGGAGATCAATAATATAGTGTGTCCAAAAAAAATACCCTATATCTTCTGTGTACGAAACAACTCAATCAAAATGTGTTTTTTCACCATATTATTGATCTCTGCACACCAGAACAAAGGCTTTAAGGCAAGGTTTCCCTTTAACACCGCTAATACAGTGTATACTGGGGTGCCACCGTGCTAGGAAAGATCATCATATGAAATGAGTGTCTTCAAATTAAAAAGAAGTTGAGAATTACTTGTTTTAGAGCTCAATAACAGAAGAACGGGTTTGGCATATGGATGATAAAAGATGAACATTGCACCGTCACTGACCTCCGTGAAAACGCCTGCTATCCCTGCCTGGCATGAGCCATGCTCCTCCCCATACTTCTGCTTATAGTCTGTAAAGAAAAGAAAGAAAGAAAAAAAAACGAAACCACAAATTATTTCACTGTGCGCCTGAGCCAGCACTTACTGGAGTTCACTCTGCATTCCATATGGAGCTAGTCAAAGTAGCTCCTCCATCCAAGATGAATCTGGGGCTAGAAAGCAAGAGAAAAACGGTACAACTCCACATTCAAGAAAAACTCACACTTGGGGGGTGGGGTGGGGTACGGGGGGACATACTGCTCTCATGTTACAAACAATATTGAGTTTGGATCTGTGCAAGATGTACTGTACACACGGTCCCTTGCAAAGACTGCCATGGCCCCTCCGAAGCTTGGAGGCAGCAAGAGAAACGGAAGGACACAAAAAGCCCTGACCCTGGAGCATGATCTAGGTATAAAAGGGTTTCATTACTAATATTAAGAAAATACTTGCATCATTCAGCTCAATATTTCATGCAGTAGGTTGCTTGTCAAATGAAATTTGATTTCTGCAAGTGCTGGGTTAGACCACCGTGGGTGCGAGAAACATATACTGTATAGTATGTTAACCTATTTGTATAGCATACCAAATGAACTTGATTTACTAGTATCGTAAACCTGCAAACTGTTAAAGCATGGTGCTCGCAAAAACAGTTTTGTTCCCCTACCTTGCAAGCAATTTGATCTCTAACACCACAGAAATGTAGGAGAGCAAGCCAAACTCTTGTTTTTCAACAAACGCTTCCATTACAGTAATACCCTCATAATGTGAACACAAGAGTTGCCTGAGGAGCACTAATTCTCCACTGGCTCAACGCGTAACGCGTCAGATACTTTATCCTGCAGCATAACCAACTATACGTCCTTCAACATCCCAGGTGCTGCGTCTTGCCAGAGAACTTGCGTTGGGGTTTTTGACACACTTCAAGGCCCTCCGGCTACCGGCCTTGAGTGCCAGAATGCCCGTCAGAGGCCTGACGTAGGGGAAAGAAGGCTCCCATAAATCACAGCGATAGCTGCAGTGATCATCGTGGGCCAAGCTGGGTCGGCAACCTGCTGACTGCTTGGGCCAACAGGCCCTCTCATCTTCAAGTGTATAGACTTCACAAAGTTGTATGTGTCTGATCGTGAATTCGTCATCAACTCTTTCTGTCTTCTGCGCAGAGGCGGAAAGTTCTTATAACGGCAGGGGGTTCAAGCAGCCCCCCCCCCCCCCCCCCCCCAGCGGTGGAAAAAAACGAGTTTTGTTTTTTCGAACAAAAGCCACCTTATTAGCAATTGAATGCGGCATGCGCGGCGGCCCAACACCTATCTTTAGTAGTATCTTGTAACCCCTCGTAAAGGTATGTGATGTGACTACGTGCATGACAACATGACCACTGGGGAGAATTTCAGTGGACAGTCAGTGGGTGCATAATTTACTGCAGTGCATATAGGTATATTTTGCCAAAATGCAGTGGGTTCAGTCGCGCCTTTGCCAAAATGCCAGGGGGTTCAATCGCGCCTCTGAACCCACGGAGTTTCCGCCACTGCTTCTGCGCCCTGTGACTAAAGGAAGATTATGTTTTGACTCACGCTCGCTTACAATATTCTCCGCTTTGAAACGGTTTGTCTACTTCTTTCAGTGTGACAGTGAAGAGAGACGTGGAGAGTTAAGGAAGAGGACAGCATGTGAAACAGCTCCTGGACCAGATTCAAACTCCAAACATGGCACAGTTATGTTCATTTAACCACATTAAGCCGGGCGTGCCTATTTTGGGCATGTCATTTTATTAGGCAGCGTTTTCCCAAAATGTTCAAAACATTTAAAAATAAAAACAACTGTTTGTGAGCTCTACAAGCTCACAATGGTTGCATTGTAGATCGGCCACTGTCGCTATTTGACGTAGCATTCATATACGACGGATCTAGGGCCTCAGTGGTTAACTCAGAGTTACCTTTATTACCACTACCTTTATTGTCCAATAGAAATGGTCTGAAAGCTCAAAATAAAGTGAAACAACTGCATAGATCTGAAGCGTTTAAGAGTAAGTACATGAACACACAGAGGATGTGTCCTCCAGCTACAATGGCTTCCACACCCATTGGTGTAAAGTAACTAAGTGCATTTACTTAAGTAGAATGTTGAGGTATTTGTACTTTATCTGAGTATGTTTCATTTTCAGTACGTTTACTTGTACCCCACTATTTCAGAGGCAAATATTGTACTTTTACTCCACTACAATTATTTGACAACTTTAGTTACCAGTTACTTTGTAGATTTTCATTATCATTACAAAACATACATTAACCACTTCAACCCTATTTACATTTCGGCCAATCTAGAGCTTGTAGATCTGCTATTTTTAAAATATTTGAAAACCTTTGAAAGGGGACCTTGTGCATAATGTGTACTTTCTACCTTTGGTACTTTAAGTACATTTTGAGGCCAATACTTTTGTACTTTTACTCAAGCACATTTAAAATTCTGGACTTTTACTTGTAATGGAGCATATGTTATATTGCAGTAATACTTGTACTAAAGTAAAACATTGGAGTACTGTTTCCCACCACAGTCTCTGTAGCGTACCTTCATAACAGGGGATCAGTGGTTGCGTCCTCCCCTGTAGAGTTGGAGGGATGATGGAGCAGTAGCCATGGGGAAGGATGTGCTCCGAGTCGTAGTAGACATTTTTCCAGCGGTGGGCACAGGCCTGCATGGGACACAACAACGGTCACTTTGTTTATATGGTACAGAAGGGGGGAAACAAAACAAAAAACAGTTCGGGCGACTTTATACTAGAGTCTTTGCTCCAATATGCTGACTGTTTAAGTTCATACACACAGAAACAGAGAGAGAGGGGGACGGCGGGGGGGGACAGGCCAGCCCCTTTCCCTCTGGACTGGAGTCAGTGTGTCTGTGTGGCTGTCAAATGAACGACTACGAGGATGGGAATTAAAAACCCATCCAACCCCTGACCATAACAGCCATGGTCTGTGGTGTGAATATCTCAGCTAAGCTTAATATCCGCGCTTCCTTAAAAAAAGCTGTTTTACACGGTGGGAGTGAGAGTCACAAAAAACATCCTCTAGCTACAACACTGGAGTTTCCTAACGGTTTGAATTTCCTAAACAGCTCATCTCTGCTTAGCGGAGAACCCGAGTGAACCCACGTGCCCCCCGAGGGGCACCGCGGCCAACAGCAGCGAAGAAAGACAACAACATTAACGTTATTACAAATATGGAAGAAGCAAAACACACGTCGTATTATGTTGCTTCTGAAAGAGGGAGCAAATTTCCCAAACGCTGTTTTCTTTATTGCAATGTCCACCGGCGGGGGAGTGATACTCTGAGCTGCCGTGGTGATTTTGTAAAAACAACACATTCCATAGATCAGTAATCGAACAGGAAACTGCAGAGCGGAGTTAAAAACCTTTTTGCACAAAGCATGCCACATAAATGTGGTAATAATTTAGGACCCTGGGACGGTGGTCGGACTCCTGTGGCTCTGGGGACAGCGCAGAATGCTTTTCTTACAGGCAAAGTTCAGCTCATTTCCCCCTGCACTCCCCACACACACAGCCAACCTAAATGAATAAAAAGAGGTCTGCATGATTTGCGGGTACACACATGGGGCGTCACGACGGTCTGGAAGCAAGATGCCGCGTCGAGACGCATCCATGTGTTTCAAACGACAGTCTGGCCAATAAGCCAGTATAGTACGGCTGGTAATGTGAGCTCCAAGGAATTTGCTCAAGTATGAATTATGCCGGGAATTGTTTACATTAGTGATAATACTGTCGAATTTCCAGTTTCCACAGGAGAAAAAAAAAACACAGATCAGCTGATACGGGCACGGCGCAAAGGTCTTGCAGAGGCCTGTGTGCAGTGGCAGATATGTGCTAGTAAGATCAAATAATTTAAAAAAAACTGCAACGGTTTCGGTTTGTTTTTCCCTGACAGAAGCAGCAGACCAAGTATGGAGTTGTGCTGTTGTCATGTTCCCATTCGGCCTCCTGTGTGCCGATTGGTTCTGAACAAGGCCCCTTTTTTTCTTCATTTGGTTGAAAACACAGATGAAATCACTGCAGTGCAGTTCACATCTGCTGAGCAGCCGTCTCCTCCTCCTCCTCCTCCTCCACTCGCACAGAAACGTGAGTCCATTCACATGGGATTCAAAACAAGCATCAGCCATTCTACTCTGTGGAGGGCCCACAGACACGTGGCTGCAGAGAGAGTCGCCGTATTCCAACCACATGAACCCTAGTGTCCCCATCTCTGGGGACGAACGTTCTGGGGGGAAATAGCCCATCTACAAGCTCACAAAGTGTCACGTTGTGTATAATTATTATTGTTGGCGAAGAGATTTGGTGTAGTGCAGTGGTTTTCAACCAGTGGTCCGGGGACCACCAGTGGTCCTTGAGGGGGTTCCAGGTGGTCCCCAGCTAAATGATGAAGAGTTGGCAACCAAATTAACCCTTGTAGATCTTTAACTACTGAGAGCAAAATGGTCCATTTGGTTTCATTTTACACTCTCAAGAGTTACATCTGCATTACTAAGTTAATTTACAAGAAGTCTACACAATTAAAGAATGTCAAATAATTATTCTTTTGATCAACAGTTATCCATCTATCTGTTCCCAACCACTGGTACTAGTACCACAGGTGGTACTTGAGCGAAGTTGAGCCCCCCTCTGGAGGTACACAGAGGAGTCGCTCAAAAAAGGAGAAAAAAGACAAAAGTGGAATGAAATATTTATATTACTGCAGGTAGTTCTTCTGACCAAGCAATTGGTTGAAATAGGCTCTCCAGCCGCACTGAAATGAGCATGACAGCACATCTAGCCGTTAATAGAAGATTTGAGAACGGATTAATCACATTCGAAATATCATCAGTTGTGCTGATTAGTGATTAGACTGAATGGATGGTCCGTGGCTCATAATGCCAATTGAATAGTGGGCCTTCACATGAAAAAGAGGGCAAAAAGTAGGAGGCCTCGTATAAACCCCTGGGTCACTGTGGTCAATTAAGTATACTGTAAGGTTAAAGTGGTTAACCCCATGGGTCAATTTTTATGCTCTCAGAGTCAAATGGACACTCAGGATTTTGCAGTGTAGAACTAAATGCTTCTCATTATACAAGTTTATGGTCAAATGATCCCAAACTGACAAGTCCAAGAAGCCTCACTTTTAAGTTTGACGGAAAGATAAAAAATGGTTTGGAAAAATCACGCCAACGCATTCCCCTCTCAGATGAAAAGGAAAATGGCACCAAATGAGGAATGTATTCAAAGTAATGCATCCACGGCTGGCCAAAATGTTATCTGGACTTCTTTGGACAGGGAAAAAACAAAGCACTCATGGCTCCTGTAGATCCTTTGGGACGAAGTCAATCAACAACGAGCATTCAAGCACATTAACACCTGTCAGGACTGTTTACAGTGCGTCCACATGGCTTGGAGGGGGGCTATGAGTGTTCTCCAGCCCACCCTTAATATAGACGCCTCTAGGCTGCCCTGCAAGGCGCTGCAAGCCCCCCCGCCCCCCCCCCCCCCCCCCACTCCCACCCCCACTCCAGGGCCAGAGAGAGGCTGAAGTCTCTCACTACCCACTGCAGGAGAGACGGGCTCGCTTTTAATCAAAGTCTGCCCTTGGATGAGACCACCGCAGAGGAGTTTTTGAAGCCTAAACAAACTCAACCAGCTGCCCTGTGATCTCTTGGCAAGCATCCAGTCTAGAATCCTCCTTAGATCAGCACCACTGGCTAGTCTGCCAATTTATCTTGACCGTCCCGGGTATTTTATCTAATAGGACTAGTTTTGACAACCACGTCTCTCCACTGTCGTCGATTCTAGCGCCAAAAGCCAAGGTCAAAGTTGTACCTTCCGCAGTTCTGCAACCCCACAGCAGTCGCCACACCGTTCCTTCTTCAGTTGTTACGACAGCGAGCCCCCTCCCCCCCCCACCTCCATCCCACCCCATTGACGAATGTGATTCATAAGATTTGACACCGCTACAGCTCAAACACGTAACGCTGTGGCCTTTGCCAGGGGAGGGTTTTTGATGTTGGGGAACCAGCTGTGGTTTAACAATGCGGTTCATGGTAAGACATTTGCAACAATGATGGTGGTATAATCCAATGTGCCTTTACGAGTGTACATGGTTTGCATTAAAAGTTAAAACCGTTTGCAGTACTGACTCTACTCTAGCCACTTAAACCCTCTAGACTTAGTAAACTGGACCCGAGTTGGCTCTGTATCTATACTCCAAATCTCTTCGCGCCAAAATGAGGCTATCTACAAGCTCACAATGCTTCGCAACGCATCGCATTGTGAGCTTGTAGATCTGCTATTTTTGGCTAATCCTCTCCCTAGAGTTTGGATGCTGGTGTTCAAGGTTGCCAGTGTTCTTTTTTTTTTATCCCACAATTGTAACACAATTTATCAACCGGTGCCAATTGCCTAAGCCGTAATCCTGGCTTTGGCCAGAGTGAATCCACATTATCAGTCTGGTCAAAGCCATGCTAGCTTCCCCGGAAGGACGCAGCGCGTGGAAGGAACGTGTTATTCCAACCAGTTCCTTTCCCCTCCATGAGGCGCCTCAGCTGACCAGGGGGAGGCAGTATAGAGCCCAGGATTACTGCATGTTTTTGTGAGGGTACCTATACCCTAGGCCTAGGGGGACATGGGGAGAACATGCAAGGAAGGCCCTTTGCCAAGCCCACCTAGGGTATGGGCGCTGATGGCACGGAGGAGAGATCACGCCCCCACAGCTTCCCCGGCGGGAACTGAACCCGGGACCTTCCAGCTGTGAGGCAACAGCGCTAGTGTTCTGTCCCTGGACTCACCAAGATCTTGCCGTTGGCTTTGTCCTGACGAGCCAGGCTGACCCCCATCCACTCATCATCCCTGTCTCCCTGACACGTCTTCCCACACGACTCTCTGGGCTTGTTTCCTGAAACAAACACATTGGAACAATGAGAGCACTTTTCACACGATGAGTCATCAAGTCAGAGGACGCCTCACAGTGGGTCAGTGAGGCTGTTGTCAGCATTTTCGGGTCTTTGCGTTTATTTCCTTATCGTTGCCAAGCACCCTTGGCAACATTCTGCGTGATTGAATGTCGGACATAACCGAAATAGCACTTACAGAAAGAAAAGCCACAATACCTGTGGCCACGGCAAGTATTTAACAATGACTGTGTGGGTATTTCTGTCCAACTCAATAGCATTAATACCGTAAACATCCTTTTCTCAGTTTAAAAATATGACATAACAAATCACTGTCATTTCAATTGCACAAGTATGCATGTCTGATATTATGTCTGACAACATCCCACGCAGAATTGAAACAGGACAGTGACCACTATAAGAGGTGTTGTGCAATGCAGATTGTTGCCTTAACTCTGAATATTGACCTCAGATAATATAAAACAGAAACATTTGTTTAGTGGTGTATCTCATTACCGTGTATTTAACCAGGAGAGTCACATTGAGGTCCTGTGTGACCTCAATGTGACAAAAATGTGCAACAATAGCCACAGAAAGACAAAAATGTGCAATAGCAGCCACAGAAAATAAAAGTAGGCTACCAAGAAAACTGTTCAAAAATATCTAATTAACATTGGTGGAAGAAAGTATAAAAATAAATGCACTCAGTTAGGAAAATAGAACAGATCCAAGTTTGTAATATCAGGGTCAAATACTAAATAAAATGCACTTAAGTAAATAATGTTCTCCAGTCAAATTTAAATACCGGTATCTTTCTTTCTGAACAAGACAATTCAGAAGAACTGTATGTAGTGTGAACTACTGTTATTCTTAAAACATAACAGGTTATAAACCTATCGGGGTTGAGCCGTATAATTCACAGAGTGGAGCTCAGGCAAACAGACTTCAGGTCAGCACTGAACTCATAGATAATGTCTGCCTGTTTTCCTTTTCCTTGGTGACACATTGACAGAGTAGAGTGGAGGTTCACATTGAACCCACTCAAGCTGTTGACCACAAGAAAAGAGCCAGGGGTTAGCTCTACAACTCAACTTCTTTTTGGCTCAAGTGCTCGGAAAATATTAGCTGAAGCATTTATCATATTTATCAAAATATTTCTGTTCTGATATTGCACACTTCTTCTACTTGAATGTCTGCCATATAGCTTGTTCTGAAACAAAAGCACAATCTGTCACGTTAAGACAGATAGAAGTGTGTATTCTTCAGATAAAACAAAACAGATGCTAGAGGGGTTTGTGCCGGACCACTAGGCTATAGGATACATTCTATCCACTGACTGGAGTTTAACCACATGAACCCCAGCGTCTCTATTTTGGGGGCAAACATCCTGCGAAAATAGCTGATCAACATCATGCTCACAACGTGTCGCAACGTAATGGGCTGTGAGCTTTTGTAGATTGGACTATTTTCAGCAAATAGATTTCGTGTTAAGGTAAAAAAAAAAAGAAAAAGGACTGGGGATAGATAGGGCTTAAGTGGTTAATCAAATGATATGCAACACTGGTTCTCAAACTTTTCAACAAATTAAGATCTGGCCCCCATCAGGATTTGTGTTAAAATGTTTCAAAAATATTTAAAATCTCTTTTTTTTCCTCAAGACAGTTTGAAAACAGCAGATCTGCAAGCTCACAACGTGCCACAGATGCTGGATACCCCCTGGAACCTTAAGGGACCCCTAGTGGGTCACCGTCAGGTCGGAAACCCACTTTGAGAACCACTGATGTACATCAGCTATATAATGTACCATTGCTGAGCAGTTAGCAGGCTGTAGTGTTTGTTTTGAAGTGCATGCATGTGCTGCCTGCCTGACTGGTGGTCGTAGTAGTAGTAGCAGTAGTAGTGTGTTAGCATAGACCTCGGTTCCATTGAGACTATACTGACCTCTCCCCAGGTCCATTTCTGTGCAGCGTCTCTCCGGGTTGCTGTGAACTCGACACTTGTACACAGCTCCAGGACTGCTCACAGAGCTACTGTAAGTGGAGTTGGCCCTCGGGGCCCCTACCAGGACCCTGTAAACAGAGAGGAGGCAGAGCGTGACTAACTGTCACCCGCCATGGATGGCACTGTTTCTATAACTGTTTTATTGCCTTTCCCACAGACCCCCATACCTCTCGAGAGCGTAGGCTACAAATATGGAACCAAATGGACGTATAGGGGTCCATTTGGTTCCATTAATTCGTACTCTGAGAATTGCAGACGCCCCCCCCCCCCCACTCCAAAGGGGGGACCCCACTTTGAGAACCACTGGCCTAGTCCAAATTCCTCTGAAAAGGAATGTCAATGTCATTTAATACTAATGGTCAAAATAACAACATGCTCTGCTCTGTGACATGGGCTATCTGTGAGTGCTGTTGTGACAAGGATTGGTAAACAATGAAGCATTGCAAACTGCCAAAAAGTTACTGCACGTGTTCACATACCCTATCTATACTGTCTGTAGTCAAAAATAAATACATAGAAAATAACTACACCCGCCACTGACGCCAGACAGTGAGTTGACAAGCGTTAGAAACATATATTGAAAACTATCATAAGATTACTGCATGCAGCTATACTGTATATTATCTAAAAACAAAAAATAATTCAAACATTTTTTTAAGTCCTATTATAAACTTTAGGCGATGTCGTTTAACAGTCTGACTCTGTGTTAGAGCACAACTTAACTTTCATGCTTTCAGCACACACAAGTTACATTATAGTATCACAATAACACCAGCGACTTACCAGCGTGTATTATCATGATAATGCTCCAGAACGGAATAACCAAAAAAACTTGAATCTGGTCCACGGAACACTAAAGGATGTTCTAAGTCGATATTATAAGAATAAGCTAATGAAATCGAGATATACACATAAAACACGTTCTGTAGTCCCACATGTTGTCCCTGTAGAGCCATCATCCCTTTGCGCATCAGTTGTAAAAGTATCCAATAAAAAGAAAAAGGATAATTTATCAGTTTTCAGTGGTTAAAAAAAGGAATGGGGAAAAAAAGGTTACAAAAAAAAACACCGTCCAACAAGTTGGGGAAAGTCTCTCGCTTTGTAGGTCTATAACAACATGCGTAAGAGACGCTTGAGGATGAAATGTAACGGGTCTGGTAAATAACGGTGCGTCAGCTCCTCTCCATTCTATGTGCCAATCTGACTAAAGTTCTTACTCCCAAGCTCCCCGTCTTGGCGATCAATGCGGTCATGGACTGGAGGGACGTGAATGGGTAGAACCTCGCATCACATTTCAACCAGGATGAAGCTGCAGTGTGTACGCACCACCGCCATCTAGCGGCCCTTCTTCTGACGCACGTTTTCAGCTTTGTTCTGTTGTAAAGCACAATAGAACTTAGTTATATTCAGCAAGCTTTACAGTATGTATAGCCTACTCCATTATAAAATAAGCTTTATAATAATCATGTATGTCTGCATCGAGTGATCTCAGTACATAGAAAATTGATTTATTGGAGATTCTCACTTTCAATTGTACAAATTTTGTTTTGATTCTATGTTCCACATTTTGCTTTGGTAATGTAAACGTATGTTTTCTCATCCCAATGAAGCCATTTGAATTAAACATTGAATTGTATAGGTTATCAGTGGTTCAACCCCTGGCATTTCAAGGAGCCCCAATTTGATAGGCATTACACCAAGGACCCCCATTGGATGATTTAAAAAAAAACCTCACAATCTACTGTAAGCCTGATATGGTCTGTCATTAAATTTGGTCCAGAATTCCTTTACTGTTAAAGCAAGACAGTAGGTGATCTGTTCATCTTCAACAGAAGGGGGGTATGTTGATAAGGGTGGGCGGCAGGGGTTGCAGAAGAATTTTGGTTGACAGGGGGGGGCAGGGTTGGAGAGGGCAGATTTACAAAAGGGGGATGCATTTTTGGTCATTTTGCTAACGAGGAGGGATGGCATGACCCCTTATATGGCCTTATTGACCTACTGACTATAGTAATTAGAAAGGCTTTAGCGGAGCCATTCTTGCAGGTTCTCTATACTTGGATTTACTCGTACTTGTTGTGATAATGAAGATTAACTATCAATCATCCCCTCAAGTGCCCCAGTGGCAGTCAGTACAGGGAAATGGTTCTCAAGTGGGGTTGGGGTAAAATGTGTTAATACATAGCAGCATCAAAAGACTTTTAACCACATTATCGATTTAAATACCATGGCTATTAAAAAACAGCTAATCTTTAAAACAAATCTGGAAAAAATCTAAATTGGGTCCTTGACACAAAGGTTTGAGAAACACTGCCCCAGGGGGGTGTCCAGGACCCCCACACTGAGAACCACACTGCCCCAGGGGGGTGTCCAGGACCCCCACACTGAGAACCACACTGCCCCAGGGGGGTGTCCAGGACCCCCACACTGAGAACCACACTGCCCCAGGGGGGTGTCCAGGACCCCCACACTGAGAACCACACTGCCCCAGGGGGGTGTCCAGGACCCCCACACTGAGAACCACACTGCCCCAGGGGGGTGTCCAGGACCCCCACACTGAGAACCACACTGCCCCAGGGGGGTGACCTCGGTTCCATTGAGACTATACTGACCTCTCCCCAGGTCCATTTCTGAGAACCATGTGACCGTTTCTTTGTGGGATGACGGCAAACCTGCAGTTTACAAAATATTCTTCAAAAGGTGAACAACACAGAAACAAATGAGTACACAAGATATTCAGTTCAGATAACTCACTGCATGAGACACAACCAATAGTTGTAAATATGATTTAATTCGTTTATCTGAAAATGTATAGCAACAGTCATATTGTGCTCTATTATACAAGTCAATTTTCATAGTACAATTTACATTTGTTTTTCTTTTTTTTTCTTTTTCCAGGGCTTATCTACCTGTCAGTGTCCACAAAATATAGAGTATAAAAGCTGTGTCCTAGAAGCAGGCATCTTATCGTGGTGCGAGTGCACAGTTTAAAGGGTCATTTTAACAGTTACAGTGGAAGTGATGCAGACAGAACACAAAATCAACTGACCATCAGCATCAATACATACAGGATATAATTTATTGCACGAGCCATTCTGTAATACCGGTAGACAAATAAAAAGGAAACCGTCTATCCTGGACTAAAACATAAATGTATAAATTAACAATCGTAATCTTAAAAGTAAAACTAGAGTCTTAAAAATAATTCTTATTCTCTAATTTCCCCTCACACCAAAAACTATCATACAGTACAACTACATACCATACAGAGATCATAAACGTTTAAAGGAGAATTTCGCCACTTCTTTAACCTTATTTTGTCTTTCCATGTGTAAGCATTATTGATGGTCAATGTAGTTCCAGTGGTTTTCAGGGTTTGTTGATGGGGTTCCAAATGGACGCTTACAGGTCTGTAACTCTGAGTGTGTACAAATGTACACTCTGAGTTATAAAAGGGTATTGAAAATTTAAAAAATGTTTGAAACCCACTGATTTAGTCAATTGAAGCAACTATTTTAGCAGAGAGTTCTCCTGCTTACAGAGCCTTTCCAACAGTGTCTACAGTAAGGTGACCATGAAAACACAAACAGGGACCCTTAAGCCATTCTGAGCGGGAACCCCTTTTGGGGTTCTGTACAGTATGTACAGTATTCAAACAAATAAAAAAAATGTGATGCTGGCTGCTATATGCGGTAAATATTAGAAGTTTTTCAGAAAATCTGTCTCAGTCCAAAAAATAAATTAATGGTGAAATTGAGAATAGCAGACCTACAAGCTCACAATGCGTCGCAGTGCAACTCGCTTTTATTACTTTCTTGAATTTCCGCCGGGTGTTCTCATCGGAATGGGCGACGACTATAGTTTGTGCTCAATGCACTCAGTGATTGCACATTTCAACAGAACAGAACATGATACATGTCTATGTACAGAAATCACTCAAAACAAGCAATTGTGACGCAAAACCGGGACAATTATGGTAGTGATATTTGGTGATTCTCGGGACACCCAGCTTGAAAGCGCTGACAGACATGTACAGTACCACAGTAAGCACTGCTTGTGTGAGTCAAGTCTGACTGTTTGGTAGGGAGGGTTTAACAAACCTGTAGCTGCAGTAGTAACAGGAGCACCTTTGACCATGAACCCCTGAAATGCCTGTTGAAGGGACGGTGTTAAGTAGGGGCCGGGTCAAAAGACCTCTTCGTTACACCAACATCTTCTTGTGAATCATTTTTGCTGTTATATTATAGAGCATTGAAGTCTGACGTTAAGTATCTATAAGATTTACCATTTGCCAAAATAAGTGTAGTAGTGTACTGTTGACCCTCGCTACACAATCATATGCAAACAAGCAACAAGTCTGTTTAGTGCAGATTCCCCACTGAACACTACATGGTGATTTGTGCAGATTAATTCACAAACAATTATTGATTGATTATTGAAAATATATATATGGAGGTAACACTGTTATTAGAATATGTTTTATTTGTATGCTAGATGGGTTACTTATTTTTTTCTTACCTGGGAAAATATGGGAGTGGACAAACTACAGTAGCATCGTTCACGTGTTCACAATCCCACACTGATCTCACCTTCACGCTATGATATATAACGAGAAGCAGGCGCACGCAGTTCTTCATAAATCTGAGGAAAAACGTCAGTATGGAGAAACGGACAAATACTGTATGTGTGTGCATCTATTCAGAGGGGGATTCTGCACACTTTCTAACACATTGGCCACAGGTGTTTTTCCACATTATTACCGTCGGTCAATACTGTAGTTAAAATTCAGGGTGAAAACTGGCGAAGTGCTCCAACAGCACACAAACACGCACACAACCTACACCTCCACACACAACCGAACACAAGACTGCACACACGCCAATGAAAATAAATGCAGACGGGAGAAGGGCTTGATCAAGTCCATGGGAGTCTAGCCCTTCAAGTAGCAATGTATTCCCAGTGCGCGGCCCATTCAAACACTCATCGTAACCAGGGCTGTGGAAATAAAGATAAATAGAGCTTAGTTCAGACTGACACACTACTACTGTGACAGTGTTTTACAATACAGAACCAGCTAAATGACCTTCATATCCTGTAACATTTGTGGAGCATTCGAACCGGATTGACTTTTTCATGCGGGGCAAAGTAATAATTGTTATTTCCCTAGCCTTCCTAAAGTATCTGGATACTGTTGAAATGATCTCAAATGAAAACGGCTACTTTCTTTACATTATTGCAATAGAAATATATTATATATACTTTTTATTTTCAAGAGTGTGAGAATTTGGCAAATTAAGAGGAATCTACTGGATCTGGTCCGTTTACCCATCAGAAAAAAAGAAGAGATGCTTACAACTGCCTTTGTGTCTTCTTTGTCCAGAACCTTCTGTGCTTGGTCTGGTGGGAACTTGAGCATGGAAGTTATGACTTTGGCCATTGTCTGTGGGAGAGGTCAGAAACAAAGGAGAAAAGAAAACATGAGCTACTAATGTTCTAAATAAGGATAAAGCTCTGATGATTAACCACTTTCATCTCGTCATCTCCATTTTGGGCATGTCATAATAAGCAATTACAAAAACGTCAAGCTCATCATAACGCGTCTCCTTGCGAGTTTGTCGATCGACTATTTTTGCCGAACATCACCATCTTACGATTAAGTATAAAATAGGGCTTACGTGGATAACCAGTGCTGCTTGTTCGGCTTTTCAATATTCAGCTCCCAATAGGCACAGATGCTCTGTGAACAACTGGCCCCTCGCATCGCCACCCAATCAAATCAAGCTCGTTGGGAGACAATTAAAACCCAACAACAAGACAAAAAACCCCATTATCTCCATAATCAACTCCAGGCCCATCTGCCAGGCTGCGTGCGTTTCCCCATAAATACGGGGATAATCAGAAACAGGGCTGCCGTTTAGGGAACCTAACCGCTCGACTAACGCTAAACAAGGCCGGTCAAGTCTTAAAAAAATGCGTCATGTAAAATGTATGTGCTGGTGGGCTGCCTGGAGGACTTCCTCCCCGCCCAGGGAGGCCTGCCGCGATGCCATAAAGACTTAACAGTTTGCTGGGGACCAGGGGGAAGTCCTGCTGGCTTTAGGACCATGTCGATAGCCCTGTTAATTACAGACAACGCCATTAATTGGGTGCTGCAAGATGGACAAGGCGCAACTTTTTCATGACCTTCTAAAAATGGGCTCGAGTTTCACGTGGCAGACAAGTTGGCTAATTAACCACTTTAAACCCTGGCGTCGCTATTTTTGGGCATGCCCTTCTAGGGCCATATTCCGCATTAAAAAGTTGCTGTCAGGCAGAAAACCTATCGCCATATTTCAACCTTTTCTGGTTTTTGTTCTTGTTCTGAATGAATGCTCGAATTTGTCATCAAAATCTGAATGTCACATCACAGGTTTACAGAAGTAAAAAAAAAGTTGGTGAAATTTGTTTTTATGCATAGTTCCCATCGTATCATGATTTACATAGAAAAAATAACGGGAAGAAGGAGGAGGGGAGGGGGGCAAGGAGCTAAAACAAATACTAGTCGATCTACAAGCTCACAATACATCGCTACTGTACGTATTGTGAGCTTGTAGATCGTCTATGTTTGCCGCACAGAACCTTCGCATGACAAAGTATAAATCAGACATTGATGGCCTCTTATTTCCGCATACTCTCCCCCATCAGCTAAATCGCTTGGATACACACACAGACCCCCCCCCCCCCCCCCCTCACAACACAAGTGTTGTGAGCTTGTAGATCATCTATTTGAACTATTCAATGATGTTAAAAAAAAAAGAAAAAGAAAGGCAAATAAATGTAGGGATGAGGGGTAAGGCACTGATAGGCACACTGATAGGCACTGACTGGTAAATAGACCCCATAGTTTTTTGCATTTGTTGATGAGATGCATTATTGTGTTATTATAATATATATGCTATGTTGACTGTATCTTGTGTCATTTACATTTCTGACTAATAAACTATTCAATCAATCAATCAATCAACCGTGTACAAATCAAGTTACCTTTGTTTCCCGTCCCATCATGTATTCAAACAACACTTTCCTCAGGTACTCAAACTCAGTGGGTTCTGAGAGAGCATCGGCATAGTGGTATCCAGGGTCTTAAAGACAAAAAGAACACAAATAAAGTGAATCTGGTATGTACAGCAGTGGTTTTCAACCAGTGGTCTGGGGACCACCAGTGGTCCTTGAAGTTATTCCAGGTGGTCCCCAGCTAAATGATGGAAAGTTGAATTATTGTTAAACATCTGCATCACCTAATTTACGAGAAGTCTACACCAGCTCAGTGGCCTTGTGGTTAGAGTGTCCGCCCTGAGACTGGGAGGTTGGGGTTCGATCCCCGGCCGGGTCATACCAAAGACTCTCTAAAAATGGGTCCCAGTGCCTCCAGTGACACTCAGCATCAAGGGTTGGATTGGGGGTGGGGAAGTGAGGATGCTGGCGTCGACTGTTCGCCGCTTCACCTCCCTAATGTATGAATGAATGAACCATTGTAAGTGCTTTGAGTAGGCACGTAGTGCATAGGAAAGCACCATAAAAATGCAATTCATGAAGTGAATGGCAAAGTGAGTTTAACGTCGTTTAATGCAATCATATTGGACTTTTCTGTTTGGATGTATGAGCTGTCAATGCTAGAAAGTATTTTTTTGGCACTCAGTAGGCGTTCCCACATAAATTCCTGGTTTGATGATGATGTCACACGCATACCCTCTATAGTACCACATCAGCATGGAATTGTGGACAAAATCTTTTAGGTCCGAGAGGCTAAATGTCATCAAATGGTGGTCCGAGACTCAAAGGCAGAATAAATAATGGACCTTGATATGAAAGGGGTTGAAAACCACTGATGTACAGGAATGCGGCATGTCAATGTGAATGATTGTAGCAAAGTCAGTTCTGAAAACTCATCTGTTCAGGAAAGCGTTCCCCTAGATCACCTCGTTTGTTTTTGTTGATATGGGTACATCATGTCTGGACTTTCCTTTCTCATCTTAGTCTGTTAAATTTGCCTTATCATTTGTTACTTGTGTTAACTATGGCATTCCTTTATCCATAGGTTTTAAACTCAAATCTTTTATTTTACTGTATGTATGTATACATTTTATGCTGCAATAATAGTATTCATCCCGAGGGGGTGGGTGGAGTGGGGTGGCTTTACAGTGCTCAATAAATTAAAAAAACCAAAAGGGTCGGTCATGCTATGAGACATTCTGCAACACTGGTAAGAAGAACCCAAAGTCATTTCACAGTATTAAACAGTGTGTAATAATGTTATTATTAGATGAGCTTGTTGCAGCACACATAATGACCACACACACAACAATGTACTTGCAAAATGTCTTGCGGGTGGCAGGCATTCTTAGCCTGTTCTGTCACTCACTACCCCAATGTCCTTTCACATTATAATTTCACACATCATTTATAATGATTTGGGAAGACACTGTAGTGACACACAACATAGTGCTTACAGAGTGCACACTTACACAGCTCCCTCGACCAAATGGAAACGGGACGAGAACCAGGAAGGAGATCTAAGAAATTCAGTGTGTGAATGCAAATTTAATTCATGTAATTTCTTCTCCAAATAAAAAGGACAGCTAACTTCCAGAATGCTCTCGTGTTCCAGCTCAATTCTGGCACTTGTTGCTATCTTGCAAACCATGCACCATGTTCTCATTAGCAACCAAACACTTTCAGCACAGGCCTGGGTTCAAATTAAGTGCCAGCCACAAACGCAGGAAAGAATGGCGCAGCTCAGCATGAGCACCCTAATACTGAACCTACAGAACTAACAAGCAATGTCTTTAACGCGTTGCCTCCGGCTAATTTATACCATTAACCCAAAATAAACTATGAATGGAAAACTAGTAACTAGCAAGTAGCACAGTGCTGGGAATACATATGCCAATGATTCTACCACTTTACGCTTCCCATCACATATTGTCAATGTAGTATACAGACCCCCCCCAAATGGACCCGTGACCCACCATTTTAAGGGTCCATTTGTACACACACTCAGTTGAAATAACAATGAGGATTTCACAGTGTAGATTGTGGTCCCAGAGATAGAAAATCTTTTATCAAATGTGGCAGCCGCATAATGCATACCAAACTGGGGGTCCTTGAAATTAAAGGAGCACTTTCAACATTATCCTCATACAATTAGCCCTCATTCATGCTCATTATAAGATGGCACAATTACTCTGCGTCTCATTGGTGGGTTGTGGACAGTTCAGAAACCTGCCAACCAATGACCTCATCAATGGAGATTCAAAGCCAATAGAAACTACTACAGCCTCCCTTTTACTGGAAAGGTAGCATGCTGAAATAGTTGTTAAAAAGAGCCCTCCTCTGAGACACAGAGCAAGTCAACAGAAATGATGCCATCTTATAACCCTCTATACCCTCTAACCCTCTATAGGCCGGAGTTGGCTCTGTACTTGTTCTGCTTTCGTTCTACACCAAATCTCTTAGCCAGAAAGAAATGTATTTGCTCACCCAGCATCATGAGCTGAGCTTGTAGATCAGTAATTTTGGGGGCAATGTACCCCCAAGAATAGGGGGGGTCCAAATGGCAAAAAGGTTTGCGAATCACTGTACTACGCAAGACACTACTCAATATGGCTTCTCTGGAAGTCATTGAGATTATGCCAAATGGCCCTGGGTGTGTCTGATGAGGGAATGGAGATAGGTAGAGGTGAGAGAGTCCAAACAAGCCTTTGATCACCAGGCGTGGAGAAACGGGCGCTCAATAAATCCTCGCGCCTCTGTCCTCCTGACCCCAGCTTGCCCCCCCCCCCCCCTGGCTGAGTCGACATCACCACCCAGGAGGGGGGGGGGTTCTCATCGGTCAGCTCTACCTGGAGACACAGCTTTTTATTGCAGTTGGGGGAATTAAGCAAGACGGGTTGAGGTGCTCATGAGAGGCTAAATTGAGTCGCAGTGAAGAGGTTTAAAGGCCACACGTTTTGGTGAGACCAGAAGTTAAGGGAAGACAGAGGCGCCTATAGAGGTATACGTGTCTTAGCCGTAATCTGAAAGGCAATGATGAAGATTTAGGAGAGAAGGGAAAAAAATTGTGCGCCGAGGGGTCTGGTGTGGGAAACGAAAAGAGCTCGATCTGCAAAAGCCATTAAGTCCAGGGATGACTTTTCACTGGACCCCCCCCCCCCCCCCCTTCTGACAGCAGATTCTCTTTATTATGCCAGCAGGGAAGGTCTGTAGCTGTAGGATTCGCCTAAGTCCCCCCCCTGCACGCTGTCCTGTATTTCCGAATCGCCCGTCCCATATTTTTGATCCATGTTCAGTAGTGCGTGCGCCACAGACTAGGTAGATTGATGGCAGCGCGTTAGAGCATCGTGTTCCCATAGCCTGCAGGCCAGCTGGGCTGGAGGGGACATAAATGTCAAACTATAGCTCACACGCACCAAAGATTATTCCCCCAATGTTTAAATCCGGAGTACTAAATCAATTTGTTTTGGTTTAGATTAAAAAATATGTCTCCTCGATGATTGATAAGTACCCTGCATTATACAGGCATTTATGCATGTACACTACAATTATGTGACTATTAATTAGACTAACAATTATATTTGGCATAATGTCCTGTAAAATTGAGATTAGTTAGTTTAGCAGAATAGATGGTTAAATCAATTAGTAATAGTGAAGCTATAACAAACTGATTTATTACCAATTGATTTAACTATATTTCACACATTATTCATTCCATGAATAATATGTTTTCTAATGATACTGTAAGTACGTAGACATCATGTACCTACAACAGTGTGTGTGTGTGTGTGTGTGTGTGTGTGTGTGCGCGCGCGCACGTGCATGAGAGAGAGAGCTACATTCACTCACAATGCAATATGAATAATGCATCGTCTATATGGGTACATCATTCTTTTCCTGAAACGGAAATTAAATTGTGCAATGACCTCCCCCTCGGAGTCAGGACTGCAGACTCACTCCCCATTATCCGTTGCAGTCTGAAAACTCACCTCTTCAGACTCTATGTCACCCCTAGCAGTGTAGCACTGCTCATTCCTTGTATCCCCCTGCTGCTGCCTATTGTTTTGACAGATGCTAGTTATACTATGCTACTTACTGTATACTCTCGTTATGTATGTCGGTGATTTGTATTATTATTTAGATTTGTTTTGCTTGACCACAAAGGTTCAGAACGTTATTTAGAGAACATGTTGTTTAGACAGATGTTGTGTTACCCTAGTTACTTTGTAGGACTAAATTGTTTTTCATCGATTGATTTTATTAACAGCTTGCAGAATGGGTACAGTTCAAGGAAAGTACAGGTCAATACAAAAACTGCTAAGAGGATCAAACCCAGAAAAAGACTTGTTTACATAAGGGTCCTCCATTTTCAATTCATAATTGTACTCCATTCACCTCGTCTTTTGTTGACTAGGCTTCATTCTTACCCTCATCTCACACTTTGTAAGTCTTTCTGGATAGGAGTAAAGGGCTATATCTGAACATGTATAATGATGTCATTTAGTGTTTACATTACCTTTGAATGAGCTCCCCAGGTGAGTTACAACAGAGTTTTTGTGGACACACCTCATCTTGTCCTCAAGTGAGTGGATCTGTCGGGGAGAACAATACAAAATGTTCAAGCCATATGTCTCTACTTGGTAAAACAGACCCGAGTTGGCTCTGTACTCGGTCTACAAGTTAACTTGTAGATCGGCTATTTCCGGTGAATATTCCCCCCCAAGAGCAGGGTGTGCTAGTGCTAAGTGGTTAAGAACCAACAACCTCTAGTGGTTTTATTCAGTGCATTAACCTAACTAGCCCTTACCCGTTGTGAGATATTTGCCCCCCTCTTGTGGCCGTGGGGGGGTACTGCGCCCGGTGTGTTTTTAATTCACGGATAAATGTTGCATCCTTTGGTATTCTTCTCCTGATAAACTACACGGTTTGCACACATCTCACCATGCACAACGGCGACAGGTAGCCTGTCCACACATGGACCGCTACTTTGCATTCATATTCATGTCATATTGACAGTACAATACCCATTTTTGCATTTTTTAATGCACTAATAAATTCATTATAAATCATTAATGTGTCAAATCGGAGAAAGGGCTCCGTTACGCCCTCCATATAATTATGGTCCATGCCTGTGTGAAAAGTGGGAGTGATTGGGCCAGCCAATGTTGAGATAGTTGAGATAAAGCGCTGTCAGGGACATTCAGACAGACAGACATTCAGACATTCGCTGAATTTTAGTATGATGATGATGATGATGATGATGTGTGTGGGATAATATGAACAGTGCCGTTTCCTGGTCATCCGTGGGGGATGTTTGTGATAATGACACACGTGTGTGTGTGTGTGTGTGTGAATAACAGTGGGATGGCCGGGGGGGGCACACGGATTGTTTATAAGGTTAGACCAAATGTAAACAGATGTGCTATGTAATTAACTCGATTATTAGGAAAAGCAGTAGCTCCGATGGCCGAGGGGCAACGGAGTCCTGGGAAGAATACAGTGTGAGGGATTTGCTGTAAAGACCACGTCCATTTTGTCCCCAAGCAGAGAGAAACACAGAGGGGAACACTGTGTAAAATCCTGAGAGTTCTTTTAGTCAGAAAGTGTATACTATAGAATGAATAGCCAAATGGACCTGTGAGGGTGACTTGGCCAATGGGTGAGTGTATGTGAATGTACAGTACAAATGGAACCAAATGGACCAGTGGTTCCACTGGCACACTATCAGGGATGCATTTACTGTGAAGGCTCACCCTGTCAACAAACTGCTGCTCCTTCAGTATGGCCTCGCTCAGTAGCATCGTCTTCTCAGCGAGTTGAGCCTGTGACCGAGTGTGAAAGCCAAAGCTCAACATATATATCTATTCCAGTGGGTACCTTTTTCATATCAAGGGAAGGCCCATTATCGTCTCCACCAGGCCGAAGGCATGGGGAGAGAGTATGTTTTGCACTCCGTCCGTCCGTCCATCAGTCTGTCCGTTACCAGCTAATCTCTGGCCCCGTTAACCCGGTTGATACCAAACTTTGCACACACATTGTCTGGATGCCGACCAAACCACTGCCCCAAATGTTCCACAACGGCCTTGTTTAAATTAGTCGCACAGATTTCATCCAAATCTCACGCAAATCGGTCCACATGATCTCTGTAGTCATCTGTAGTCATTTGACCCTCTCAAGAGTTAAATTATAGAGTTAAACATCTATGGGTCCATTTGGGTACCAGCTCTCCATCATTTAGCTGGGGACCACCTGGAACCCCCTCAAGGACCACTGATCTATGTAATGGGCACGCACAGGGAGCACGAGAACAATAACATGGGGTATTTACACTAACACACTTTTGTTTACATTCCCTGTGAGTTACTGTAAATTATTGTCAACACGAAAGGGTAAACACAATACAAGGATAAAAAACAATCTCACCTGCAGTTCTTCTAAGCCCAACTGGAAGAAAAGAAAGAAAGTATATTTAAGTAGCAATCTGTGATGTCCTGCACTGTCACCACAAGGTTTTTGATATAATGATTTACCGTATTGTTCAATAGTTAATAGAAATGCACTAGCTAAACATGGCTAAAGTCAATTTAGGAGTTGTTAAATATCTGCATTTTAAAATGTTTGCAAACTTTGTAGTGAAATGCACCCACCCGTGTAATGACATTTGCAATAGGATGATCAAAAACATTTTCATCTAAAAGGCAAAATTCTCTGAGCATGTGTGAATCCTTATTATACATTAATCTTTTTAAGTCAAATAAATTACCGAGACACCATTTCATGTGGAATCCAATTACTCATTGATAGAATGGTACAGTAGCAAATGTCTGGCTTTGTGTGTATGCAGAGAATTCTGGACAGCATTGGTCTTCTACCTTTCCTCCAGAGGATACTGAACAACAGTGAGACAGAATAACCCACTGTCTACAATGAAGTATGGCCTGTGAGGCCCTGAGCAAGGAACGGCCTCCCTGAGCATAAACCCATACAATCCCCCCATAAAGTTATTACATCACCCAAGAAAAATGCAGTGAAGGAAAAGGCACAAAAGATCTGTGTGTTTCCTTCTTTGTATTTTGTGTGCATCTACGCTCATGTGCTTGAAGGTGGAAGACTCGGCACAAGGTCTCACTGCACCACACAACACATGGCTCAAATGTTTCCCCAGTGTGTTTTCTCCTATCTGTCTCTGTGGCAGTATGAGCGCTTTTCCCTTTAGTATAAATCCAGCAGTCAGGATCACCTCTTACGGTCGTAATTGGTAACAGGGGTCGAGGCTGACTGCTGCCTCAAAAACTCCCGGTTTTGTAGGGAGAACATTCCAGCCTGATTCAAATAAGCTTCATAGTATCCGGCGTGCTTTGGAGACCTGCCACATTACTGAAGCAAACGCCTGATCAGAGCAAAGCATGTCAGCAAGCTGTCTTGCAGCTCTTAGACGGAATCCTTCAATTATGAATTAGGACAAAAGGGACAGTGGATATCAACATTTAAATCGGTTCAACTTGATTTGAACTCCCACATAATGAAGGCTCTTAGGAGGACCTCGGGCTATGGTGAAATAACACCTCTGCATTTGGTTGGCTTTCCAGACTCCGTAATGCTTCGATCAGACTTCCGCTATTCAAAAACTAACCTTCTGTGAGGAGAGTTCAAGAAGTTCACACAAGTGAAATTTCATCTACATGTGACCATTTTTGAGGCAAATAGGTCTTGGCTTCAACAAAATATATATCACCTTAGATGGCTATATAGGAAACGTTTACCACAGTAACAGCTACAGTATTTATATTTGATAGGAGTCAAAGTACAAATATGTCAGTCATTATTGAGACCCAGAATAGAGTAAATATGGCATTGATGAAAAAAAGGACTACCTCAGAATCACCATGGGCCCTGGCTTGCAAATCCTCCAGTTCTTTCTGAACCTGCCATACTCGATCTCCCATTTCCGTCTCTCGACTCTGAAAATAGAAGAACAAAGGGTGAATCATTTCCTACTGTAAATGTCTCATCTCAGCATCACAGCTTAGCTATGCTAGTCAAGCGGCCTATTACCATGTTTCAGATGTCCCAACTTTAATTTATGTTTGGAGACGGTGAAGAAAGGAAGTCTGGCTTATTTTTCTTGGGATGAGTGTTTAATTATTGCTGTGGTCAGGTTTGAAATGCCAGTCATACAGTAAGAGTTCATGATAAATACAACGTGTGGTAAACTGTAACTGAAGGTAGTTGGAGGCTGTGTACTGATAACGTCTCTTTGAGGAGTGACATGAATCTCTCTTCCTGGAGGGGGAGGAGACTTTTATATATTTTTAATATATATCTGTATGTGTGTTTTATCAAGTCATCATATTTGATCAAGTCCAGCAACACAGCTATCTACCAGGATAGTAGATAGGACGTTTGCTGACAAGCTTTATGGATATGCTGATTTGCTTTTATAGAAGGACTTGGCACCTGCCCAGTGCCACAATGCCAAAACTTGATATTACTGTGCTTGATTGACCAGCCAACTCACCTGAGCTGTACCCTGTACCCTAGACTAGATAATTGATAGGATATTGTATTGTCAAGAGAATGTAGATGAGCTGAAGGTCGCTATCAAAGCAACCTGGGATTCCATAATACCTCAGAAGTGCCACAGGCTGATCACCACCATGCCACACTGAACTGCTGAAGTGATTTGTGTAAAAGGAGCCCGACAAAGTATTCAGTGCATAAATAAGCATACTTGGACATTTTTGTATTATAAATACTTTTTTGGATTGGCCATAATATTTTGAGATACTGGATTTAAAATGTTCTTGAGCCGTAATCATCAAGAAATAAAAACGGGCATGGCTCTCAGAACAGTCATGCCCGAATGGTCACTGCACTGAACCAAAGCTACAGTATAAATTAACAGAATCTCTGTAGGCCGTTCGACCGATCATGCTCACATTTGACGGGTGTATTGTTAAAGACAGAGTGTCGAGTGTGAAGTAGATATGATGATGAGTGGTTTCAGCAGCACATCCAATGGCCAGCAATCAGTCTGTTACAATTACAAACGGGCACTGGGTGCGAACGGCCACACCCTCCAAACGAGCACTACACTAGTCTTCATGAAGTACCTGCAACACTTCTTCATATTTCTTAACTGTTCTGTGCAGATCGTCCTCCTTCTGGGCTATGACTTTCTGAAGCTGACCGGCTTCTTCGCGATGGGAATTCAAGAGCTCTGTCTCCACACACTGGGCCTTCCCTGTGTCGAGGAGGAAGTGAACACAAGCCAGAGTTAGCACATACAGCCTCCAAATTCATATTCCAAACCACTTGGAGCGCAGTATGAATTGACCACAGAGAGGAGGAGGAGGGGGAGAATTCAGACTAATTCAATGATCCTTTGACTTTGTTCCACCCTAGTGGGATTATATAGAAAAAAGCCAATTATATTTCCTTTCAATCAGTTTCCATGTATTTGTTGCACGCTATTGTTAAACATAACAGCTCAGTCATTTTCACTTTGATTTCCCTGGAATTGTATTCCAAATGCAGCTGTGTAGCTGACATGCCACACAGCTGATTTGTTTTCATCACAGGGAACAAATACAACATAACAATGAGTCTTTTCAGTTTCACTTTGCGTACTCCATTACTGCAAATGTAAATTAGCTGAATGTGCATTGTGTTGCATCGAAAATAGAGGATCTTCAAACTGCGTTCCGTGAGCTTGTATACCGGTATCTGCTATTTTTTACGTGCAACAATGATTTATAAATCAGACCTTAGTTTTCTCCAACTCACCAATAGTCTCTTTCACTGATGTTTCCAGCTCCCTCTCTTTCAAAGCCATTTGTGTGTTAAATTCCCTCAGAAGTTGCTTTATCGCAGAGTGCTGCTTCATTTCCATATCTTCCATCTCAAGCCTGTGAGGGGACATGGTAAAGGGGATATAAATACAATAATGTCATTAGATTAAATTAATTATACATGTAATTGTAATTTCATATCTGATAGATAAGTTTCACTTTTGTATGTATGCATGTATGGATTATTTTTATTTAATTGAAAACTTACTTTAGCTTGTTGTCATTCTCCTCAGTTAATTCTTTCTTGATGTATTCCAGGTCCTGCTCGTGCTCCTTTCTCAAAGATCGGATATCTTTCTGCAACCGGGTGAAGTCTTTCTGTAACTTCTGCTTCTCGTTCTTGACATCGGCAAGTTTCCTTCTTAAGGACTCGGGAGAGTCGCTGTCCACCTCTTCTTGCATCATAGAAAGGTTCTCTGTGTCCTTTCCCAGGGAGCTCTTGGTCTGCTCTGCACTACAACGCTCCAATACCAGCCCATCTTCCACTTCTACCGAATTCTGGCCATTCTTGTCCAAGCAAGATATAGCTGCCCGATGTTGACCGAGCAGCGCACTCTTCTCAAGCAGTTCTTCTTTAAGGTGACTAATTTCAGCAAGAAGCTTCTCATTCTGCTCTTCGGCCTGTCTAAGCTTTGTCTTAACTTCTTCCAACATAGAGTGTGTTTCATCCGGTTCTACCTCCTGGCTTGCTACATCTCTTTGTAATGATGACAGCTTATCTTCATAGATGTTTTTCAACTCCTCTAAAGACTTCTCCGTCTTGACTCGTTCATCACTCGTAATCAGTTCAAGTTGTTTCTCCTGCTCATCTTTAAGCTTGGCAATTGATGCTTCAAGGGTTAGTCCTTTCTCCTTTAACATTTGTATGTGTTGTTCATTTGAGACTTCATTCTTCCTCGTTTCCTCCAAACTGGCCTGAAGTGCTTTGATGGTCTGATCTTTTTCTTCAACCTGGGAAGTCAGTTGCTTTTTAATATGACTGATCTTCTGCTCTGCTTTCTTCTTGAGTTCTGATACTTTCTGGACGCTCTCCGTAGCCAGTCTCACTTCGGTTGCCTTCAGACTCTCCTCCTTGCTCTCAAGAATCTCATTTCTAATCTTTTCAAATTCTTCTTTCTGACTTTCAAGATCTAGTTTACAGGCGTGGTTCTCTTTCAGCAGGGACTGCAGTTTTTCCTCAATCTCCTTCGCCAGAGGGTCATTCTGGGAAGACTGGTCCTGGGTCTGTTGCAGCTGTTCCGTGAACTCCCTCTTTTCACTCTCCCTGATACTGTGCTGCTGCTTCAGGTCAGTGGCGAACTGTTCACACTCCTTTGTCTTCAGGGCCAACAGCCCCTGAAGCTCATACACTCTACCGTTGCAGCTTTCAACCTCTAAGGTAAGTGCACTCACCTTCTGCTCCTTTTCGCTCAAGGCTTGGTCCATCTCAGACTTGCTGATGGACTGATTGTCGAGAATGGTAGACCGTTTCTCTTGTTCGAGCCTCCCAATGGTCTCTTCCATTTGAGTGATAATCTGCTGTTTCTCTTCCTGATACTGTCGGTTCAACAGAGTTATGGCTTCATCCTTCTCTCTTAGATTATTTACTAGCTGGTTTTTCAAATCGCTAATGATACTTTCCAAGTCACTGATATGCAACGTGTGGCTTTTCACGCTGTCTGAGATACTTCTGTTTTCTTCATTAAGCTGCTCAATGCTAAGGATTTTCTCAGAGATGGACTGAGAGTGATTCTCAGCCTCCTTTATCAGACTGTCCCTTTCTGTCATTAAGGCTTCAACATGCTCTTTGTGAGCATTAAGTTCAGCAGTTATCTGCTCTAGTGAACTGCATAGATTCTTATTTTCTTCTGTCTGCTGACGGAGATTCTCCTCCAAAGTGCAAATTCGGTCTACTTTAGTGATGATAATGTTTTTAAGATGTCCCATCTTTTTCTGGTTACATAACACTCTGTCTCTCAGATTTCGCACCCTTCCCTCAACTTTCTCACTGAGTTCATTTGCCTTAGCCTGAAACTCCCTACAGTGATGCTCCATTTGGTTACTGATTACAACAAATTGCTCCTGAGCACTCTCCTCAAGTTTCCGCTGCAGGTCCTCAACCTCCTTACATCTGGAAGCCTCTAAAGTCTTAACCTGCTTCTCAGTTTCCGCACACTTAACTGACCAAGCCTTAAGTCGCTCTCTGTTCTCTTCTTCTGTCCTGCTCAGCTCATCTTGGAGAGTGTTTCTTTCATTCAGAGCCTGATTCAGGTTCCTCTCAACTGACTCCATTTGCTGCTTCAGTAACACTTCACACTGAGACAAACTTTCAAGCTTAAATGCAGCTTCCTTTAGCTCCGCTTGTAGTTTCTGTACAGTAGTCTCTCGAATTGCCAGCTCCTCCTTCAAGTCGTTTATCGCACGTGATACCTTCTCCTTCTCCTTTCTGCTCCTGCTAAGCTGCTGAGAGACTTCGTCCAGTTCCTGGGCTTTCTCCTGCAAAGTGTTTGCATGTTTCTCCACCATGTCCTCCTCCTGTTGTCCCAACTTCTTCTGCCAACGTTGCTCCAGCTTCTCAAGCTCCTGCTTCTGGATATGCCGCAGTTTCTCCAGTTCCTCCTTATGGTTGTCCTGCAGCTCCGACATGGCACTGCTGAGACCCTCAGAGCTTGTCTGAGCCATCGCTACAATCTTCTCTTGAACCTGTTGGTCTTTTTGCTGCAGCTCCGTCTCCTTCTTTGCAAGCTCCATCCTCGCAGACTCTTCGCTCTCCTGAAGCTTCCTCTTGAACTTCTCCTGCATTTCTTTGGCCTTCTGCTTCCACTTGTCCATCTTCGCATCCTGTGCTTTCAACTTCGCCTCCATGTCTTTTATGGTACTCTCCTGGGCAGCTTTTTGATCGTCGACCCATTTCCGTAGCTGCTTCTCTTCTTCTTGCTTACTGTTCAGTTCTCCAGTGTGTGATCTTTCTTTCTCAGCAAGTTCCTTCTGCGTCTGATGCAGCTGCTGCTCTATTTCTTGAAGATCCTTCAACCTTTGTAGAAGCGACTCCTCTTTATGCTTGTATTCCGTCTTTGTAACCTCCAGCTGCTGCTCCATATCTTTCAAGTCATTCCTGCAGTTGGCCAGATCCTCTGTGACATCATGCAACTGAGCATTCGCATTCTCAAAGGTCTTCTTCTCAGACTGGGCTTGAGATAAACTCTCACGCAGCTCCTCAACCTCCTTAACCTTGACTGATAGGTCTTGCAGAACAGCCTTGGATTTCTCATGAATAGCATTTTCCTTGAGTTTGTGCTCAGCAAGCTGCTTTTCCTTCTCCTGGAGAACAATCTTGAATGCATTGATTTCAGTGTTGAGTTCCTCCTTCACAGCTTTCTCCAGTCCTCCCAGGGAATGCTCATGCATCTGATGGATATTCTCGACCTCCATCTTGTGCTTCTCCTCCAGAAGCTGCTTACTGCTCAACACCTCGGCCAGTTCCACAGAAAGTGCCTCCAACTCGGTCTGCTTTATGTCCAGTTTCTCCAAGATTTTCTGGTTCATGTCTTCAACATGGGCCTGGAACCCTAGCTCTCTCTCTTTCAGGATGGCCTCCACCTCTGCTCTGTGTGTGTCTCTGAGGTCATCCAGAGCAGTAAGGTGCTGCTGGGTTAAGGCATCCAGCTGCTGCTGGCGAGCTTCCTCTAATGCAGATATCTGCTCCTTGTGCTTGGACTTCAGCTCCTCCAACTGACAGGAGGATTCCTGGGACAGAGCGGTTCCGTCTTGGGAGCCCGTTTGCAGAGAGCTCTCAAGCTCTAGTATTCTCTGCAATCAGACAGTGGGGTTATTGCAATAACATGTAAAAAATCCTTCTAGTTACAAAGCACGAAAAAGAGAAGTTTGTTATAAAATAATAGGGCATAACAGTGGGCGTGGTTTTCTGGTTCCACTGAAAAATCGGCCATTCATTCTTTTCCATAGAGATTTACAAAAATAAATTATTTTAAGCCTAGTATAAAGCCATCCAGCATCCTGGTGAATCATGACCATAAAACCTTTGATTCTGTGAAAAAGGAAGAAATAAAACCGCTAAACAAAGGGTATTTAAATGTAGTATATAATATAATTAAATATTCAATATTTCTTTTCACAGAATCAAAGGTTTTATGGTCATGAATCACCAGGATCCTGGATAGCTTGATTCTAGACTTAAAATAATCAATATTTGCATTAATCTCTATGGGAAAAATGAATGCCCGATCTTTCAGTGGAACCTGAAAATCACACCCACTGCCATGCCCAATATTGTAAAATTCCAAGACTCACAGTTCTTGTGAGTTCCAGCTCTAAGCGCATGGCCTTCATCTTGTCCTCGGCCTCTGCCTCCAGAGCGGCCTTCTGCAGTTCGGCGGCCTCTAGAGCCAGAGCAGTCTGTTGTTCTCGCTCCTTCTCCGTCTGAGAAAACTGCTCTTTGCATTGCTCCTAAACCAAATCGAATCAAACAAGTTGTCATTTGAGGAAATGTACTGTATAATACACTATAAGTACACTCAAATTCTATTTTCAATACCCACCATGGCTTGTTTGATTCTGGCATTCATCTCCTCTTCCTTCTCAGCCAGAGTTTCATTGTGTAATCTTTCCATTCGTGCCTCCGTCTCCTCTGATGATTTCTACATCAAAATACATACAGAATGTGAAATACATTAGAACCATAGAAATATTAATGTTAATGTTATAGCATTGTGGCTATTTTTGAAATAGGCCTTAACCCATTAAAACTGGGAAAGCATCCGTGTCATTTTAGATTTGAGCTAAAAAGCACTAATTTATACTTTGGCTATTGAAAAAAATTATCTGAAAATGTGTGTAATGTTTTAGAATCTCAGCTCTTAATGGGTTAAGTGGTTTTATTTTTTAATTTTCTTTCGATGCAATTGTGAACAATAGCCAATGGCCAATCAAATGGTTCACTGCAGCTCAACAGTCAGGTCACATTCATACCAGAGAGCTTTCCTGCGATTAAAACGAATCCTGCTGCGCATTTTCAGAAAGTGCACTTCGTTTGGCAGGTGTGAAGGCTCATTCGAATCGTAATGCGTATCAAAGAACCGCATTATACTCTGAGCAAAAGCGGGGGTTTCACTTCGCTTCCAATCGCACTTGATTACGATTCGGTGCAGGTGTGAATGCAATCCGCAGTAAATAAAGGAAATGAAGCAAACAATGTGGCGGGTGAGGAGCTGAACACAGTTGGAGACGGAGAAGGCATATTTTACGCAGCGCAAAGATGTCCCGTTACCGTGGATAGACGTGGTCGAATGAGGAGACTGAAGCCCTGATCGAAATGAGCCCTGATTGAAATGAGGACGAGTACATTAATCAATTGCTTAAGAAAACACTGCAGTGCAGTGTAATAGTATTATAGCCTACAGAATATTCTGTCTGTGCGTGCCGTAAACATGGAGTGCTGTCACTGTGTGGGGACTAGTGGGGAGTAGGAACTTTCATCTCAATAAACGTGTAAACATTTTGCGCTGCTGTCTATTATATCAGTGCGCTCAGCGCTGTGCCTCCATGCCCAGAAGAACAGTGTGTGGCTGCGTGCGTATAGTGAGAGAGCAAGAGAGAGAGGGGGGGGGGGGGGGGGGGGGGTCCAGTCCCAGACGGCACGACACATGCGTTATGAGTATAATTTTATCACCATAGATTTCACTGTGTAGGCTAGTTTATGAATGGAACACATTGATAAAGGTCCCCCCTGCTGCGTTTCCAATTGCTGCGGATGACAGTGAAGGCAAACCGCAGAAAATTAAATATGCAAGAATCCCAAATTCTCCACCCATACGCATTGAGTCTACCGAAGTATTAGGTGAGAAATGAATGTGACCTCAGTGTGAGTGGAGGTCAGGAGATGTCTATGAACTCTGCGTTTAAAGGCTTGCTTGATTGATTGATTGATTGATTGATTGATTGATTGGTTGATTGGTCTGTGATGGAGTCCACTACATGCTCTAGTAGGCTGTTCCACACCTGGACAGCAGTGTGGAGAAAAGTTCTGTCCAATGTGCGTGTTTTGGAGCCTGGGGGGTCGAGAGCATGTTCTGGTGTGGCTGTGCATCGGCCGGTGTTTCCCCGTCTAAGGCTGTCGATGGAAAGTGTTGTACTGGCAGTGTCCTGTTATGGGTGTATAACCAGAGTGCATGGTGCTGAATTTCTCTCACGGAAGCTTTCTATGATCACTAGTACCATTATACACATGAACGTTCCCTGATATCCAACTGATGTTGGTAACTGGCATTATAAATATTTAATACAAATATCAATAATTATGAAACTCCAAGGGTAATGTTTTCATTCAGTCAGTGTAACCTTTTTGTGTACAGTATAATGAATTTCACTGCTCAATGGGGAAGGATATGTCCTAGCAATACGCGACAATCGTACTTTACTACTGTAGTAAAGTAAACAGTAGTAAAGTAACATGGAAAAGAACATGGAAAGACTCAGACTTCTGTTTCAGACCAGAGTTCAGGATGTGGGGATGGAGAGTGTGTAGTCTAATAATTCTGATTCCGGGCTAATAGTGTCAATTTGGGGGTCCTTGACATGAAAAAGTTTGAGAACCACTGATGTAAAATTCAGCTCCTGACCTTCATGAGCGTAGCAACCTCTTGTTTGACTCGCAGGACTTCCTGCTGCTCCCTCTTCACCTGTTTCACCTGCTCGTCCAGCTGAACCTGCAGCTGCTTACGGGCCTCCTCTGCCCTCTGGGCCACCCCCAGGGCCCGCTCAAGCTCCTCAAAGGCTACAGTTTGATGAGAAACATGGCGTTACCCTCCCACGAATGCCATTTCGACACACATTTATTTAATGGAGGCAGCGGATGGATGGTGCCGCTTACCTGATTTCTCAGACTTTTCTTTCTGCTCTTGCAGCTCTTCCCTCTGGGCCGTCGCCTGCTTCATTCGGGAGCGGAGCTGAGCGACCTCCTCCTCTTTCATTTCCAGAGTCTCATGCATCTGCCTCTTTGTCTCTGCGATGACCATGCCCTAAAAGAACGACAACCCGTGGCAGAAACAAATGTATTTTTTTAACCTACAAGGGGGCGAACACATTCAGAAACACCGAAAATGAACTCATGATGAGCGATGTCTGTGTTCTTCACACTTCTAAGTCAAACTCTATGCCTGTAATTGCATCAGACAGTTCTTGGAGCTCTCCACATTCCTCAAATTGATCTCATGAGTGTCTGCCTGGATCCTGCAGAGCTGCGGGTCAAAGTTTAAGAGCAACAACCTGGGACTGCAAGCTTTGCGACCTCCTTACACAGTCTATAGTTCAGAGACAAGATGTTCTGTAGGACGCGCTCAATCAGGATGTGACCCGGAGCCTCCCCCAAAAAGACACCCCGCCTCACTCACCTTGTCTTGTTCCAGCTGTTCAATGAGGTTCTTGGCATCGCGTAACTGAGTGATCAGCTTAGTCTTCTCTGTCGTGTGCAATTCCTATGAAAAATAGAAACATAAAAGTTCAGTTAATCAGTAATCACGCAGCACTCTTGTTTACAAAGGGGCATTCAATTGCAAGAATTGATCCATTGTTGCGTGTTCTATAAATCAGTGGCATCCGTCCCGTGGGCCATGTCCCATAGCTTTTAACGACCAGCTAGAAAGTGTCTGCATATGCTGTACCACCCACAAGGCTTAGCCCACAAAGAGGCCATGCAGAACGTCTACGCAGCCCCAGCTAAACCAACATGGTAACCCAAATTACAGCCCAGGTTAGCAGCGGTGGCCTGTAGTAGCTGTGTCTCCGTGACACTGCCCTTTAACCGGTGGTTATCAAGAAACCAAACATAAGGCTGACATCTCTTCCCGGTCGTTTGATCTACGAGTGTCCATAATGAAAACTGAAACCACTGATTTAAAGTACAAAAAGACAGTAAAATGGCAAAAACAAAAAGAGAAAACAACAGAAAGATTTATAATCTGTAAACTTCCTATTGCTCCACACAGGCATTCACATGATTGATTTGACAACAACACTGCTAAACAAAAAACACTAACACACAAATCAAGAGTAAGACCCCCAAAAACATGGGGTCCTATGAACCAGACCGCACTTAATACATTCCAAAATCCCTGAGGTGAAAGTCTGGAATTGTAGACAGCTGGTCTGTTTTATGGGGTATTTGTTTGAGGCAGGGGATGAACAGAGCACCAGGATGCCTCTACGCTGCTTAGAAGGGCTAGGCGCCTGTTAACCTCTGCTCTTCCTTAAACAGGAAAGGCTCTGTTCCCAAACAGTGCCTAGGCGCAACACACAAGACGCATGACAATTGTGAGCACAGACGCAAATCTGCTGTCCATCAACACCACAGGTTTTTACCGACTGCATAAAATCAGTTAGCAGTTGCTGCAAAAAAAGTCACAGTAAAGATGGTCGAAACCATCTGCGCCGTCATACCACCAAAGCACAATGTTTTGAAATCAAAGCTAAATAATTGTCGCAGCCATGTCAAGTTGACATCATTGACCCCTTTCCGAGTGGAGCTCGGCCAGAGTATCTGGGGGCTCGGACAGAGAACCACAGCATTCCACCGTCTGTGTCACTGAGATAATGGAGTCACATTATCAATGGACCATGAAGGCTCGGCCAGATGATTTAGAACCCAACATCACTAGCCTAAACACACTGCTCATTGATTCGCAGCATCGCGGCCCAGCCCCATTTTAATCAAACCTCTTCATAATTATAGCTCACCGCCACATCAATTTCTAGTTAACTGGCTGTCTCCCGAGAATTCCTTTGATATTTTAGATTTTTTTTGTTGCTGGGTTCAAGTTGTACTTCTGAAAATATCTCATGGGTGATGACGGTAATGAGTATAATGACACATTATATATAGAGATCGAGATGATAGTTTGATGACTGATGACTCCCATATGGTAGAAAGTGTTCGTGGAGTCCTGTGTAAACAATTTTAACAGCCAGCGCTGCTGTTGTGCCATGCGGCATGCGGTGGCGGTGGTTGTGATAAGCATCGGGCAGCGAGGCGAGGAGGTATATACCTTGGTCTTCTCCAGCTCCTGCAGTCTCTCCTGCAGCTGCTCCTGCAGGGTGTCGTTCTCGCTGGCCAGCTGGCCGCTGCGCTCCTTGTGCGTGCGCAGCAGCTCCTTGCACTTCTGCAGGAGATTCTCCTGCCTCTTCACTCGCTTCTGCAGAGTCTCCACCAGCTTGGCCGGGTCGCCGCTGCCCTCTTCTGCTCAACGGACGGAATGACATATGGGTTACCGAAAACACACATTGGTTGGGGGGAAAAAAAGGTCTTCACATTCTTCACTTAAAATCAGTGGTTTTCAACCATTTTGATACCAGGGCCCACTATTTATTCTGCATTTTAGACACGGACCACCATTTGATGAGGTTTAGTCTCTCTCTCATATCCACAATTCCATGCTGTATTTAGGAGAGATAACAGGCAAACATTGATAACAAAATAACAATTCTTCTACATTTTCTAATTGTGTAGACTTGAAAATTAAGTAATTCAGATGTTTAAGAATAATTTAACCGTTGGGAGTGTAAAATTAAACCATATTAATTTTACACTCTCAAGAGTTAAAGATCTATAAGGGTCCATTTGGTTACCAACTCTCCATGATTTAGCTGGGGACCACCTGGAATCCCCTCAAGGACCCGGACCACTGGTTGACCACTGACTTAAGTAAAAGCATTAATACTGCAATGTAGAAATACAAAGTAGAAGTCCCAAATGAAATAAAACAATTACTTAAAAGTGCAAAACGTAAAAGTTACAAAAGTATTGGTGTAAAAATGTACTTAAAAGTACGGAAAGTAGAAAGTGCTCATTGTGCAGAACGTATCATTTTAAGTTTTCAAATGTATAAAAATATTTTGAATATAGCAGATCTACAAGCTCACAATGCGACGCATTGCAATCTTGTAGAATGACCAAAATCATGTATATAGTTCTTAAGTGGTTAATGTATGTCTTATAATAATCAAAACCTGCAAAGTGAACTAGTAACTAAAGTTGTCAAATAATTGTAGTGGAGTAAAAGTAGAATATTTGCTTCTGAGATGTAGTAGAGTAAGTACTGTAAATTGAAAGTACTCAAGTAAAGTAAAAAATACCTCAAAACTGTACTTAAGTACAGTACTTAAGTAAAAGTACTTTGTTACTTTCCACCACTGACCAAAACAAAGAACTAAAAGATCCAGGTCTTTTTACATATTGTTGTTTTTTAATTAAATAACCACTTAAACCCTGCACGTACGTATAATGCCTCATTTGCACATTTATATGTAATTTATATATACAGTACAGTACAGTCTCTCCCTAATTGTATTACACTGATGATGTAGGGGTGGGCGATATATAATGGCGAGGCGATACAATGTCTACACGATATGCCTTGTCAAGAGATATCGTATATATCATGATACAGTTCTATGATTTGCAGTACCGTGATATTATATTTTTCCATTCCATATCGCCCACCCGTACACTGATGTTGTAATAACTACACTAGAACCATTGGAACACAGGTTCGTTTTTCCATTTCATGAGGAGGAAAATTAGTTTTGGACAGTTTCCCCCCGACAGTGATAGTATATAGAGCATACTATCACATTTGCATAGTGTCATTATATTAAACATGAATGCATGCATACCCTCAGAAAATGCAGCCTCTGCCCCTGGCTCCTTCGAGGGACTCTGAGGGACCGACGCTGAATCCACGCCATCTTCAGACGGAGACGCCTCCCCCTCCAGTGGGACGACACCCTTGACTCGCTTCTTTAACAAAGCAACCTGGCAGAAGATAAACACAGTCAATGTTAAGTCTAATTTATACTAGTTTCTACTCGATAACCCATGAGTTGCAAAAAAACTCATTTGTCATTGTCATATTATGACAATGACAAAGTACAAATTATCTATTAGTCTCTTCTACCATCAAGTCAGGTGAATGCATGACACAATTCCAGACAGTTTAATTAATCTAATTTGTTAATACTCACTTTCTAGAAACGCACATACCCCTCCCTACCTACAGTACCTGAGTGTGGAGAACTGTGATCATTTGATCTTTCTCCTCCAGGGTGGCATCAAACTCTTCTTGTAAATGTTTCTTGCCCTTTTGATCCATTTGCAGCTCCTGCAGACCATCAAAACCATTCAAATGTCAAACCTTTGACATTAACATTTTAATGTTAAAATGTAACCTGAACCTGGAATTAAAGCAGTTCATTGTTTCAGATAAAGGGTTTTTTTTTTTTAGCTCTGTTGACACTCTTTGGGCTGTAATGTAATCTCAAAGTCCCAAGTTTAGGAGTGCTTCTCTGCAGTGATTCTAGCTTCCAGAAAGCTTTTAAACCAAAATGGCAAAGTGGCTGCACTCATTCTGACTAAATTTAGCCCGTGCCTGCTTCAATGGCCAGAAGGAGAAACACAAGGTCGACATATTGACCCAGTGAAACAACAATAATCAAACTGTGTTGCCTACCTCTCTCAGCTCCCCGATCCTGCGGAGAGATTTATCTTGGCTCTGACTAAGGATGACCTGGAAGCGTAGTTTGTGAAAAATAAATGAGAACATTTACATCATATTGGTTGATGATGATAATATATTTCTAACCTGAATAACATGCACACCAACTTTGACACTGTAATTTACGTGTTTCTCAAATGGGAGTATGCGGAGGTACAGTGAATTTGAAAGAGTGGATTTTTTTTACTGCCATGTTTAATGAAAAAACATTGATAAACTTTTTGTTCACCATTAAAATCAAACCCTTGGCTAGCACAACTGTTGAATCGACACTTTTGAAAGCAATCCTTATTATCAAATATGCGTTTTATTTATTTTTTAAATCATTTTATAATAATTATAATAATAATAATAATTCAGAACATAAAATTCTAGCTTGGGGTTTCTCTTGCAGGGGGTGAAGGGATTTAGAAATCAGAGGAAGGTGGTACTGAACTGAAGCTGGAGATAAAAAGAGGCCGCACAGCTCGTAGTCACGATGCTAGAAACCTTATTAAACCAACTTTTCTTTGCCTTCTTCAGGGTCAAGCGCAAATAGTTTGAAAACCACTTGATTTAAAGCTTGTGATGTTTCAATGTCACACATGCACTAAAAAAAACACTTACCTGGGTTTTCTCTTTATCTCGTTGCACTGTTCGGTATGCCGTAACCAGCTGCATGAAAACAAAAAAGGGAGTGAGTGGAATGGATGGAAGACAAGATTATAAATCAGCTCTCTTCATCTCCAGGGGTGAAAGGTGGATGTCGGGGCAGTGCTTATCTTATGTTGCTAGTTCTCAACATGGGGTCCAGGGACCCCCAGGGGTCCTTGGGGGCGTTACAGGAGGTCTCCAACTCTCCACTATGACTGATAGTTTGGAGGAACCAGATGTACCCTTACAAGTCTCTAAGTGTACAAATGTTTCTCTTCTCTCTCTGAATTAAAGGAGCCACAGACAAATTCACCATCAAATCTACTGTATAAGATAAGGGAACAATCATGTATTTTGAAACAGTGTGCAATATCTGCAACACAATGGTTGCTTCATCATTTGTTTCAATAATAATCACACCTGTGTGAACTGTGAAGTCATCGTTTGACGTACATCATCTCATTTCGGGCCAATCACAATTTATCACTTTTTATCCTCAATACGTACTTTGCTCAGCCATCACCTCAATTCCATGATCAGCCAAACAAATCATAGCTATGATTCACACAAACACACAAAGCTGGTCATAGAAGGGGCTAGCGCCCCTCAATTATTTCTTTTTCTATATAAGTATATATCCTTTCAATTAACACTGACGATTTTACAGTCTACTATCGAATGGGTTCCCAGAGATAAAAATTGTATCAAGTGGGGGTCTGTGGCGTGGCCCTAATGCGTATCAAACTGGGGGCCGTTGAAATGAAAAAGGTTGAGAATGACTAGGTCTACGTGGGCCTCACCTCGGAGTACTTCCCTCTGTAGTTCGCCAGGCTCCTCTCCACGCGGTGCATGCGATGCATCAGCTGCTCTTTGGACATGGCCTCGGCGCTTCCCGGCGATTCCTCTGCCTCGCTCTCGATGTCCGAAGGGGGATCGTACGACGGGGCCTCGCCGTCCGCCAACGGGGTGAGCGAGTCGCGGGACGAGCTGCGGACGAGGCTCTCCTTAGACGGGGAGCGGAAGAGACTTTCTGCCCGGCTCGCTCCGCCACGAAGGAGAGACTCCACCGATGGCACCTTCAGCTGCATCTTCTGTGCAAACGACGGGGGCTCCTCTCGCTAAGGATCATTAATTGACAAAAATAAATGTAAAATCCATCAAAACATTTCGACAGTTCAATACCGCAGCAACCATGTTTAAACATTAATTTCAGTGACAGCTTTATTGAAGAGAGTGGGAGAGTGTTGTTCAACTTGCCTGGGGAGTTTTTCCACAGTATGAGGGATTGCCAAGAAATTGTGACATTTTCGCGTGAGATCTCATAAATTAAAGCTACCTCTTGATCCTTAAATGTTTATTTATGAGTTATATCCTTATACCCGACCAAAATGTCACATTAAGGAATAAGCAAACTGTTAAGGAAGTGTTTACTCCAAGCAAACTGTTCAATCACATTATCATGGAAGATTATTCAGAGACATTGGCTGGGTCAATGACTCAGGGAAGTGTTTTGCTATGGCGAAGATAACTTGCATTCTGAAAAGGAAAAGTGGAATTTTTCATAGGGTTTGGTGAGTTAGGAATGATAATGAGTCTGACAGGCCGTTATAAAGTGATGAATCTATGAAGATCTATTGTCGGGGAACTGCACATGACTGATGGTGGCTTCAGAATCCTATCAGTTGTCATTTTAAAGTAACCTACCTCTCAATCTGATGTGTCTATATACACTTTATTGAATCTGTCTGTTTATCTGTTATCTGTTCTCATCTTTTCCTTGTGTATGTTTTTAATGCTCTGTTTTCTACTGTTTGCTTGTTTTCAAATATGCAGGGACTGCGGATGAGAATTAGCATTTTTGCTAAATCCGCTGTATTTATATTGCATTTATGAAATGTCAATTAATATGCATTGTCCCGTCTAAATAAACAAATAAAGTGAATGTTACAATACTAGAATCAATCTGTTATGGTTTCTCCGGGCTGTGACACACACACACACACACACACGTAACTATGAAGAAAATAATAAAAAAAAAATCACACACGTGTGAACTGAGTGGTGCAATTCCCCCCCCCCCCCTCTCTCTCTCTCTCTCTCTGTCATTACACAGCACTACCCCTCCCTCTGTTTCTGCCGCCCCCTACTGGTATAAATCAGTAACATACTCAGGCTCATACACACAGGTGTACACACAGGTAGGTACATGGACATTGCTGATTGTAGGAGTGGTTGCACCACTCAAAAAACTTGCCTGGGGAGAAACAAGTCCATCTCCATTGATGCTGACTCTTGGAGACCTGGGTACTCCTTTAGAGTCATTCTGTAGAATGACAAGACAATAATGAGAACTCTGCTCCAGGGAGAGACTGCGAGCCAGTTAGTCATCCACACCCATTGAGTCACTCCCTGATTACTCTGCAGGGAGCAATATTAGTATTGCTGGGAGCAATTCAGGGGCAATGGGTACCCTCATGCAACTTGGAAAAAACACAGGGGTTAAAATACACAAACGAAGGCATCTCTACAGTACATTAAACAAAAAAGGGGGTTAAAAACACTATTCGATTGAATAGTCATGAGGTCAGAACAAAATAGTCAAACTCAATTAAAGGAGCCGATGCTTGAAGTAAATGTGCTTAGTTGGTGGTAGTGTACACAGCAGAACTGCAACAGCACAGAGACATAACAGAAGTGTGTGAAAATATTAGGCAGCGTAGTTGGTTGAGCCGAGTTGTTACAAGCAGGGTTAGAGTTAGCAGATTAATTTCCTCCCTTGTCCAACTCCAAACTATTTTTCCCTAGGTGATTCTAATAAAAACATTATACGCAAATCCTATTTTTCTATCGTTTACAATGGAAGTTAAAGGCTCTGTTAAGATTCCTATTGTAGGCAGAGGCAAACTGCTTGCCATGGCCTCTTAAGCACTACCAGAACTTTATGTGAATGGATACATAGAACAGATTAAAAGAAGGCTCATTTAAAATCATTACAGACAGCATCTACTTCACACAGGATTCACCCTTGTTGTTAGATCGTTTCCCCTCCAAGACATCTTTTGGTAACTAACTCATCCGATGTGGCCATTAACCCACTAATGAGCTGGTCATGCTTTGTTTGGCTTTGTCTGCAGTCAAATAAAAGTGCCCGAGTGAAAATGAACTGCCCATTAGTGATCTAATTCTAAACCAAAGGCCACACTCTTCTCTTTACAACAAAACTACATCAATGAATTAAGGCTTGACATTGGTAAGTCATTCTCAAGACATGGCTCAACAGGGTTTTTAAGCAGCCTTGTGGGCAGTTACTGGATGTGATTTATACCATTGTTTCTCAACCAGTGCTCCACAGACAACTAGTGGTCCATGGCATAAATACGGGCGGTCCATTCGAAAATATTTAAAAGTAAAAAATGTAAAAGAAAGAAATATATATAACGTACCTTTGTTGTGCCAGAAAATTGACAACACATCTTAACATTTCCCATGCTGAGGATAACACAATGAGGCAGATAAATTTGGCTAATGTCTTTGAGCTACAATGCCATTGTGATGAAATTAAACCTCATTACACTACACTCCTCCAGGGCAGGATTTGATCAGCTGTGGCAATGACGACATTGTGATAACATGGTGATGAAACATGACAGAGAGAGACCGTGGCTAATTTGGGAGACATAAGGGGCTTTTAAGTGAAGATAACGTTCTTGCATCTCAATATGCAAATTATCCAGACTATTATGCATGGCGTAATGATCATTACAATGTATATATGCACTATAATGCAAGAAGGAGGATATAACTTGGAAAACATGCCTTTCCTTGAAAGATGATTGACTGAAGCTCAAGTTGAGAAAGGTCCTCCTCAGACAATGACTTAGATAAGCCCATATTACACATGGCCTTAATGGAGTTCAGTAAACATTGACGACATTTACATGTGGACTCTGACCTTAGGAAAACACAAACTACTGCTAGTAATAACTTACTTAATAGAGCCCATGACATCACAGGCATTATAAAGCCCAGCCATTGCATGAAAAGTTGTAGTAGTGCCAAGTACTATTGATGTGAAGTTTGCATAAACAAACATTTATTTTATTTTAATTAGGTTTTACGTTCCCTGAGCCTGCTTTTAGACTCCACCCATGTCACCACAAAATCTGCCTGGTTTATGATACGAGCTTCATACAGTAAGTGCAGGTGGCTTAGGGCACTGTTTGTTCGCAAATATACGTACAAGAACTCTTTTTTCCCCCACAGCTCAAAGACTGCAACTTGTAAAAAACAAACTTCAACAGCTCTCCAAATAAACAATGTATATATTGCCAGGGGAAAAACCATCAGTCAACAAACATAATGAACAGGAGGTTGTTGGGAGTTTTAACCACATTAACCCACTATTCTGGGAATGCCATTATTTATAGGTGAACATTTTCAAAAATGTCCAAAAGAAAATACCACAAGCTACAAGCTCACAATGCATCACAACGCATTGGCAGCTCAAAGATAGAATACTTTCACAATTTTTTGGAAATAAAACAAAGTGGCTTAAGTGGTTAAAAAGGCAAGCAGCTAAAAACCTTAAGGACAAGGGGATGGAGGGGAGGTAATAATCTTTTCCAAGGACAACTGAAGGGAGAGTAAATAAACTGGCGTACGGCGGAAGGAAAGCACACAAGCTTTTCTATTCCATAAAAAGACAAACCATCCATCACTCCCGTTAGATGCAAGGTTAGCCTAGAGAGGTGAGATGCCTTCAAGTTACTAGTATCCAAAAACAAACAGGAAGGAAGACAGAGAGCGAGCGAGGGGGAAGGGGGGGTCAAGCAGTCTTCACGTACTACTGAGGCGACAGTCCTCTACCTAGTCCCCAACGAAAGAGCTGAGATGCGAGGAAGTAACACGGGCAGAAGGAGGAGGAGGAAGAGGTGGAGCTTGTGGGAAAAGGAGGAGTTGAAGGAGGCAGAGCAGGGGGCAGGGGGCAGGTGGGGGGGGCGTGAGAACAGACTCACCACACTGGCTACCTGGGCCGTTTTGGGTCGTTTTGAATGGTCCAGAGCAAAGATAGTATACTCGGACAGAAAAGCAGGCTCTGCTATCATCCCGGCCAGCATCTGACCCCGTCAGTGCAGTATAACGGGACGAGAAGAAGAGTCAGGGAGAGAGGAAGATAGGGGAGACAGAGAGCAATGAGAAAGAAAAAAAAACACAACACTGTGAGTGTGAAAACGGCGCTGAGGTGGGGCTGTCGTCATGCCAGGCCTTCCGTAATTCACTACAGAGAGCCTGGCCTGACGAGGATGAACAAGAGACACATAAGGAGAGAGAGAGAGAGAGAGAGAGAGAGAGAGAGAGAGACAGAGACAGAGACAGAGACAGAGAGAGAGCATGTGAAAGGGAATGAAGGAAAGGGGGGTGAAACATCCAGTCAACATCGATCAATGTTATGAATAACAATTTGACATCTCTGTATACAGTCCCGTGTCACAGCAAAATGGCTAGGTTTTGTTTCTGTGTGGACTACACTGCATTCAAGATGTCCGCACCCTGAACGAGAACAACAATTGTCAAGAAGGCCGTGTCAGCGATGTCAAAAGGTTAAGAGCTGGAGGATGAAAATCAAAAAAAGGTGCAGTGATGATACGAGCGTCTACGTGAGGGTAGAGAAGAGGACGCTTCAGATGGTGACAGAGCCTCTGCACTTCTGATGAGATGAGAGAAAGAAGAATGTTGAGAGTTGACCAAAAAAAAAAGGTTCACCTCCGGAGACGGCAGTCAGTGCCTGGTTGAAATGTAGCTAAACCATTTCCAGATGGAAAGAGCAGCGCTAAAGGGGATAGGTCTACTGCACCAGCCAAAACAACATAACATCCAAATATAATAAAATAAATAGTATACATGTATTGACTAAATTACAACCGACTCCACATGTAGCCATGTTATCAACTTCATTGGTAGTCTGCTACCGTGTAATGAGACCCAGTCCTTTATTAACTTGTCCATATAGAGATCAGAGTTGGGGGGGGCTGGGGGGGGGGGGGGGACGCAGCAGCAACTCACTGGAGAGAAAGAAAATGTATCAATAATTTATATACATACTGTAATCGGGTCTACAATCAAAGTTCCCTGTGCTTTTGACAGAAAAACTGGTTTTGAGGGCTGATTTCATGATTAGCCTGCTCCTCCTACAGTCAAGAAAAAATAAATCATGCTACTTTGAAAGTTTATCGTTATGGCTTAATTAGTGCTCCACGATTAATTGAAAGATTGCGATCTAGATTCAGATATCTATCTGATCTCATTTCTAAATTTGAGCAAAAACCGTGGAGCACTAGTTGGCTGTCCAATAACTCCAATTAATTTTAGTTTGCTACCAGAGACTTTGATAGTGGTTTAAATCAAGCACTTTAATGTTGTCCGTGAAAGGCACAGTAATTGGCTCCACGTGCCACATTTTAAATGTAGTAATTCACATTCGAGCAAGAATCGTGCAGCACTAGGCTTAACTTGACAGGCTTAAAGTTGTTAACAGCTTTTATCAGGTAGTAGGGACCGAGGATGGATCATTAATTAAACAGCTCACCAAAGTCTTCCTTCATCAGTCACTGACTATTCACAAGACTATTCAATTCATCATGAATGATAGCTGGCAGCACAGCAGTCAGAGAGGGAGTACTCAATTCTCAATACTCATGTCTCATAAATCATTCATTAAGGGGATGATTGGAGGTACAGTATCACAGCATTGAGGGACTCTCCTTCATCACAGTTTTACTGAAAAGCGCCTACTATAAAGTAATTTCGGAGAGAATGCCTCGACGGTGCAAGCAGCCGCAGCCTGAGCACAAGCATGCGTGTCACACATCTCTGCATCTATCATCACTGGCCAGCTCACACCCTGCTTACCTCTCTGTCCCTCGGAGAGGTTGGGCCGTCGTGGTGAAAGGGGGGTGTGAGGCTGTTACGCCTCTCTCCAGCACCAAACTGAAACAACAGACACACAGGTGTAAAAAATAATACATGGCCATCCAACACATACTGTACTATACCATAATGTGGTCTGTTTTGTACATGAGTAAGTTAGACTTGCCGAGCCATGAGGCCCATAGGGGCAGGAGCCTATCTCCTGTTTATGTAGAGTGAGGCAGCTTGAAGTACACGCCCTGGACATCACATGACACTAGTATGTCGCAGGGACTTACCCCCAATACAATCATTGATGCGGACTTGCGGAGTGCCAAGCAGGGAGGCACTGGGTCTTTGGTATGACCCGGCCGGGGATCGAACCCAGACCTCCCAGTCTCAAGGTGGACATTTAGCCGCAATTTGCAACTCAGGATTTTTTTTATATTAAATGGGATGAATCTAGAGTTGCAAATTTGCTATACCCTCCATTGACTCCCCACTCATCCAAATTGCTTTTGCGATCTGCTTATATTAAACGACGTTAAACTCACCAACATTGCAGCTGTAGGGAAAGCTTGAATTGTCCTCTTTCAATCTGAAAAGCATTTGTTTCATAAAAATCCATAGACATGTTATGAGCTACTTTCTGTCAAGAGATTCTGTGCAGGCGATTATTTATTTTTTTTAATTTTAAGTGTTGGAGTTTGGAAGTGGAAGCACTCGTTTATATTAACGGGTTGCGCTGCTGCCTACTGCATTATGTGCAAATTCTAAACAGGTGGTATGCAGGGCCGTTCAGTGACTTTGACGAGTGCTTCCAAACTCAAACACTTAGAAAAATAATCACCTGCACAGAATTTCTTGACAGAAAGTAGCTCATAACATGTCTACGGTGGATTTTTGTGAAACAGATAGAAAGAGGATAATTCAAGCTTTCCCTATACAGCTGTAATGTTGGTGAGTTTATTTAATGTTGTTTAATACAAGCAGATCGCAAAATAAATTTGGATGAATGGGGAGTCAGTGGGGACGGTATTGCAACCATTATAAAAAATATCTAGAGTTGCAAATTGCATCTAGGCGGACACTGTAACCACAAGGCCACTGAGCTGGATGCAAGTCATTTTTTTCCACATCAGATCAAAGCCCCAAAAATGAAACATTATTCTCATAGGAAACTTTGTATACTAGCATAAAATGCTACATTTCTGTTCTAATAACACGTTCATTAAACCAGATGTCTATTCTTGGGGGCTACAGAATAAAGCAAAAATATATCAGCACCAGTTTAAATAAGTGTAGCATCTGCAAGAATCGCAGCAAGCAAACTAGACATGGATCAAGATGGTCATGACATTAGCCATGGTTCATGATGACAGTCATGTTTCAGGGCTAATGACATATGAAACCAGCTATGCTGCTCACTAAATCCTATCCAAAATTAGCAGTGATGTTAAGTGTCCAATTCATTCATTAGAACAAACAGCATCTAAGGTCACTATAAATTATGTGTTTAATGAGCAGGCTTGGAAAAAGAAGCATAATGGCGAAGCAGCTGTCATGCAACCACCACAGATAGTCAAAACTTAGCCTGGATCCAGCCCAAAGACCCCGCCCACTCTCTTAGTGGACTGCAAAGCTACAGTCTGATAATAAGGCTAGTCCAAACTAGAATAATGCTAGCCTTGATACGAGACTGATAAGACTGTCATATCTTGAACCAAGGCTAGAATAATACATCATAAGAACACACTGTCAAAAGCCATGACTGTTTACATGACGCCTATACATGACACTTTTACAGCTTCTGTCTCTTGTCCCAGACTATGCTCCAGTCCAGACACACTGAACCAGTCTTTCCCTGGACGCATCTCTCTTTAAACATCAGCTGGTGACAGGCTAGCCAGCCTAGCCTGCTAGCCACTGTATCTGGCTACACACACACACACACAACGTACGTTAGCATTGTTGCTATCAGCCCGCAAATTATAGCTATATGTCAGTGTCACCTCTGTAAGCCTATGTTGAACCCTGGTTCACTAAACTAAACACTAAACGAAACTATATTGGTGTTGTGTGTGTGCGTTCATTGAAACGGCAGATTGTTTTGGGCCAGACAGCATATAAACAAACTGACCTGCTGGGCCTGCTGCTGTGGTGACTGCGCATTCCTCTGAGGTGACTGCTCCTCGTTTATCTTTTGCCTCAGCTTTTTGAACATGTTTCGAGGCCGGTGTAGCTGTTACTTCTGTGCATGAACAGAGAGAGCAACTGCTTTCCAGCGGGGAAGTGCTTCTATAGTCGTGTGTTGTTCTCCTCGGCATCCAGACTGCAGGGCTAGCTTCCAGAGGACACTTCCTTGTTCGTTTACTATTTTCCAGCAGGTGACAGGGGCCAGTGCGCATGTGCAGCCTACGTGGAACAAAATCTGGGCTTCTCAAGTTAGGGTCCGGGGACCTCCATTGGTTCTTTGAAGGGCTCCAAATGGTCCTATAAAGGTCCCATTTCCTACTTTGGCTTTCGTGTGCAGTGCAGTGCACCCCAGACCGTTTTTCTTTTAATGAAAAAAACGTTTTAAAACTTCTCAGAACATATGTATTTGTGACTGAACTTGAGAGCCCGATTAGGAAGAGGCTTAAATGTCCAATTGTCCATATACACAGACAGACAGACAGACAGACAGACAGACAGACAGACACACACACACACACACACACACACACACACACACACACACACACACACACACACACACACACACACTACACACTAGGCTAGCCCACACCTCCTACCACAAAGGACAAGGTAGGCCTGCAAATGTATTGGTATCAAAATAGGGCAGCATGCAGGCTGAGTGGGCTTGATTGATTGATTGATTGATTGATTGATTGATTGATTGATTGATTGAAAATTATATTAACAGTTTGTAGAATGGGTTCAGTTCAACGAAAGTACAGGTCAATACAAAATCTGCTAAGAATTATAGAACCAGAAAAAGCACTAAGACTTGTTCACATTATAGGGTCCTCCATTTTCAATTCATCAAAACATAATTAAGACATACAAATATATATATTCAATGTAAAATACATATAGCCTTGGAATCAGAAGGGTAAAGGAATAGAGAACGGAACAAAGGGAACCAGGTAACAATAAGAAGGCACAATGTCAAATAACATTCAGTAAAATGAGAAACATTTGCAGCAGATAGCCGATGTGGAAATCATAGTCTTCTGTGCAGGAGACAGACATCAAACTCAGCAAGATATACAGTGTATATATCAAGATGTAGCCTACAGTGTATACAGAAGTGATAGTGTCAGTGCTGCATGCAGCAGTGGAGGGAATTCATACAGTCATAAAGGGTTGCATAAAGTGATAAGGCCTGTGTGACTGATGGTTGACAGGTGGAACCTGCTTTCCTTTTGAGGTATATCTCTTGTCGCGTTGCAATGCGTCAATCAGTCCATTCAGGTTTCAGTATACCCAGAATAGGCCGGATTGTGCCAGAAACAGAGAGAGAGAGAGAGATAGTGGGTATTTTTTTCATTTTCTGAAATTAATCAATTAATTAATTAAATTCAAAGGGCTTTATTGGCATGAGAAAACATACATTTACATTGCCAAAGCAAACACTACAATCAAAACAAAATGTATACAATTGAAAGTCAGAATCTCCAATATATCAATTTCTATGTATCACTTAATGCAGATAGACAGTGCAGGAATGCACACAATGATTAGTCTTTATGGTGGTTGTGTTCCATTTTATATCCTTCTATCACAGCAGCTCACGAATCTTGCTGCTGTTTGCACATTGTTGTACTTCGCCAAGCAGATATGGGAGTGTGGTAGTTCCATTGATCCAAGCCGGAAGACAATTCATTGATTGATCATTAAAATAAACATGCTCTGAAAACGTTTGAGATTTTCAAGTTGGCCCTGATCCAGAAAAGGGTGGTGTGTGTGTGTGTGTGTGTGTGTGTGTGTGTGTGTGTGTGTTGTGTGTTGTGTGTGTGTGTGTGTGCGTGCGTGCGTGCGTGCGCGTGTGTGTTTCTTTTTTTTGGCTGTGGGTATGTCATTTGATCTTGTTGTTCTTTTGGGAGATATCAGCCTGTAAACCAGGACCAGAGAGTCCAAAAGGAGTCTATGATGAATCCTTCAATTAGCGTAGAAAACGTATCTGTCTCTTCAACGTCATCTTCATCCACAACCTGGTCCTCAACGGAACTCGTATCCAAAGCCGACTCTGTCACTTCAACTCCTTCTTCATCCACAACCTGGTCCTCAACGGAACTCGTATCCAGCGCCGACTCTGTCTCTTCAACTTCATCTTCATCCACAACCTGCAGGTCCTCAACGGAACTCGTATCCAGCGCCGACTCTGTCTCTTCAACTTCATCTTCATCCACAACCTGGTCCTCAACGGAACTCGTATCCATCAGGGCCCACTCTGTCTCTTCAACTTCATCTTCATCCACAACCTGCAGGTCCTCAACGGAACTCGTATCCAGGGCCGACTCTGTCACTTCAACTCCTTCTTCATCCACAACCTGGTTCTCAACGGAACTCACGGAGGGATTGTCACCAAAATCAAACAATGGATGTTGGGAAATGCCTGGGAAAGATCACAGAAAATAAAAGAACAAGAATTTAACCAAAGTTATACAGTAATAAGAGTGATACTGTCAATGTTTGTGGTTGGTTGGATATCATGCAAAAGCACAACGAGAATTGAAAGAGTGTGAATCCAAACACATACATGATGTTAGTTAATTAGGCTTAATCAAAGAGATTCTTCTCTCTATTGTGGGCAGGGTGGGGGAAAGTACTCAATTATTTTACTGAAGTCAATACTGCAATGTTAGAACTATATTTATACTATACTAAAAGTACAAAGTATTGGCATCAAAATGTGACATATCTGCTACAAGACAAAAAGTAATCTGGGCTGGCCATGCCAAGATACCGTAAAATGTATTCTAAACTAATCTGGGCTGGCCATGCCAAGATAAAATGTATACTAAAAGTACCAAACGTAGAAAGTACTCACTGTGCAGAATGTGCCTTTTCAAGTTTTCAATATAAAAAGATTTTAAAATAATTTTAAAATTGCCAAAGTGCTGAAGTGTTTAATGTAAAAAGTAGAATATTTGCCTGAGATGTAGTGGAGTAGAAGCATGTCACACTCAGGCAAATATATTAGATCTACAACTTTACTTTAGCAGCCTACTGTATACTTAATTTGTTTAGTTGGACTGGAAAATGCACATTCATGAGAATTCAATACACGTGAAATTAATCATCTGAACGTGATATGTACACTAAGGTAAATATGCCGGAATTGGCTAGAAGCTTATTTCCTTCCCCAAACATAAAAACAATGAAATACAAACATAACACATGTTAAACTAACTCTACTGAATGCCTCCTACCTTTAGTGCTCTTGCAGTGGACCTGGGACAGAAGAACCAGCATGGAGATGGAGACCAGCAAACACAGCTGCATCTAGTAATAGAAATTAACAAGAACATTTAATTTGATCTATGTAACAAGTTACAACAGTGCTGCTGCTTTTGCTGCTACTGCTGCTACTACAACTACTACTACTACTACTACTACTACTACTACTAGTAGTAGTAGTAGTAGTAGTAGTAGTAGTAAAGTAGTAAATACTACTACTAATATTAATAATAATTTAATTTGATTTGATTTGAAATACAGGAGTGAGTCAAACATTATTGCGAGATGTGATTTCAGTCTGGGACAGGCTATTTATCCTGTATTCTGCATTACCTTGTGTTGTGAATGAAATAATCCTTTGTTGTGGTTGTCCGAAGAGTTTTCCTCTGTTAAGAGTGGCGAGTGCACGGTGATCCAGTTGGTCTCGGTAGTCGGTAGGCAAGCAGTGATCTACAGTATAGGAGAACAAGATGACAGCAGGCACACGACAAGTTCTGAAGTTGTGTGCCAAACAAACACAGAGCATGGCTATATACATTTGCGAAGATGTCTGTAAGATAATGAGTCATGACTGATTGATAGAGCTGGAACAGTACTTTATGCTCAGCATACACTATTACCATATGATAAGGAGAAAGATACATACGCTAGCACATTATCCATATGAGTGCAGTGTAAGAATGATTCATATTGGCTATAGTTCGATGATATCAGATGAGTAGCATTTCAACAACTTCTTCCTGGGTCTCCTGATAAAGCAGCGCATGCAGTCACAAACATTTATCTATTATGCCTACGCAGATGAGAGTGAATCACTACAGATTACTGGCCTGTGTATCAACAGTATTACCGGTACTATACAGTCTGCATCATTTTGTCCTGAAAGAACATCATCATAATGTTCCACTGTGGCCTGCACTGAGTGGCATTGGAGCTGTAATTAATTCAATACAGTATATCAGTAAGCATATACAGATTAGATATGCTTGCAGTGGTGGAAAAAGTACTCAAATGTTTTTAAAAAGTTTTAAAAAAAAGTTTAAAAAGTATCAATACTGCAATGTAGAACTACAAGTAAAAGTCTGTAATTCAGCCTAATTATTCTTATAGGAAAAGGCTGATGCACTGCTATGTAATAAGTTGCCATCTGTACTGCCTGGTATTGTAATCAGAGCTTGCCATTCAACTAAGCAAGTCATACTCAGAGTCACCACCAATAATTTGGGGAAAACTCATGGCCAAATTGAGGGTCGATCTACTAATTTCACAACACTAGATCAAGAAACATTTTGAGGAAACATGGCAAATAATATATGTAGCTACACAACCTGCCGCTTTGTGATGTGATGTGTGTGTGTGTGTGTGTGTGTGTGTGTGTGTGTGTGTGTGTGTGTGTGTGTGTGTGTGTGTGTGTGTGTGTGTGTGTGTGTGTGTGTGTGTGCACCTGTAGGCGACATGCCCGGCCAACACCAGGATGAAAGCTGTTATGGCCTTTAGAAGCCATATACTTAAGCATTTTAGCAGGTGAAAAGTATATCTGCAGGTTTCAATAACATCCGGATCAACCAATGTGAAGACCAGCCAGTAGGGGTCATCAATGTCAAGATATGTGTGGGAAATCCAGGAATTGGCATAATTACTACATTGGGAGAAAAGGGGGGAAATTGACAAAAAAAGAAAGTAAAAGAATCCCACAATGCTGTTGGTATCATTGGCTTCTCTGTCTGTCTGTCTGTCTGTCTGTCTGTCTGTCTGTCTGTCTGTCTGTCTGTGTGTGTGTGTGCGTGTGCGTGTGAGTTTGCGTGTGCGTGCGAGTGTCTATGATTAGACCACACAGCTCCTTCACCTTGTTTAGTGGTGGATTTTCACTGAGAGTGAAGACGGATGCTGGTTGTCATTTCTCTTTCACTATAGGGTTGCAAAACCATGATATGACTGTCCTTAGTGTATGTTTTGCATTATTATTAAAAATCTGCAGCTTATCTACTGTATAGTAACTAAAGCTGTAGAAGAGTATTGCCTCTTGATGAATTGATGAATTGGAGTAGAAGTATAAAATATCATAAAATGTAAAAATCTCAAAATTGTACTTGAGTAAATGTACTTCCACCACCACCACTGTGCCAGAGGTCCTCACACCAATATCTAAGACCTGACTCACACCTTCGCAACAGATTGATGTATGCTTGTTGTATGAGACTTATTGACTGATGCAAGCTCGCAATTCATTTCCAATGGGAGTCACATGGTTTGACACAACATTTGTGTTGTATGAGGGGGTGGGGGGCAGTCGAAACACAGCCGAAAGCCGTACAACACAAATGTTGTGTCAAACCATGTGACTTCCATTGGAAATGCATTGGGGCAAGATGTATCACACCCTTTGTATACATATAGCATGCATCAATGTTGTATGCTAGATCGAAAGGTGTGAGTCGGGCCTATGTCTGTGATTGGTCTGATTGGATGGCGCAGAGTTGCAAGGCAAATGTCTTTCATGATTTGCAGGCCGACAGTTTAAATATCTAGCTGGATAGATTGTATTCATTAGAGTAAGAGCTAAATTGTTCGGCCAGATGAAAGAGTCCCGGCCTGCAGAAGATGCATAGCCTACACTATCTTTAGATGAACAGAAGAGGCCACTGTGTGGCCACTGTTTTGTCTAGACTCTACAGAAGTGGTTTTCATTTTCATGTCAAAGACAACCACATTGATGCATATTAAGCCATTTGAAAAGATTTGACGCCAGTGATTCCTAAGAGAGAAGATCTTAGTTCTTTAGATGAGATTAAATAGCCTACAGAATTGTACAACTGTCTATACTGTAGATGGGGACTCTGAGAGATAAACCTCACTATGTGTATAGTCTAGCCAGACATTAGGCTATATGAAATTAACCACTTTCCCTTTTTTCCTCCACGTCATGCAAAAAAAGAAACAGCTATGTTTGTTATTTTGGAAATAAGTGATTAAACTTGTTTAATCACTTTAAATTTGCTGGGGACCAGCTGGACCCAGTATTGATTTCGTAATACTATGACAAAAAAAATCGTCGACTACCTTTTTTCACTGACAAAAACTAAATGGAAACTAAATGAAAATTAAGCTATGATGACTAAAACTAATATATTGACAATTTCGTCAACAAATAAAAACTAGACAAAAATGTTATGAAGGGACTAGTGGACAAGAGATCCAGTATTGTCATTTTACGCTTGCTGAAAATAGCAGATCTACAAGCTCACAATGCATCACAGTGCAATGCGTTGTGAGCTTGTAGATATTACAGCTATTTTCAAGTGTAAAGTCATTACTTTACACTTTGTCGACTAAAACTAGACTAACACCAAAACAATTCAAGACACTATAATTGCACAGACACTGGCACACAGACAACCCACAGACAACTTGGACATTGTAGCCTATAGTAGTAGTAATAAATTAATATTTTTGAGTGGTGCAACCACTCCAAGGAACAGCAATGTCCGTGTTCACCTATGTGACTATGTGACTCCATGTTCGCCTATGTGACTATGTGACTCCGTGTTCACCTATGTGACTATGTGACTATGTCCATGTTAACCTATGAGCACCAGTATGACTATGAGTACCAGTAGGGGCGCTGTTGTGCCTGAAACAGAGAGAGAGAGATAGTGCTGCACTGTTGCACCACTCAGTTCACACGGGTGTTAAAAGTTTACTGAAAATGTTCAATTAATCAATTCATTATTTAAATTCAAAGGGCTTTATTTGCATGAGAAAACATACATTTACATTGCCAAAGCGAACACTACAATCAAAACAAAATGTATACAATTGAAAGTCAGAATCTCCAATATATCAATTTCTATGTATCGAGATCACTTAATGCAGATATAGAGAGTGCAGGAATGCACACAATGATTAGTCTTTATGGTGGTTGTGTTCCATTTTATATCCTTCTATCACAGCAGCTCACGAATCTTGCTGCTGTTTGCACATTGTTGTACTTCGCCAAGCAGATATGGAAGTGTGTTAGTTCCATTGATCCAAGCCGGAAGACAATTCATTGATTGATCATTAAAATAAATATGCTCTGAAAACGTTTGAGATTTTGGCCCTGATCCAGAAAATGGTGGTGTGTGTGTGTGTGTGTGTGTGTGTGTGTGTGTGTGGTGTGTGTGTGTGTGTGTGTGTGTGTGTGTGTGTGTGTGTGTGTGTGGTGTGTGTTTGTGCGTGCGTGCGTGCGTGTGTTTCTTTTTTTTTGCATGTGGGTATGTCATTTGATCTTGTTGTTCTTTTGGGAGATATCAGAATCTAATAGAGGACCATAACTTCTCCAGGGACACTCTCAATCGTTCTAATCCCTCCACACATAGCCTAGAAAACGTATCCAGGGCCGACTCTGGCTCTTCAACTCCATCTTCATGGTCCGCCTGGTCCATCTGGTCCTCAACGGGACTCACGGAGGGAGGCAGACTTTCGTCTGGATGTTGGGAACTGTCTGGGAAAGACAAAAAATAACAAGAATTTAACCAAAGTTATACAGTAATACGAGTGATACTGTCAATGTTTGTGGTTGGTTGGATATCATGCAAAAGCACAACGAGAATTGAAAGAGTGTGAATCCAAACACATACATGATGTTAGTTAATTAGGCTTAATCAAAGAGATTCCTCTCTCTATTGTGGGCAGGGTGGGAAAAAGTACTCAATTATTTTACTGAAGTAAAAGTATCAATACTGCAATGTTGAACTATACTTATACTATACTAAAAGTAAAAATTATTGGCATCAAAATGCCTGGAAACCAGACATATCTGCTACAAGACAAAAACTAATCTGGGCTGGCCATGCCAAGCTAACATGTATACTAATCTAAACTAATCTGGGCTGGCCATGCCAAGCTAACATGTATACTAAACTAAACTAATCTGGGCTGGCCATGCCAAGATAAAATGTATACTAAAAGTACTCTGAACGTGATTTTATGTACAGGTAAATATGCCGGAATTGTCTAGAAGCTTAATTCCGTCCCCAAACATAAAAACAATGAAATACAAACATAACACATGTTAAACTAACTCTACTGAATGCCTCCTACCTTTAGTGCTCTTGCAGTGGACCTGGGACAGAAGAACCAGCATGGAGATGGAGACCAGCAAACACAGCTGCATCTAGTAATAGAAATGAACAAGAACATTTAATTGTGCTGCTGTGCTGCTGCTTCTGCTTCTGCTGCTACTACTACTACTACTACTAGTAGTAGTATTATAGTAGTAGTAGTAGTAGTAAAGTAGTAAATACTACTAATAAAAATAATAATAATTTGATTTGAAATACAGGAGTGAGTCAAACATTATTGCAAGATGTGATTTCAGTCTGGGACAGGCTATTTATCCTGTATTCTGCATTACCTTGTGTTGTGTTGTGTTGTGAATGAAATAATCCTTTGTTGTGGTTGTCCGAAGAGTTTTCCTCTGTTAAGAGTGGCGAGTGCACGGTGATCCAGTTGGTCTCGGTAGTCGGTAGGCAAGCAGTGATCTACAGTATAGGAGAACAAGATGACAGCAGGCACACGACAAGTTCTGAAGTTGTGTGCCAAACAAACACAGAGCATGGCTATATACATTTGCGAAGGTGTCTGTAAGATAATGAGTCATGACTGATTGATAGAGCTGGAACAGTACTTTATGCTCAGCATACACTATTACCATATGATAAGGAGAAAGATACATACGCTAGCACATTATCCATATGAGTGCAGTGTAAGAATGATTCATATTGGCTATAGTTCTGATATCAGATGAGTAGCATTTCAACAACTTCTTCCTGGGTCTCCTGATAAAGCAGCGCATGCAGTCACAAACATGTATCTATTATGCCTACGCAGATGAGAGTGAATCACTACAGATTACTGGCCTGTGTATCAACAGTATATTACTATACAACAGTCTGCATCATTTTGTCCTGAAAGAACATCATCATAATGTTCCACTGTGGCCACTGAGTGGCATTGGAGCGGTAATGAATTCAATACAGTATATCAGTAGCATATACAGATATGCTTGCAGTGGTGGAAAAAGTAGGCTACTCAAATGTTTTACTTAAGTAAAAGTATCAATACTGCAATGTAGAACTACAAGTAAAAGTCTGTAATTCAAAATGTACTTAAATAAACGCACAAAAGTATTGGCATCAAAATGTACTTAAGGTACCAAAAGTAGAAAGTACTCACGATGCAGAATGTCCCATTTCACATTTTCAAATGTATAGAAATTATTTAAAAAAATAGCTGATCTACAAGCTCACATTGAGCATTGGAGTAGAAGTATAAAATATCATAAAATGTAAAAATGTACTTCCACCACCACCACTGTGCCAGAGGTCCTCACACCAATATCTAAGACCTGACTCACACCTTCGCAACAGATTGATGTATGCTTGTTGTATGAGACTTATTGACTGATGCAAGCGCGAAATTCATTTCCAATGGGAGTCACATGGTTTGACACAACATTTGTGTTGTATGAGGGGGTGGGGGGCAGTCGAAACACAGCCGAAAGCCGTACAACACAAATGTTGTGTCAAACCATGTGACTTCCATTGGAAATGCATTGGGGCAAGATGTATCACACCCTTTGTATACATCTAGCATGCATCAATGTTGTATGCTAGATCGAAAGGTGTGAGTCGGGCCTATGTCTGTGATTGGTCTGATTGGATGGCGCAGAGTTGCAAGGCAAATGTCTTTCATGATTTGCAGGCCGACAGTTTAAATATCTAGCTGGATAGATTGTATTCATTAGAGTAAGAGCTAAATATTGTTTGGCCAGATGAAAGAGTCCCGGCCTGCAGAAGATGCATAGCCTACACTATCTTTAGATGAACAGAAGAGGCCACTGTGTGGCCACTGTTTTGTCTAGACTCTACAGCAGTGGTTTTCATTTTCATGTCAAAGACAACCACATTGATGCATATTAAGCCATTCAAAAAGATTTGATGCCAGCGATCCCTAAGAGAGAAGATCTTAGTTATTTAGATGAGATTAAATAGCCTACAGAATTGTACAACTGTCTATACTGTAGATGGGGACTCGGAGAGATAAACCTACACTGTGTATAGTCTAACAGCTAGAATTACATTCTAGCCATGCAGACATTAGGCTATATGAAATTAACCACTTTCCCTTTTTTCCTCCACGGCTGTTTGTTATTTTGGAAATAAGTGATTAAACTTTTCAATTTGCTGGACCCAGTATTGATTTCGTAATACTATGACAAAAAAAATTCGTCGACCACCTTTTTTCACTGACGAAAACTAAATGGAAACTAAATGAAAATTAAGCTATATGATGACTAAAACTAAACTAAATATATTCACAATTTCGTCAACAAATAAAAACTAGACAAAAATGTTATGAAGGGACTAGAAGGGACAAGAGATCCAGTATTGTCATTTTACGCTTGCTGAAAATAGCAGATCAAAGTGTAAAGTCATTACTTTACACTAAAACTAGACTAACACCAAAACAATTCAAGACACTATGACTCAAAGTAAAATCTAAATTTGCTGTCAAATAAACATGGCCTGGCTGGAACCCCCTCAAGGACCTCTGGGGGGGTCCCGGGCCCCACTTTGAGAATCAGTCATTTATAGAGCTGCAACAGAGGCCTGGCTGATTTATCACTAACATGCTGTGTAACAGGAGTATCAAAGCAATATTGATTATTCCTATGAAAGCATCCATCATTGTGTTGACAAATGTTAATCTGTTCTCCATTCAAAGCTTTGTGTATAAACAAGCGATAACATTTGATGGAATGACTGTATCTGCCCTATGGATTAGAGGCAGATTCTTATTCGAAACACACAGTTCTCAGTGGGGTGGGGTCAAGGAGAAAGTCCTCATGTTCATTTAACTCAGATAGTGTAGCTAAAATGGAACAAAGGGGACCCACAAATGAACAAAACAGGATTTTACTAGTGTGTACATTCATTGTTCTCATCACAGTATGATTTTCCACAACCTTTCACCACAGGACTGTAGTGTAATCTAATGTCACTCCACTGCAGGGGACCTTTGGCTGGACTCCCAGAAACTGTCACAAATAAGCGAGTGGTAATCGATACCCCTGTACCCTGCTGTAAATTAAGGTATTTTATCAGTCTGATCCTTTACTTCTGGTGATTGAGCAGAAAGTTGTACCACGTTCTTATACGTAAGGGATTCTTTAGGACCTTCATGAGTTGCAAGGATGTGCATTAATAGTGTTGTGGAGATATTTAACTAGGAGTTGCCAATACGACTTCAAATCAATCAATCGCCGTTCTTTCAAACTTTTGCCTCGATTACGATGATGAGCGTTTAGGTAATGAGCGTTTAGGTGAAAGGATATAGTGAATATACAGAATCAGAAAATGAAAATGAGCTTGGAGAAAATGTGCTTCTCAATTTTTCGATTAACCTACATGAGCAAGATGAAGTCAAAGTCCCCCACCAAACTTTTTCCATACTGTACATGTTTTCCCAATTTTACTTTCTTTAACTGCCACATGACGCCTTTGGACGCCTCCCCCTGGTGGCCAAGAGTGCCAATGGTGCCTTTGGACGCCATATTTTGAAAATTCCTTAATCTGTTGTGCAGGTGATGATATGCACATTACACGCACAATAGAATTACATTTTCTTTCTTTTATTTATAATGGTCTTCGTGGCAAGGTCCACCAGGTGGCACTAAATGATAATAAATTGTGTATATTTGTGTTTAATCAATCAATCAATTAAGTCAGTTATAGTTCAGATATCGGTTTAGACATATTTTTGGTTAATTGCCCAGCCCTATAATGAGCGGAATATTCTTAGAGAACTTTCATGTCTTTGGGGACATTTGTAGCTCTCGTAATGTGCAGGAACTCACCAGCCCCAAAAGACTGTTTTGAAATTCAGCCTAATTCTTCAAAGGCATCCAAGCTGCCTTTTCACTGACAAAATGTATTAGACAAGCTGCCAGCAGTGCATCCATATGGAGTATGCACTCTGTACTCTGTAAAACTAATACCATCACATCACATAAATAATTTAGTCTGATCGATAATCCAAATTATACTGTATACAACATCTGAAATCCTCCTCCTGCTGCTATTTTGCCAGCAGGTGTTTTCAAACTGTTTGAAGTTGCATGAACTCAGATCTTACATTTTCAACACTCTCTTCTCGCAGGTCACGTCCTATACAGTCCCTGAAAAATACTTTTCTGAGCTTGTGCTACAGTAGATACCATGAACTATCCAGACCTCTCACATCATCTTCTGTCCAAAGAATCAGAACTAAATGTGGAGAAGCCTTAAAGTAAGGGAGAAGCAGCAGTTTCCATGCACCACATAACTGGAACAAACTCCAAGAAAACTGCAGTTCTGCAACTCAAAGCTGCCTAAAACATTTCTGTTTGTTGCTGCCTTTTATTTGTTGACAAACAGAAATGTTTTAGCTGCCACCTGCTTGTACTGCAGAACAATGATAAAACATTTAAATCATTGTTCTGCATAATAAAAACTGAATTTACTCTTATTTTTAATAGTTTGTTTTATGTAAAAGCACATTTAATTGCCTCGTGCTATATAGCCTACAAAATAACTTGCCATTAGTTCCTGTTACAACACCATGCCAACAAAACATACAGTATTATGCAAAGTACAGATAAATAGATGGAAGAGGAAAATAAACTGCAGACCATGGCTGCAGACCTTCAGCGACATTCAGACTCAGCCAAACAAGCCATGATGGAGCACAGGCTGCAACAAAGACTCAACAAGGCTGTGCAGCGACAGACAGTTAAACAGTGCAGGGGAAACACAAAGACTCAACAAGGCTGTACACTACAGCGACAGATAGTTAAACAGTGTAGGGGAAACACAAGGATGCTGACAGCCAAACAAACCATGGCAAGCAGAGCAGAAGCCAGACAGTGACTGGGCAGTCGCTTGGGCTGAAACCTTTCCCAGATTTGGAGACAGTCGCTTGGGCTGAAACCTTTCCCAGATTTGGAGACAGTCGCTTGGGCTGAAACCTTTCCCAGATTTGGAGACAGTCGCTTGGGCTGAAACCTTTGAACCAGATTTGAACATGACTGACAAGTCAGTGTGTGTATGCTAATTTCACAAACTGCTGAACCATTCAGCGTCCATATTCCTTGCGCATGCTGCCAGTAGGACATGGAGGTACATTCTTCTTCACATGTTCTATATTCTTTGAAATATTGGAACGTTGACTGAGGTCAGTCAGGTCACTGACTGGCCAGATGAAACTCTGTGACAGTATTTTATCAGTGCCTTTACAGACACACTACAGACCATCACTCTGTTCTCCAGGTTTCCCCAGAATTTAGTCTGTTGAATTTCCAAATGTGCATGGCATTGTTCTTGGGTGACCCAGAAGTGTACCACCCTATACTCCCTCAGAACTAACACACACTAAAGTAAAGTAAAGTAAGCCTTGACAATCTGTTTCTAGTACCCCCCCTGGACATGACGCTAGTACAGGGGTGGGCAATTATTTTTCCCAGGGGGCCAATTGAGAAACAGAAAATATTGTGGAGGGCCGGGCCAAAAGGCTATATAAAAAGTAGTAAATGGAATTGTTTTGACAAGCTGGTAAAGGCAATGAAAAGGTTGCATTCCGAAAATGTAATTTATTCAATCACATTTTCCAAAATAATGATAAAGAGGTTCACGGCATGGAAACATGGAAACTCAAAATAAAAGCAATGCAGTTTTAGTCCACAACATAAGGTAAAATTAGAAAGCATGTTGTATTTTCTAATTTCCAAGTAACCTTTCACGGGCCGGTCAGAGTCAGCCAAAGGGCCGCATTTGGCCCCCGGTCCTAGCCCAGGTCTGCGCTAGTATATGTCGCAGATGCTGAATGCCAAGCAGGGAGGCACTGGGTCCAATCTTTTCAGAGCCTTTGGTATGGTATCGATCCCCGACCTCCCAGTCTCAGGTCAGACACTCTAACTACAAGGCCACTGAGCTGGTGAACACACATCAACCTCAACTCTAAACCCTAAACCTAAATCTCTGGTATCCAGGGACCATTGCAGTAGTAAACTGAGAGGGGGTCAATTGGGGGTCCGTGGCATGGCCTAAATGCATATAAAACTGGGGTTCCTTGAAATTAAAAAGATTGACAGTCACTGCCCTAAACTTAAGGAACATATGGCTGAAGGAACACAAACATGACCCCGGTGGTCCCATGCTGAAGTCACAATGATCAATTAATCAGCATTGTAATATTGGAAGCGGTTCGTATAGGCTAGAGTCAGTAGAGTCACAGTGTAAAGAAAATCCATGTTCCACGATGCATGAATGTAGAAAATCCATAGGGTGCAAAAAGAAGTCTGCTGTGGTCTATCTGCATGTGTTCCATTTATCTCTCCGATTGATGAGGTCGACTTATTGCACTGCTTTCTTATCTCAGTCCTACGGTTATGAAGAGCTGACTCTTGGAGAAGTGCTGAAACGATCACAAGAGAGAAAGTGTGAGATGCGTGCGTACATGTGTGCGAGCGCGCACACGCACACACACACACACACACACACACACACACACACGCACACATACACACACCCGCTGTGGGTGTAAGATGTATTTCTCTCCCAATAGAATTCGACGATATGCAAATGTAGTGAAATAAAATTCTAGGTCTGTTTGTGTTTTGACAGTGACAGAACTCAAGAGGTGCCATTAAAACCATTTAGCAACACATCACCTTTCCCAAGATGTCATATTTGTGTAGGCTTTGCAAGTTTGCATAAACAAAACGCCTGCAGTCTCCGAGGCTAGGCTATGCACAGACCTTTCGGGTCTATATTGGAATGAAAGTTATGAGTCAGAAATGTTACATTTTTCATCATTCGAGCTGTAATGTTCATGACACAGCAGGGTTTGTGTGTGTGTGTGTGTGTGTGTGTGTGTGTGTGTGTGTGTGTGTGTGTGTGTGTGCGCGTGTGTGTGTGCGTGTGTGCATGCAAAGCGAGGATATGAAAGATGGGAGGCTGACGGCGGCCTGATGGAGCTTCCTTTTACCCTGTGGCGGTTCGTCTCACCCTGAATCACATGAGCAGAGGGGACAGCTCAGCCTGCCTTGATTCGTCCTCATACATCGCTCAATGTAAATAGGCCACAACCTGGGGTCTTTGCTGACAGCGTGGAGGAGTCAAGTCAGCTGTTAGATTGACAGCTGCAGTTGAATTAGACATTGGTGAGCAAAGAGACTTAATGGAAGGCAGAGAAATACACAATAATGCATATATTTGGGAATGTAATTGGCATTCTAGGATTTCCATTACTGTCAGCCATTGTTGCTCCCAGGAAATGAATGCCCTACTTGATTATCCTACAGTACACTACAGTGTCACACATGTAAAAGCATCAAAAGTAGCAGATCTGCAATGAGAGCTTGAAACGCTTTGGAAAGCAACGCATTTTGAGCTTGTCGATCTGCTGCTTTTTTCTAATTTGAATCCTGAGAAACAGGAATATTATTGGCTGCTCAAGTGTATGTCTGTGGCAAAAATAAGATTTTGTCGAAAATGACCTACAGTCGCAATAAAGATTTAAACTGTAAAGCCTTAGTTTATTGGACCTGTGTTAATTGTTTCTGTGTTAATTTTTTTCTGTCTACAGTACACCAAATCTCATTACCAAAAATAGATGATCTACAAGCTCTCCCAGACTCCCTGTTGTGAGCTTCTAGATCAGCAATTTTTTATATTCCCCCCCAGAATATGGATGCTGGGGTTCAAAAGGTTAATATAATATACAACAACTGTACTGTTTAGTGTACGATTTTATCTTTTGTTGGGCAGCCCTTGTTGCCCTTGTATTCCCATTGGAATAAGAAGAACCCTGGGCAGGTGTCCCTTATTTGAATTTCATGTTGTTTGGCACCAGTGGTGTAAAGTAACTAAGTACTCGAGTACTGTATTTAAGTAGGCCTACAATTTTGAGGTATAGTATTTAGTAAATATTGTACTTTTACTCCACTACAATTATTTGAACAAAACATACATTAACCTCTTCAGCCCTATATACATTTCGGCCAATCTACAAGATCACAATGCGTCGGATCATTTGAAAACTTTAAAGGGGACATTACATTCTGCATAATCAGTACCTTTGGTGCTTTAAGTACATTTTGATACCAATAACTTTGTACTTACATTTTTTGGATTCCGGACTTTCAATTGTAACAGAGTGTTTCTACATTGCAATATTGATACTTTTACTTAAGTAAAAAAAATACTAGTACTTTTTCCACCACTGTTGGCAACCCCTAGCTAGGGGTCACAGATAAGTCTACACCACAGTGCTGGTATGTGGCGATCTATCCGCATGCTAGAACATATCCCACTGGGAAATATTACCAGCTTAAACTGTAGCTTATAGTTGTAATAGCTACCAGTCAATAGATTGATGTTTCTTACGCCAAGACAGCTGTTGGGCTTAACGATTCCTATAGGGAATCTTACTGATTATTTCACTATCAAGGACAACACCACCAAATGAGGACGTTTAACAGATTTTATTAACGAAAAGAAGAATGCATGAGACGATGAAGGAAACGAATAATGAACAGAACAAAGATGACCCACGAGGGGTCACCTGGCCATCCAGCTGGTCATCGGGTAATTTAAGCCGAGGTGGGGAGGCTTCGGGGATCCGCCGTGCTCCCGGGCACAACGAACCCCCCTTAGGGACCTGTTAAGAACAGTGGGTTGGATGGGCTTTTATATACACAGGTGGAGTTGATCCGATTGGAGGTGGCTTGATAGGAGGTGGAGGTTTGCGTTGGAGGTGTGGTCCTGCTCCTGAACTTCAGCTATGAGCTCCATTAAACATGGAGAGATAAAGTAGTCCAGTGGTTCTCAATGTGAGGTCTAGAGACCCCCAGTGGTCCTTGAAGGGTCCTTGGGTCCCCAGCAAAATTATAAAGATGGAGTGCTGTGATTTTTGCCTATATACAGGTTTAATGTTTGTCGTTCAACGTTTGCTTTGTAAACGCCATTGACAATGAAGGGAAAATTTACGTCATATAATGTGCCTCATTACGTCATATTGTCTCTTTATTGTTAATGGCTTTTAATGTTTGTGTTTGCACCATTACATCACCTAATCAACATGAGTTAAACGTTAATATATTAGCGCCCCTCACTTCACACAGTGTGATTTTTGTATTTTTTTCCAGTTTTTCATGTGTTTATGAGGCGACAGTACTTCATTAGACCCCTTGGTGTGGTTGCTATGTGCAAGTCTTCCCATTGTATTTAGAGTTTCTTCCTGAAAACGTGCCAATGAAAGAAAACAATATCCCTCCCCTAACCTCTCCCCCTTTATCATACAACAACAGCTGTGTCTTGATTGTACAGGTTTGATGAGGTCAGATCAACATATAGAATGTCAGAACAGATCAGCTCCATATATGGAGATCTAAGGGTAGCAGCGGGGGCAGTATCTTGAGTGTACAGGGTTTGATGAGGGCCCAGGTAGGGCCGGGACTTAATTTTCTGACCTGTTGAGAACTCTAGTTTTCGCCGGCTGCCGGGCGCGGTTGCACAAATAACTATGGGGCAGGACCTAGAGTCTAGAGTTTAAATAGACAGGTATCAGTCAAAAGGGAGACATCGAAGTGGAAGCATGGATGGGGAAGGAATAAACATATGGAATGTCAGAACAGGTTCTGATGTGACAATTTCTGACCGAGGCTAAGTCATTGAATCTTTTAAAATTTTCGTTTTTTCATGTCATATGAAAGGAGGGAATAATTAACAGCTGACATAATTGGTTGTTCAGTTTGACCCACCAGTTTTGGAGATATGGCTTATAGAGTAAATGTCTTGCAGAAAACAGCGAGTAGAGAAAACAGGCTTGAAATGTTCACTTCTGTGGACTCTAACATTACTCCTAGCTGCATGTTTAAGCATTTATTTCATGTCGATTTTAGCTATAACATTTATTTCAGACATGCTGTAGTATGTGAAGAGTCTGCCTGTGCTATAATAACTCATTTTGGATAAAAGAAAAAGAGGAAATAAATCTGTTTCTCTCCTCTGAACAGTTGGTCTAGCTATATAGAGCCACCATAACTGTCTCTGTATCAAAAAGAGTCACATATATCCATATACAAATATTGATTAGTATCTCCATATCTCCAGGGATCTCCGTATACAGTATGCATGGGCTTAATCATTTACTATGATCCCATATAGTTAACTGGACCTTTTGGTCGCAGTTAACTACTTTAACCATGGAGTTCGCTGTCTCTCACTTTAACACTATTTCATTTTATACAAGCTCAGTCAAAGATTAGATCTGCTTTTAACACAAATATTCTCTTGGGGTCCCTGCACACAATGTTATCAGATGAAAATCACTGCTGTTGTTGCCTACATCTGAATATTCAAAATTCTGTCAGCATTACAATGCAACCTATTTTTGCACAATCAGTGCAGTTGAACACACTGTAAATAATTTAATCAGTGAAGCTATTTTGGGAATGAATGGGAGTTTTCTCAAAAACAACTGTGGCCATGCACAATAGTCTCTCCCATTTTTTTATTGATATTTTGTTTTATGATTGTCATTATGACTTCACTTACAGGAAAACGAACACATTTTGTTGTCTTCACAATGATGAAGTGGCAGAGAACTGTTTTTAGAACATGCTGCAGGCAAAACAAGAGGTGTATGTGCATTAGTGCAATAGTTGTCTTGCTTCAGATTCATTTAGATAAATAATAGAGTATATTGTTGCTGTTGGGCAGAAACCTTCATATTTTAGTTTTTTCATAAATGAATGGCTTACTTGATCTACTACTACAGCGTCACCCAAAAGTATCAAAAGTAGCAGATATACTGTACAGATATACTGTACAGATATACTGTACAAGCTCGAAATGCAACACGAAGCGTTTTTTTTAATTTGAATGTCTTCTAAATCAGTAGTTGTCACACTGACACACACACACACACACACACACACACACACACACACAGTATGATTAGTATAACAATATTTAAAAGAAATAATATTAAAAAATACATATTCTGGCTCAACTGTCTGAGCCAGCCTGACGGCGTGCTACGGTTTCGACTCATGATCCGACAGCCTTTGCCGTGTGTCTTCTTCAGATGAATAGCAATATAAATGATACTACAGTAGATATACCATTAATCCAAGAGAGAGAGACAAGAGGTCTGCACTCTGCAGCTTCTGCCGTTTCTGGCATGTAAGCCTTTTGTTCCTTCTGTATATATTTTACTATGCTTTGCATGATTCAGTTTGCAGTTTGGTGGTATTGTGTTGTAGGCACAGAACCAAAACCGTACTGACAATAAAGACTCATCTTTGGATGATCTTTGTGGATCGACTTGATGTGCTTTATGACCCTATAAACCAGTGCTTCTCAAAATGTTTACGTCAAGGACCCCCACAGTTAATATGTACCGTATTGAGCTCAGTTTTGATCGCCTCCATCTGTGTCATTGTCCACGCAAGTCTCTGTGCTCTGGGTCCAATGGCCTTCATCCACCACCACTCCAGACTCGAGTCATTGTTGTTGGTCGAGTTCAAGAAGGTCACTCGAGACCGGTCTATACATCGTAAAGAACATCAACATTCCTTTTACGACATTGTTTGCACCTGGCCTTGGGGGTACACGTTGCCGATCGGTGCTCATCGCGGCCACATCTCCAGCACCTCTTGTTCGCCTTTATCTCCTCCTTTGATGTCGCACTGATATGTCCTCATGATACAACACACATGTCACTCAGCACTATCGGGCACAAGCAGTGGCAGCTCCGCCATATAGGGCAGCAGAGATGGCACACTTTGCCAGCCTTTCTGCCTCATCTTTGGGCGGGCATCCCAAGTTGTCGAAACCCTCCAACATGTCCTATAGGCTGGATCACCATAGGAAACAAAGTTCTTAGTCTTGCACTGTTGCTTGGTGTTAAAGAGCTCTCTGTAGTTGTTCTCATGCATGTGTCTGGAAGTCGACCCATTGCTATTCCGGGGTGAGTCCGACAGCGGACGGACATACCGCTGGTAGGCCGCCGGGTCTATATTACCTCTCTCCCCAGTAAGCTGTTCATGGGAGGGGCCGTCGGGTAGCGTTGACTGTTGGTAGATTCCACTGGTGAATAGTGCCTTCTTGTATGCAAGTTACATAGTCCACAGAAGTTGCAATTGCATCCATGCACTGGATGGCAAACAACGACAATGTTTTGCCATGAAAATAATACGAGTACAGTAGTACTGTACTTACTTGGTCCGACATGCGGAAATCACCTGTCGCTCCCGAACATGCATTGGTCTGACATGCGCTGTGCTTGTGGTTAGGGTTTTGCGTAGGGTGTCGGTCTAATGCCAGTTGGACCAATGGATCCAAATGGACCCTATACACATACAGGTTCATGTGAATCCAATGGTACACGACCTCAGACTTAATGGGGGTCCTTGAAAAGTCTAAAAGGTCTGTATTAGTGGACTCCATACTGTATGCCACATACAGTATAGTAAATCAGTGTCACACATGATATTCTGAAGAACACTGACATTCAGTAATTTAATCAAAATAAGAAAATTATAATGTTATGTAAAAACTAAATCTAACAAGTCTTTACCACAGACACATTCCATGTACGGACATATCTGACCAATGGAAGGAATGTATGCTTATACTGTACGGACATATCTGACCAAAGGAAGGAATGTATGCTCACTGGTTCTACTGAGACGAGACCCACGCTCGCTTCCCATGATCCCATCCATCCAGAAGTCTTCCTGTCACACATACATGAAAGACAGCGTGTCTCCTGTGTCCTCTGCTTGTGTCGCACGGCTCGCAACTCATTTTCAATGGGAGCCGCGTGGTTTGACGAGACAAGCTTGCTCCACGGCTATGTTGTGGGGGGAGGGGGAGGGGGTTGCAGAAGACAGCCGTGGAGAAAACTTGTCTTGTCAAACCACGTGACTCCCACTGAAAATGAATTGTGAGCTGCTCTGCCCCCCGTCTCCACCCCCCCCTCCCCCCAACAGAGAGAACGATTTTGTGAGAAGACACGCTGTGTGTGACTGAGGCTATAGTGTGAATGGAGAATTTTACGTCATAGTGTCTGAGCAAATCGGCATAGTGTCTATTTTTGTCCTACCCAAACATTACATTCCCATTGTCAATGAATGGACAATTTTCAGTGTCTGAGCAAATAGACATAATATTGTCTTGTTGGGCGCCCCTCAACAGCCCTTTTTTTTTTACAGTCTATGGTTAATACCGACATATTCATGAACGTATATTAACGCTTAATTAATGTTTAACTAACGATTAACAGTATTTGCCTCTGAGATGTAGTCGAGTAGACGTAGCCTATAAAGTTCTGGAAATACTCTTTAAAGAACCTCAACGATTGAGTAAATATACTTGGCTACCACAGTGTCTTAGTTGGAACTGAGACAAATCCAGTTTTGAGCTGTATTTATTTTTTATTTTATTCATACAGTTTCTCTTTATTTTCTTCTTTTCAAAGATATCCATCCCCTCTAAAACTATAGGGTGAAAGAGCCTCCCTTCGGGGGGCAGAAAACAGTGTTTTGCGATACTACTGGACCTTTTCCTCTCTACCCAATCAAACTACCTGGAAATCTTTTCACTGTTTATATTTATCAGTACCCAAGTCATTTTTAAAGTCATGCACTTCATACAGTACATCTGCACAAGCCATGTGTATCAAGAGTCTTTGAACACCACAACAACTTTCAGAGAGCATGATTTATGCTTTGTTGTACGTCGGTGTCATACAATCAACAGTCAATCTACAAGCTCACAACACATTGCATCTGTAATGTGTTAGGCCCTATTAACTAGACTTGGGTAGACTATAGCACATGGGACTAGCCTGGGAGGCATACCATTCCGGGAACCCCCAAACTGGAATCAGAATTATCCCAAATAATTCCCTGCATCATTTTAGGGCCTACCCACTAAAAGCCTTGATGTGGCATATGAATCGGACTTGGAATAGTTTGTTTGGTATATCCATCTATTATATATTGCATAAGCATGCCTACACCGGCACGCCTATCAGAGCGTGTGAGGGCCACAGACCAGGCAGTTCGAGAGTCACAGTGATTTATTCGATCTTCACAGTTCACGGGTGAATCAAGCCATATGACACTGATGAAATGATGATGGATGTACGATGGAATTGATGATTTAATTATTAATGCATCAAAGTGGACCCGGACACAAGTTTGTACCTCTTGATCTGAGAGTTACTCCTGGGCCTATATAGTCCTACCACAGGTGAGGGGGGGCTGAGGGCCATGGCTGCTGCTGGGAGGCTGGGGGCCATGACTGCTGCTGAGGGGGGGCTGGGGTCCATGGCTGCTGCTGCTGCTGAGGGGGGCTGGGTGCCAAGGCTGCTGCTGGGGGAGGGGGGCCATGACTGCTGGGGGGCTGGGGGCCATGACTGCTGGGGGGCTGGGGGCCATGACTTCTGCTGGGGGAGGGGGGCCATGACTGCTGGGGGGCTGGGGGCCATGACTGCTGGGGGGCTGGGGGCCATGACTGCTGCTGGGGGAGGGGGGCCATGACTGCTGGGGGGCTGGGGGCCATGACTGTTGGGGGGCTGGGGGCCATGACTGCTGGGGGGCTGGGGGCCATGACTGCTGGGGGGCTGGGGGCCATGACTGCTGGGGGAGGGGGGCCATGACTGCTGGGGGGCTGGGGGCCATGACTTCTGCTGGGGGAGGGGGGCCATGACTGCTGGGGGGCTGGGGGCCATGACTGCTGGGGGGCTGGGGGCCATGACTGCTGCTGGGGGAGGGGGGCCATGACTGCTGGGGGGCTGGGGGCCATGACTGTTGGGGGGCTGGGGGCCATGACTGCTGGGGGGCTGGGGGCCATGACTGCTGGGGGGCTGGGGGCCATGACTGCTGCTGGGGGAGGGGGGCCATGACTGCTGGGGGGCTGGGGGCCATGACTGCTGCTGGGGCCCCGGGGCGCTGAGGGCCATGGCTGCTGCTGCGCTGATGGTGGCGCCAGCTGGGGAGGGGGTCTGTGGTCCATATCTGGTGGCGGGGTGTTCCCCGCCACCAGAAGGACCATGAAAGAAATCGTTGATTGGTATTGTATATGCACGCATATCAGAGCGTGTGAGGGCCACAGACCAGGCAGTTCAAGAGTCACAGTGATTTATTCGATCTTCACAGTTCACGGGTGAATCAAGGCATGACACTGATGAAATGATGATGGATGTACGATGGAATTGATGATTTAATTATTAATGCATCAAAGTGGACCCGGACACAAGTTTTACGTCTCCACACCTCGAGGGTCCAAACCAAATGTTTGCGAGTTACACCTGGGCCTATAGTAGTCCAACTCAACCCACTCAGCCACAGGGTGAGGGATTTTGTACACCGCAGATATAACTGTACATATAACTACAGGCATTAATAACTACAGACATTAGTCTACCGCATATGTATATAGCCTATACATTTAACAAACAAGCTTGATTGACATTTGTAAATAGGTCAATACAAAAACTGCTACAAGGATAAAACCAGAAAAGCACTAAGGCGTCGATCTTTACATCGGGTATAAAGTAAAACGAAAACGTGACAATCGTATGGAAAAAGGGGCAGAAGAAGTGAGAGGCGCGGGGGTGCACTGCCCAGAGCAGTGTGCTAACCACTAAGCAGGTCTGGACAACAACAGGCATTTCATTAAACTAAATCCTTATGCTCTGCCATGCGATGGTGTCGTGGACGAGAACTGCAGACAAGCTCACAGCGCGTTTATCATGCAGCGCAAAGTCTCAAACACATGTAACTATAGGCTACTGAATATAAGCACGTAGGTGGGAATGTACATTAGGAGGAATACATTAACTCTTATTATCTTTCCATGCATTAATGAGAACTTTCTGCATCTATACTGGTCTCCCTCTGGTCTTGTGTCTTTGTGCCTCTCTCACTGACACCACACACACACACACACACACACACACACACACACACACACACACACACACACACACACACACACACACACACACACACACACACACACACACACACACACACACACACACACACCCACAAAATTCTGGCAGATCAGTTTATCAGTTAATTTTTTCAGTTATTTGGCCCCTTTGCAGCTCTGGCACTTTGCAGCTCTGGCACTTTGCAGCGGTCCTTGCCAGTTTCCATATTTCTCCAATGTACTGTAATAGCAATAACTTTATCCCCCCTTGATTCAGTCCATCTAGTGTGCAACGTACTTTGGAGTTGTGAGTCATCGTGGCTGGGGGAGTGGGGGGGGGGGGGGGCATTGTGCTGTGATGGGGGGGGGGACTCTGTGCAGGCTTTCCCCTTTGAGACAACACATTGTTTATTCCGGTCTTATTTATTGTTTTCATTACTCTTGCTTTCTTTCTATGCTCCTCCCATTCCTTTTTCCTATAATGCTTCAGGGGGCAGAAAACCGTGAAAGTGTTCATTTCAACTCAGCCAGTGAACAAATAGATCTAAATAGACCTGTAAAGAGGTCATTTGGTTCCATCTGTACACTTTCGCAGTCACAGTCTCACAGACCCGTAAGGGAACATTAAATTCAGGTTACATTTGTTCATTCTGAGTTAAATTAACACAGAGGTTTTCTTGTCCAACGGTTTCCTTTCAGAAAAGCCTTTGAGCATTTACAACTGAATCTATTACTGGTCAAAAGTGTAAACATTCTCAACTATTATACTGAAAGCAAATGACTAGAATTGAGACAATGTAACTGCAATATAAAGTATACCAAATAAATCCTCAAAAATAGAGGTGCAATATTTCATTCTATCTTTAAGTGTCAGATGTCTTTAAACCAGTCTTTCATAGCATCTGGTGGAGCAGGGATAAAATACCTGCCCACCACTGTGGAGACTGCAGGGTTCAGTTCTTCCGCAGTACCTCCAGCTTGGCTGGGCACTCTATCGAACACAGTTATCTGTGTTCATAGGTGTGTAGATAGCCGGCAGAGGAGGGCCATCTCATACAGAGTGGTCAGGGCAGCTGTTCAGCATGGAAGCAGAACCTCAAGGTCAGGTGAAAAGAAAAGTGCCTGCATGGCTACTCCATGTGTTTTGTAGGAGACATACGTACTGTATGGTAGTCTACACCGTCCTTAGCTCTGGTCCATAGCCTAATGCACTTTGCTGCCATTGCATTTAGGCTATGGGACTGTTCTCTTCCTACCGTCGCATGAAATGCAGACCAGCCTCTCCTCTGTAGCGAAAATATTAAGAATGTTTTATCTACTCACCAATACAAAAGGCGGCTTGTGTTATTAGAAAGCCTACTTTCCTTAGTGGATGCACTCTGAGAATCCCACCACACGTATAAAATGTACTTTTTGGCCACAAAGAGTTCTCTTGGCAATATCGGTAGAGGGCGCAGTGGAGTAACTAAAAGTATTTTTTGTCCGGTGGAAAAAAAATCCCTTTCTGGCCAAAAAGTAGTACATTGTATACGTGTGGTGGGGGTCTCAGATTGCGTCCAATAAGGAAAGTATAGGATTTCTAATTACACAAGCCGCCTTTGTATTGGTGAGTAGGTCATTTTTTTCGCTACAGAGGAGAGGCTGGTCTGCATTTCATGCGACGGCAGTCCCATAGCCTAAATGCAACAGCAGCAAAGTGCATTAGGCTATGGACCAGAGCTACACCCTCCTCAAGACCACACAGTAAGGATTGACATTGACAGGGACTTTAAACATATAGGGAATAATGAATAGATTAAGAAAATGGAAAATAAATTAAAGATTAAAACAAAAAAGGAACTGTCCTTCATTCAGGCAATGACCTTCTAATTGATGCATAATTTCTTGAGGCGTTGACCCGTATTGCTGCCCTCCCTGACTCAACTCTTTTATCATATTCATGTCCCACACCATCTATCTAATTTTCGTCTATCGCCTATGCACTCTACAGTATGTACACAGTATATGACTTTCCCCTACACTGTTATTAGCTCTTCCATGCCGTCTCTTCTATAGCTTGTTAGTGTCAACGTGTAGTCCCATCTCTCCCTCCTCAGACTCCTCTCTGTGTGGATCTTAGAGGAGGCCTTGCTTTGCCTGGTTGTCAGAATAGAATTGATTCTCCTGTTGCTCTGTTGTTGTATCTGCTGACTCTGGCTAAGCTGGGCTGGTGCGCTGCTGCGGCATTCTAACAGAGAGTCATGAGATCCAGGAAGACTCACACATGCATAATCAACTAATGAATAAATTTGTAGTTGCCTGTGTAGAGCTATTCTGTGTGTGTGTGTGTGTGTGTGTGTGCGCGCGCGTGCGTGCGTTCAAGGAGGATTTATTCAAGAGAGATGCAACAGACATATTTGCCAGACAATCAATTTTGTCCTTCGAGGGTAGAAAGCAAATTTAATTTACACAATGCAAAGAGTTTATTTTAATCTCGCAGCTACAGTACGATATCTAACAACCGTCTTAAAGAGGGTTGCCAACAGTGTAATTGTATATGAAAAGCCGGTTTAATGAATGTAACCACTTCGACCCTTGACCAGAGTCCCCCAAGGCTCTATACTATGTCCTCTCCTTTCCCCCCCTCTACTTCAAACCTTTTTGCCAAAAACAGCACATCTGCAAGAGCTTGCAAATTTGCTATTTTGAACAGTAACGTACAAAGAATAGGCAGGTGGGTGTTCAAGTGAAGCAGCATTTCCTTCAAATCTCATCTCAGGACCCAGCACTATTTTCTTCGGTGAGCAACAAAGACGTGTGATGAATGTAGGCTCAAGACATACAGTACAGTGTGCCTCGATCAAGTTGTCAACACCCTCCACAAGCACAACTGTAAATGTAGAATATCCTGTCAGACACGATTCACGATGTGTTTTTCCAGGCATTTACACCATAAATACCTTTCTTTATCCACATATTATTCAAAAAGTATTCAAAAATAATAATAAGATATGTTGTGTCAACTTGTGTGCGTGGTGTGGGTGGAGGACATGCGGCAATGAATCTTGTTTTTATTTAAATAAGTGCTCCCCCTCCTTTCCCCCCCCACCATTCCAAAATCACAGAGAATAAGCACATGAGGTTGAGGCTTTATGTTTTGCATGGTGTTGGGTTTGCCATTCCATTATTTCCTCAGTCAGCAGTGATTGATGATGAACACAGAGGTATGTATTGTATGGAGGGCAAGAACAAAAGGGGCGGGTTTGACTGGATGCACAGTACGGTAAGGTTTTATGGGGAATGGGGGAAGATGACACACCATCCTAGAGTTATGACTCATACCTTTTTAATCCTCCATAAAGGTACTTACATGTTACACTCCATGTGATTAATATTTAACGGTTGCTTGTGCCATGAGCACATTCAGTAAAACCATTAATCACAGTTCATGTTCACTTGCAGAACAATCGGAAACTTAAGAAAAACACTGATAGATAAGATAATGATTGACTGCAGACTTCATCGGAAGCTGCACCTGCTTTCAGAGCTATTGTTTTTATCGTGTTTTCTATTATTGTTGCCTATATTTGTTACACTTTACTTCAAGGATGTTTAATAAATCCAGGAATAAGAAACAAAGAGAAAAGGCAAAATTCGGAACCGTGTGGAGTGGCTAGTGTCTATAGTGCAAGCAAACAATACTGACTGAAGTGGAGTGGCAGAGGGGGTTGTGTATATACAGTATATAGGTGTGGACTAATGAGGAGCAGGTGTGTAGAGTTAATAGGCTGGAGATGATCTCTGGAATGAGGGCGTGGGCGACTGGGCGTGGTCCTGACATTATCAATAATAAATACAAATCACACAGAACGCATGTGCGATCAGAGCTTTCCCACTTGCACTTAAACTAAAGACCTGGAGGCGTGATCAATGCCATTTGGCTATTCTGATCACGCCTCCAGGTCTTTAGTTTACTCAAGTTAGGGAATAAGACCTTGTACTTAAGACACGCAAAATACAGCCCTATGTGTACTACTGTACCTTTACCCCCCCCCCCCCACACACACACACACACACACACACACACACACACACACACGTGACACACACACTCTTGGACGAAGTTGAACGAGAGAAAGTGACGTTCCCACACACCAGAAATGAACACGTTCATAATGACGTTCATCAGGCAGAAATACAGTACGTTCAGTTCACGTTCAGCCCAAATGAGAACGCGTTCGTGAACTATCGTTCTTTGAACGCGTTCGGGTACAACACTGCCTGCCCCAAAGTTATTGATGCAGCAGAGCCCGGTAGCCAGCGAAAACTAGAGATCTCAACAGGCCCGAAAATTAAAGCCCGGCCCTACTTGGGCCCTCATCAAACCCTGTACACTCAAGACACTGCCCCCGCTGCAACCCTTAGATATGGAGTTGACCTGTTCTGACATTCCATGTATGTTGATCTGACAACATCAAACCCTGTACACTCAAGACACGTTCCATATATGGCCAGTACAGAATTCATTCCATATGTTGATCTGGCCCCCCATGCCAAAGCGCCAGTGCTCGCCCAGCAGTCTTCTGTCAACCACGACCTCTATACTTGATCTGCTCCTTCTTTACCTTGTCACCAAATCTCTTTCCTGTAATTATAGCTGATCTAGAATACGTGTGTAAGAGACAATGCAAAAGCATACAGTCAATGAAGAGTGGCTTTTAGAAGAGTTTAGCCAACCTTTCATATCAGTGGAATATGAGCAATTTAGTTAGCTGGTGTTCTTTTTTTTCTGCCTATATTGATAGGATGAAAGTAGACTGACAGGAACTGGGGAGAGATGGGTGGGGAGATTGGTTGTCGAATGCGCAGCACACCGCCGGGCTGGCTCAGCAGCCTAGGTGCCCAGACGGTTAAGCTAAACGTCCAGGTCAGCTGGTGTTCTTTTGAAGAAAAATCGTTTCTATCGTTTGCCTCTTTTCAAATTTACCTTCTGGGTGTCCCCAGGGGGTCCCTCTACAAAATGCTTGTTATCGTCTACCTTCTAGCATCCATGGCCTCTCACTCTGATAAATTGTTGATGGTAGAATTTGGGAGAGGATAAAACATCCTCGTTTTTAAGCTCCAAACAAATAGGTCAGCATTTTTCACTGGATGTTCCCAGAATAGGGACTGTTATGGCTGGTGATTATATTGTATATTGAGTGGCGAGCTTTGAGAACAAGATGACACCATGCAGTATCAAATGGCAAGTTGTGATGTTTATTAGACACATATACAGGTATAATATCATTGCTGTCAGTCAGTCAGTCAGAAACCTTGTATCTCCATATTTCAACTTGCCCAATGCCCTACCTTGCTAAATGTGAGGTTTGGTATACGTTAGTGCAGTGGTTTTCAACCCTTTTCACAACAAGGGCCATTATTTATTCAGCATCTGAGCCACGGCCCACGGACCACCTGATGAGATTTAGTTTAGTTATCGTTGGATAAGATTTTGTCCACAGTGCCATACTGTATTGATGTGGTACCATATAAGATCAAAATGTTGATCAAATGGCATGGCATGTTGTGAGCTTGTAAATGTTCTATTTTCACTATATACATTTTAAAGTCAAATGTTGTTATGACTATTTAACCAAGGAAACATTAACAAATTGTAACAGCTTGTGATTAACTACATTGGATCTGCTGAAGGTTTCTACCTGACAGTAGGCTAAATAATATAATTCAGTATAGGTCTCATTCTGTGACCAGGATATATGAGTCATAACAGATATAGAAAGGAACAGAATAATTGCGAAAAAAGAAATAACTTTAAAAAAATCTTTAAAAAACCCAAATATGTACGAGCTGCGTTCGCTTCCCGCGTTTGCACGTCTTACTTGTGATATGAATAAGTACACTGTATGAATGATGTTCTGCAGAGATGTGCTTCAACAGTTGCATCTGGTACCATTGGACATACAGTATGTCTTGATAAAGCAGTGACCAATAAGCAGTGACCAATATGCAATACAAGTACTTTATATCTGCAGATGAAAGAAAGTCGGTACTTGTACCGATTTAAACTAATGAAGGTCAAGTCTAACAGGTGATGCCTAAAATATATTATTAACACAACTCTAAATGATCTTTTATATCAGTATTCATCATGGGGTATGTTGGTAGAGGCTGGATAGTGGATAGTGCATCAATCACATGAGCACAAACAAAAGTTGACACAGCGAGGTCAAAACAGCGGCCGTTTGACCTCGCTCCTCTTATTTATGTATTCATTTAATACAGTAATATACATTTGGCAATCACTACATTTGAGGCACACTGCAGTCTTGAGAGAAAGACAATGTCGCCAAATGTATTGTTGACATAATGAATGAATGAGAAATAAGACGAGGATCTTTTGATGATGAGAAATACTCTGTTATGGAAGAAATATGAATGCAAAGACACCGTCTCCACACGTATTGGTTTTAGCGATAAGTAATAATGCTCTCTCAGGTCTTCAGTTGGAACCCAAAAGTGTTTTCTGTCACTGGATTTCTTTTCTTTGTGTGTGTGTGTGTGTGTGTGTGTGTGTGTGTGTGTGTGTGTGTGTGTGGCTCCGCTTGAGTGGGAAAGACGTTTGAAACTCTCTAATCATCAACATTTGGCACTCAACAAAAATGTGCCTATCAGCCCCCAGGGTGATAAAAGCACATTTTATCACAGAGCCATTGTCATCTAGTTAAACATAATCAGAGACTAATCATAGACTCAGTTGGAACAAACAGTACAGAGATTTTGCAGGAGTAAGGCTGAGGCTTTCTCTGCTTCTAATTTTTCATTTTCTGTGGAAAACAGCCCAGGACATAATGGTGATGAATGCTACGGACGGTACTACAGTATCTCCTCATTTTCCAAGCCACATTAGATGACTCCACGACATCGCAGCAAACAAGGAAAAATGGCAAAAGAAATGACAATACAATAATGACATCTATGCGCAAACACGCTGACCGAGCAGAATGAAATATTCAACACAACTATCCACAATAAATTCACATCCACCCGCATGTGACTCTTTGGGCCTTTAGCATATGTGGGTGATAAAAACATCTAATTAAAACTGATACAGTATAAAACCATAATACCAACATCTGCTTTAGTTCAATGAGAGGGATTTGCCTTCACCGTCCAATGACTAAACAACAGAGAGAGAGAGAGAGAGAGAGAGAGAGAGAGAGAGAGAGAGAGAGAGAGAGAGAGAGAGAGAGAGAGAGAGAGTTGCGTGTGATACAGGTACTGGGTACAAGCAATGAAATATTGGTGTGGCATGTTCTGCAAGACAACAGCAATAACAGTGTTGGATTCTCAGCTGTAGTAGCATAACAAGCAAACATTTTTTCTCTGTATATACAGTATTCTTTTATTTTACCAACAGCACGGGTGGGCCGTGGGCTCCAAATGACTCTGGGCCCCAAATTAATCTGGGCCCCAACGCAACTGCATTGTCTGCGTCACGGTAGTTAACCCCCTGCTCAGCAAGGTTAATTAGCTAGGCTAGCCTAGCTATACTTAACACTGATAAGTAGCTGTTGTTACCCTCTCCATTGTCCTCTGAGTTTCTCCACTACCATAAAGATGTCAACAGGTAATCAGAACCCAGACTATAGTATAGACTAGTGTAGGCTATGTCATATATAATTACTGGAGATACTGAAAGGCTTAAAAAGTAACAATAACGTGAGTGAGAGGTCTGGGCCGTGGCTCAGCGGTCCAGGCAACTTGGCCGGTATAGTCCGAGCCTGGCAGTGTGCCACGGGCTCGACTCCCGATCCCGACGGCCTTTACTGCATTTCACTCCCCCATTTCCTGTCAGCCTACTGTCTGTACGTCCCTCTATAAAAGGCGAAAGCCGCAAAAAAACACCCATAGAAAATAAAAATAAATAACGTGTGTGAGAGACAATAGAAAAGTTTTCATATCCATATATTGTATTTATTTCAAATACATGCAAAAGCATACAGGGTGCATGGCATTTAGGAGAGTTTAGCCTTCGCGCAGACGAAATGAAAGTCTGGGTATCGAGGCTAAGCCAGCCTTTCATATCAGTGGAACACGAGCAATTTAGTTAGCTGGCGTTCTTATGAAGAAAGAAAATGCTGTTTATTGTTTGTCTCTTTTCAAATGGGCTTTGTCAGTGCTTAAGGCAACAATGTGGAAAGATAATAATACAAATAAAAAAAACACACCATGCAACCCGGGTAGATATTTGATATTCTGGTAGCATAGCAGAGAAAATGCTTGTTACCTTCTACCTTCTAGCATCCATGACCTCTCGCTCTGTTATTATTTATGGTAGAATGGTGGAATTTAGGAGAGGATAAAACATGACTGGTGAAGTGGTCTGATGTGTGTTGGGCCGCAAACACGTTCAAGATATTATTGAAGTGCACCCGCGATACAGAAAACGTTGGGGAATTGCTGCTCTAACAAGTGCATTCATGCTCACTCACTCCGAGTCACTCGTATCTCAGTTGTCCTGCACTGAAATGTTAAACACTCTTTTCAACTCATTGTGCTCTCTAACACCCTGCAGCTCCATTTAAAATAAAATGACCTGTAAGTCTGACACTGTCATACTGCTAGCTGCTGGATCATGAATCCACTGTCCGACAAGCTTGTAGGAGGCAGAGTGCAAACTCCAGTTCTCATATTGAATCTTCAGAGATTGTTTAAAGCTTCGCCAAAGCTCTGTAAAGACAGATATTAAAGACAACAATATTACGCTGAGCTAATTAACAGAAATTCCCATGAACCCAAAATACTGCTCAACAGAATGAACTTCCTTGAATTAAATAACCCTCTTTTAGGGGATGAAATACAGAGAAAACGAGGACAATTAGTGTCTTTGCAATGTTAATATTTTCATTGTCTGCATGAGTCTCCTTTTCTTTCCTCCACCCTTCTCTGTGTGTGTAGTTTTGTTACTTGCGCAAGCAGAGCACGCAAGTACTGCAATCGGCTGCTCAGCTGTACATAGTGTGTAGTATGTATGTATGTATGTCGGTCCTCTCTTGTTTAAGTTGTATGCAGTTGTATTAGACATTGGTTAGTAGCTCTAGGACTCTAGGAGTTGTGAGCGCACCTCATGGCGCGCTCTGCTTGCCCACAAGTAGGCCGTGCAAGGTGCAAGTTGGCATTAACAATTAACCCCATCATATTGCTGCTACTGACGCTCCTACCTGCTTAGCCTTCCACTACTGACACATTTCTGAATTTCTTCAGCAATAAAATCATTAATGTATGATAATTCATCGCAGAACATACAAGAAGCTAACCTGACGCTGCCAGATGAGGGCGGTATTGGGGAAACATATTCCCCAACACAACACTCATCTGGGATCTCTGACGGAGTTGAGCTGAGAGTCCAATCTGCTTCGTACCGAACCAATCAGCGTGAGCTAAGGGCGGGATGTGTGCGAAACCGGATGTGAAGCCATACAGACACGTCAATATGATTGGTTGTGTTTGCACGCCCACACGGTGATAGACAGACGGTCCCATCCAATCATCTACCAAGTATCTTGAAAAAAAGGAACAGCCCCGTCATCGAATTGGCTCCCGAGATCCCAGATCCAAATAAGCTGTGAAACAAATTTGTGTAGCAAGCTTTTTGGATCTGGCAGCGTCAGGTTAACAAGAAGCCACCTGTTCTTCAGACATCATAACGTCATGCCTTTTCAAGGAAGGCTTTGTCACAATTTGCTATTCTGACCACAAAAACAGTGTACAGAAAGTGTTAAAATCATGTTTTTGTGTGGCCACACCCACCAGTTCATTAGGTATGCCTGGTTTTCAGGTGGGTGGTGATCCACCTGAACTGAAGCCCGTGTGTGTGTGTGTGTGTGTGTGTGTGTGTGTGTTGTGTCGAGTGTGATGCATTACTGCTCGTTTTCATAGTAATAATAATGCATTTTATTCGTATTGCACTTTTCATTCACAGGGAATCCCAGAGTGCTACATGGTTAAAAAACATATAATCAATCATAGAAGGTTAAAAACAGGGTTATCAAAAAACAGTGCAAAGTTCACCACGAAAAAAGCCTTCCGAAACAGGAACGTTTCATATATCCATAACATCCATATATCCATAACATCCACATCCATATTTTAAAACATCCATATTCCAGTCTGGTTTCAGAGCTCACTGCACAGTACAGAATCCAGTCTGCTGATGGTACATAATACATATAGTATAACATCCGTCTCTCTATTGAGTGAACACTGAATTTAAACACATCAATCATTTATAGTTGTTGATGCCTCATACAGGTTGATCGATGCTTGCATTCATGGTGAAACATCTACTTAGTTCCAACGATATTTTCATAATGCATATTTGTTCTGTGTGAATGTACTCACGGCATCACGGCGATTTGCAATAAATAAATCACACTAATCATTACTCTTGGACTCTTTATTTTAACAAATAAGTCTGTAGTGTTACCGTCTGATCTGCAGTACTTTCACTTGATTGTTTCCTTTTAGGCAGGAGAAAACAAAATGGTACAAGAAAGCATCTGTGCCCTCTGGGGAGTATTTTTGAGGCCTACTGTATACAGGTTTAATGTTTGTTTCTAGTTCAATGTTTGTTTTAAAAACACCATTGACAATGAAGGGAAAATTTACGTCATCTTGTCCCTAACAAACATTAAATCCCATTAACAATAAAGAGAATGTAATGTTTGTTTCGTTTGTTATATATCATTACATCACCTAATCATAGCAACATCAGCTATACCGAATTCCCTCCTCGATGTTAAGAGCACCCCTAACTTCACACAGGTGTGATTTTTAATATATACAGTATTTTGTGTCTCAGTTTTAACTGCTCGTTTCACAAGACCAAGTGCTTTCTTTGCAGTGATATACACAGTCAAATCCTCAGTGCTTATTTATGCAATTATAAATCTGAGACGTATACTAGCACAAATTAATGCACGGTTACCAATTATGAAACTCTTCAACTCCATTTGGTTGCTACCCTTGTACCCCAACCCTGTCTCCCAAGCTAAACGTTATGTAGTAACGTTTCGGTGTGTACCCTCACAGAGTTAAATTAACACTTTTAGCCTTTTACTGTGTATACTCTCATTGACTATGACTATTATTATTATTATGTTTCCCCTCTATGCCTCCTGGGTCCCCTTTTAGTGTGCATTTGTTTATATGCAGTTCCTCTGCGCATAATGAGGACTGATCATCAGACTCCTTACTCTCTAGTTCTGTGTACTGATGCTGGTCTCTTTATGTAATGTTACAATTGCAGCCTTCTCTCACTCCCTCTCATTCCCATGCCTGCTGTGTACACACAGGAACACATTTTGTGTTCATTTAACGAATGGAACCAAATGGACATGTAACATTACTCTGAGTTAAATCAACACTAAGAATGTTACTGCATAATGCAGGACTGACTAAATCTGTGTTTATTCCTCTATCTCCGTTCCTTCTTTCAGTCATCCAAACACAAATAACCCGTTTCATGAGAGGATTTTAATTTCACTTTTTATATCTTCTAGGGGGGGGGGGGGGGTGACACTATAGAGACCAATTAGGCTGTGTGTGCAAGTTGCAATCGACGCCTCTTCTCTGATTGTGCTGGATTTGCCAATTTGACTCCACTCTGCTATCCATTCAATGATTTTGCAGTCCCTTGCCTACCGTGTTTGGTGCCACTGTGGTCTTATTGAAATAAAGCGTTTAATCAAGTCTTAAGTATTAATGCAATCTGTGAGAAATAAAGGGAACGCAGTCACTGGTGGCAGTGGTGGGTCATTAACTGCATTTGGCAGCTGTCTATAAGAGGGTCTACTCTATGCATGTGTGTGTGTGTGTGTGTGTGTCTGGAAATAGTCGCAATCACTGGACAGATCTGAGCCAAATGCCATGTGCAGTGCACACTGTAAGTAGTCCAAAGAAGTACGTCGAAAATAAGTACTCTTTTTCCTTTCACTTATGTCCTAGATATGTCATACTGTACATCATGATGGGTCACGACTGACTGACACCGGCTGGCCACATAAAGGTTAAGATAAACACTACTGGGGCCACACCATATACACCTGGATCCTGAGTTCCACATGAGACAGACAGACAGACAGACAGACAGACAGACCATGAGCTGCTCTAGTGCAATCAGTTGAACGTTGCTTAAACACAGTCTGAGTTATATATGTGCCCTGGAGGACAGAGGATGGTCACATTATAAACTCGATCACCAAAGGAAACACTGAGTTGTTTTACAGTGTTAAAGTAATGTGTAATCTGTAATGACTGGTGGGTTTCTGCTGTATAGTCTATTTGGATAGGAATATACTGTAGGGGCAGATCCATGGAAATATCTCCATGCCAGACTGAGAGCTGCTTTGAGAAGTACGTCTCTGTCCTTGTCAGTACATGCATGAGTCAGGCTTCAGAAAAGAGACTGCACGAATGTGATCTCCATGGGATGCCAAGCAGGAGGGAAGAAGCCTGTCTGCTCTCAAGAAATATTAATGCACAGCTTAAGTTTACCAGACGGCTGAAGAACAGCACCGCTGGGACGTACAGTATGAGCATTATGGGTTTGGAGCTGCTGCTCTGTTGACTCAGTCAGGACCTGACCAACCAGCAATCGTGTAGGGGCGGCAGTGGCTCAGGGGCCTTGCATGGTGTCCATCGGTGTATGAATGTGTGTGTGAGTGTAATGCACAATCTATGGATAAAGGCGCTATATAAATCATTTTATATTCCATTACTGCCTCAGGGAAACCTGGGTAAGCTGAAGTTGAATTGTAGCACATTATGTTGTGGACATACAGTACAATGAAGAGAAAATAACTAAAAATAAAAATAAAAGGCAACGGCAAACAGAAAGGTCTTTAGCTGTGATTTAAAATAAATTAGAGTTGCAGCAGACCTGCAGTTTCCATAGATGAACCACAAGGCTGGCACCTCTAAAAGGTCATCAGCAAGGAATTAACTTTATGCATGAGGAGCTTAGTCTCACACACACACACACACACACACACACACACACAATTTATAAAGTGCCTTTCAACGCTTTACATTGTATTTCACATTCACGCAGCATGCACACCACAAAAACACAGATACATGCACTGGTAAACATTATATGCTAATGTGGTAGCGTACACATTCACACACCGAAGGCGGAGGCAACCATGCAAGGCAACCTTCTCAGCAGGAGCAGTTAGTGGTTCTTGGTCAGGGACACTTTAACACACCGGGCATAGAGCTGGGGTATATCTCCTGAGCCAGTGTTGCAACTCACCCGTGGCTTCCTTGTGAGGTTAGGGTGAGGTTAGGTGTAGGGTGCCTGGCTAATGCCGGACTAAGGACTAATGGTGTCAGACACTACATCGGAACAAACACATGCACCCCATTAAGGGCCCTATTCATGATCTATCAGTATCTATTCTACACAGTGTGGTGCACTGCACAGTGGCGCATATGTGTTCGGGGTTGTTGTGGTACAGTAGTTAAATGTCTTGTTACCCGAGTGCAAAGTGAGGTGCACGCCACAAAGTGTATATACCCATCTACTCACTGCAATTAGTGTTTGGTCATGACATGAATTAAACCAATCAGAGTGCTCCCATTACCTTTAACTACATTTTATAATGTATATGCCTGCTTCATGTCCACTGCTACATAAATGCTGCATTCGGCAAGGAGGAGATACAAACAATTTCCTGCTGAGAGCAACATAAAACCTACAAGAGCAGCATTAATAATGTGATATAATGATACAAGGAGATGTGGAAGGAACAAAAGCTGTCTGCTCACCAAAACATTGCATGGAAATGAGGTGGAACTGCCGCAGTGGCCGTTAGTATTGTAGTAGAGTCCACCTAAAGCTAGTCCAAGTCATGACCACCAGTCCGAGGGGACAGCTCTCTGATAATGTGAATGGGCTCCTCTAATATGGGTATAATACTACATTTATTTCATTGCATTGCATTGCCTATAGCGACTTGTGACTCGCGTGGACTCGGTGGGGGAGGCGTCCCTTGGTCCGAGTCAAGTCCAAGTCAAATTAAAGGGGTCGAGACCAAGACAAGACCAGGTAAATGAAAATGTGGACTCGAGACGAGTCAACGACTACAACTTTAGTGGCCGTGCTGCTGTGGTCCGACATCTGTAATATATTGCTGCATCAACTTAATATTCACAACATGCTCATTCTCAGTTAGGTTCTTTTTTAAACTGCATATTAAAGCATGACAGAGAGGCAGCGCGTTCATATGCCGTTGCCGGAGCCCCAACTGGATATCGAGAGAGAACTCTCTCGTGGGATACAGGATAAATAATTGAAAATGGAAGTGATGACAATGAAATTAGCGGAGAACTGGCACACTAAAACTGAAGCTGATTAATGGGCGCTCTATCCTGACTTAATTCAATTGGCAACTGACCCGTTATTGAACAAACACTCCAATGCTTTACCTTATTTTTTCCATGAAACGGTTGTGTTTTAACAATAAAATATCCCTCCAAAGAAGCATGGAGACATTCTCCTAATTATTATGCAATAGGCTATATGGACAGTCTAGCCCAGATCATGATTAATTCATGTTTTAATCGCAACATGGAGTCCCTTGGCAATCTCATCTACTGTACCATGTTGATCATGAGTGTTGTTTTAGATTCAGATCAATTGCCAATTGCAAGCAGTGTGCGTGCATTGCGAATGCACCTAGATCTTTAATCAAAATAGCAAGGAAATATCTGCACTGTCTTGTCACTGACTGTACTGGATTTAAGACAAGCTCAGTACACAATGGCCTTCTTACGTAAAGATAGCAATGTGCTAAGAACAATAAAGACCATCACAGGCCAGTCAATCTACGTAAGCTGAAAAGGGGTGTGACGCAAAAGTAATTGCAATAGTAATCATTCAAGGTTTTTTTTTTTATTATTATTTATTTATTCTGAACCCATTCTAAGCATTAGTTTTGGGCTAAATTCGGCCATAGCCACATGGCCACAAAACTAATGCTTGGATTGGATTCAGAATCATGAATAACCCCATGTTTGACACGTCACATGCTACTTAAAGCATAGATGGTGTATTTTGGACCGATAATTTCGATCACTTCAGATTTATGACCCCTGCCGGCAGTCAACTGAATGCTTGCAATAATCTTAGAAGCAGTGTTGTTCAATTTACAAAGAAAGACTTTGTTTCAAACTTCATTAGCTGGATTGTGAGTTTTATGTTATCTGTTCCTTCGTTGTGCATTTCCTTCCCGCCATAATTGAAAGACCAGATGTTATAATGTAATTGCATCATCAATCAGATTGCTCAACCCCACGATAGGGGAATGTCCTGATTGCACATTGACTTCTGACACACACACACACACACACACACACACACACACACACACACACACACACACACACACACACACACACACACACACACACACACACACACACACACACACACACACACACCTTTAATTCAGATAAGCTCATGACTGCTTAAAGTCATTATAGTTGTAGATGCCCCTTCAAGAGGACTCACCATATTCATTTGAAATAGATAGGCCAGATATAATAGCTTTCCACAACAGACGGAGAGCATAATGCAAGACCTGGGATTAAAGAGGTGATAAACATATAGCTAAATAGATCAAGTTAATGAATTGCCCCAGGTTGAGGCATGCACCAAGAATAGAATATATACAATATAAAGCTCAGGTGATTGAAATGGCCAAAAGCCATTAAAGTGTCTGTTGTAGCATTAACATTATGTTATTCTTCATATTTCGCCAGTTTGCTACCCTGACAAACACACACATGGGTGCACTGCACCGCAGTGACCGCACACAACCCCTCCATGAAGTTTTGTAAACTCTGCCTATTTTGCTGTCCTCCAAAAGTCCCCCGAACAGTGCACTGTACCCGACAGCGAGCCCAGTGCGGTCAGCGGTCCACTTTAATTACTAACATTACAATGGCTTCCATTCCTTTGTTTAAAGTTTATTTTAAAAGATGAATAACAGCCAATACCCTCTGCTCTGTATTTTTTAAGTTGGTGATTTGTATCACAGAGAATTGTGTAACCTTGCATTTATCGCTGCAAACAAATAAACAATGCATTGCTGTAAATTGGAAGGCCCTTCCCCTCCCATATTGTCTCAGTAAAGTCAGAGATAGCTATATCTCGCTTGATGGTTGGACATGTGTCTCAATTCTGTGTGAATACAGTGAATACAAATACAGTAAATACAAATATAGTGTAAGATACTCACATATGTGACGTCACTGTGTGTCAAAGTAGAACCCAAAATGCAGACAACACAGGCAGGTACTAATGTCTGCCCTCCGTCAAAGAATGAGCAGAAAGAGTCCAGTTTTGTAGGCAGTGGCTTGATTGGGGAAGTTGCCACAGGTGAGTAATGATGCAATTGGAGACAGCCAGGTGTGTAAATGAGACTGTAGTGTGGTGGAATAGAATGTGGGTGTGGTCAGGGTCATATAGTCACTGCCAGTCACTGGTCCGTGTCCGTCTGTCCAGGAATCCAGAGGGCAAACCATGAGTTTATCATTAGGCCTACATGCTATTACTAAATGATTATATTGCTGTGAATTTGATATTAAAATAATAATAGGCTATAATATCATTAGAGTTTTGTTGACCCAATTTATTTCACAAAATGTCTAGTTGTGTTTTACCTATAGGCCAGCTACCTGTAGGCTGTAGCTAATAGCTATTAAGAGTGTTTATGACGCAAAAGGACTGTCCTGCCTTACCAACATAAATGTTGGTAATCTCCCGAGACACCATATGGTACAGTATTTGCCTTACATTGTTTCAAACATTCCAGTCCATCAAACAGCAGCCTGTGCTATATGTTTATTTTGTTGCCAGAAATGGATTGCATGGCTCATAGTCATAACAATGCAGATCAATCCAGAGCACGCTGTTTACAATTGTTTTGATGAAACACTAGTATATGATCAACCAAGCCTAGATCCCAGGGGGTGTAGAAACAGAAGAACAGTCCTACACAGCACCACCAACCTATTATGTCAAATGGTCAGGTTGCAGTTAGGGTGGTTTGGTTTGTTGTGGCATGGTTTTGGCAGGGTTAAATTAATTAAAAGTTAAGGTGTTATAAGTTTTATGGTTAACTATGGGTTTTGTATATGTTTAACATTAAGGTAAGCTGGTTTAGATTCTTGTTTGCTATTAATCAGTCAATGAAAACAAGAAAGGTATAACTGGGCAAGCCTTCATGTACTGTACTAGCCTACTGTAGCTATAATCTATTCTGTTAAGCATGAGGAACAATGGAAAGCATAATCTTTTTAATTTCACTACTTAGCCATGCTTTTATTTTCAGTGATGTGGCCATTTATGTACATTGTAGAAGTTCCAGAACAGTTTAATATCACTGGATTTAAACAAAACGTTATGCTACTTTCCATTAGGCAGTGATACCTGTTCCGATGATACATTTTAGTGTCTCTACACTTTACTATAAATATTTATAACCAGACAATCTGAGATCTCCGCCTACTGATATGCCTGCCTGATTAGTCTGATTATCTGGCTACATGATGATGTGCCAGCATAGCTGGGCAGGATTCCCAGCATGCCTCTTGTTTATTAAATTGTTTATTAAAAGTGTCCCCATTAGTTGAGGCCAATGTCAGCAGATAGTTTTCCATGAACTGTTTCATTGGCCTCTATTGTGATGTTATTGTTATTTGCTACAGGGAATATGTTGTGTGGATGCATTTTTATGTTCTTTTATAAGTTCTATATATAATTCAGCAGTTTTTGTTAACTCATTAAAACCAGGAAGGCATCTGCGTCATTTTAGCAAAATAGCAGATGTACAAGCTCACGTTATGCCACGCTGCGAGCTTGTACATCTGCTACATTATTTAAAAAAATAAATAATAATATATATATATATATATAGTGGCGACTGTCTGATACACAAATACTCAGGAGAGAGTACCACAGTGTGCCAAACCAGGCGAAGTTTATTATAGAAAGTTAAAAGAAGTCTTTCCTTTCTTTGCAGGGGAAAGCAGTCAAAGGTAAGCATGGATAAAGGTAAGCATGGATAAACTTAAAGGAGAAGAAGAGAAGCTGTCGTTACTCGACCTCATCGCTGGACTTCAACAGGTAGGTTATTTTTTTTTTAAACGGTAAGTATTTCTACTAAGGCAGGTATACAAGGCTGCTGTACTTTATACCTCATACTTTAATGCTTAGTATGAGGTATAAAGTACAGCAGCCTTGTGTTCCTAAAACAGAAAGATTGGGTATTGGGTAAGATTGACATTATGTATCTTTCAAGACCTTTCACTGCTTTGTCTCAACCATGGCTCTGGTCTCAGCCACCGTGGTAGATATTTTGACATTCAGTTTTTTTTATTTTTTTATGTTGCCACTACTGTTGGAGCAGACATAAACTACACAGGTTCATCCCGATGTTCTTTGTAATGTTAGTGTTAGTAAAAAGCAGGTAAAAGAGTAACGTCTCCGCCTACAGGAAATACGTAGGCTGCGACCATGAGACCCGTTATGGAATCGGTCCATATTGTTGTCATGTTGCTCCATGTTGGACCCTGGGCATCTTAAACTGAGCATTTCGAAGAGATACAGAATAGATTTCTTGCTCACAATGGTTAACTTTTCTGAACCTTAAAAAAGAAATGTCTCACCAGAGAATAGATGTATTGTTTTGTTTCCTCTGTTGTCAGTGTTCTCAACCCCACTGTGGTGCAGTGTAGCATTGCCAACAAATTGTGTTTTGAATGTGAATCTTTTAAAATGTTTGCAGTATGGACATTTTACCACTTTAGCTAGATGTATATTTCATTGTACGATGGTGTCACACAGTGTAAATTAACAGTTAACTTAATAGCATTAACTTTGACACCAATTTGGTGAAATTAATGTCTTTCTTCTCCTCTCAAGACTGAGCAGACGGTGTGCTTTTGGCAAGCTTTAGATCTAGAATTGCCTAAATGTCATCTAAATGTCATGTTGACATCCCAAAATCAAATGTATCCCCATGGGTAGAGAGCTGCATGTTTACACAGATGTGGAGCTGTCTGACTATCTTTACTGGATGTTACGTTTTACAAGAAAACAAACTTTAGAGCAGAAGAGAACTGAACAGAGAGACAAAACAGCAAATCAAAGGAACTGGGATTTAGCTGAGATCTGTTCCACGGTGCATGGGGGCAGAGTGTGGCTTTGATGATTACAGCCCTGGCGTGTGATCTAACTAGCAAGCCTAGCTTATAGCTGAGCACGGGAGCAAAGCACCCGCCATGCAAAGGTGGCTCGTGTTTTAAAGATTACACTTAAACCACACTACTTAAACCGACATCCTTCCGTTGTCTATACCCCACGCCTCTACAGCAAATCTCTTTGCTGAAAATAGTCGACCTACAGTACAAGTACAAGTTTTTGGTCACTGTTAGCCTATTTTGACGAATTTTTTTATTATGACATGCTAGGATTGATTGATTGATTGATTGATTGATTGATTGATTGATTGATTGATTGATTGAATACTTTATTCATCAGACATGTAGCACGTGGTACAGTAAGACAAGGATGCTAAAAGGATAACATAAAAAAGTCCTATAGGGACTTGTACATTCAATTCAATTTCAATTCACTTATTTTAAAGTGTCAAATCAAAACAAGTTGTCTCAAGACACTTTACATATAAAGCAGAAAACAAAGATCCACCCAGAGCAAGCAAAATTGCGACAGTGGTAACAAAAAACTCCCCTTTAGGAAGAAACGTCAGGCAGAACCCGACCAAAGGGCTGGCGGCCATCTGCCTCGAACGTGTCGGGGGAGATGCGGGCCGTGGAAATAGAAAGAAAGAAAATAGAAGAAAGATAGACATTGTGGTCCAGTTCATCTGTTCATATACTGTACGTTTAAAAAAAAGGTCAATCTACAAGCTCACATGGCATTGTGATGGGACATATTTTAAATATACTGTGTAGTAAAATAGTTAGTCTAAAGTCATAATAATATAATAATTAAGTCATTCATTGACTTGTGTATGTTAAAGTGGTAAATGGAGCATATCAGAACACTATTTGTGCGTGCGTGCGTGTGTGAGGGGTATTCACTATTCAGACTGAGATAAACGTATGTTTACGTCGCTGATGTAGAAAGAAGTGGCAGGAATGATGTGAGGCTTCTATAGTTCTGTCAACGTCTCTCACATTCCTTGTTGGGCCTCAAAGAATGCAAACATCCTTGGGTGGTGATGTGGTTGTCTTCTAGCCTGGCTAATAAGCCAGACTCAAATCACACTGTCGCAATTTTTTTTGCCAACGGCTGATTCGGTCTGGCTTATTAGCCAGGCTAGTTGTCTTCATCAATTTCTTCAACTGCCTTCCTTTAAAAGAAGAAAAAAAGAACTGTCTTCTACACAGCCTCATGTGAAGATGAAATATTGTATTTTTTAACGATTATATAGGCCTACCTGTGCTTAAGTCCAACAAAAATGTTATGAATCTTGGAGAATATACGCGCGCGCGCGCGCACACACACACACGCACGCACGCACGCACGCACGCACGCACACACACACACATGCACACACACACACACACACACACACACACACACACACACACACACCCCCATACAGTAGCACAGGTTTTACATAGAGGCTACTGATAATTGGTCATACTCTATTGATAGTATTGTGAATAGTATATACACTGTACTGAAAGGTTCTGTTTGGCTCATTGCCAGACATCATTGAACTTTTCCTTAAGGTAAGTACATTTAAAAGTAGACCGCAGACATGGAAGTGGAGTGGAGTATCTACAGACCATATGCTTCAGTTTAAATGGGTGGGCGACAGGCACCAGTGGCCAACAATGTACTGTAAATAATCCCCTAGAACAGTGATACTCAACCTCAGGCCCGCGGGCCACATACCATTATGACTGGCCCACCAATGAAAATATAAAAAAAAGAAGAAAAAAAAATCTGGAAAATGAAATAAAAATAAATAAATCTGAATGAAGTTATGTTTAATTACATTATTATAAGTAATACTATTAGAGTTGTACTATTACTCGAACGAAAATAAAAGCTTGGGGGGGGGGGGGGGAGATGCAATGCAAATGAAAGACATATACTGTGTATCCCTATTCCCTGACATAATTTTATAGCTAAACGGACAGAATTCTATTTTATTTGAATGATGAAACCCAGCTGCCATTAATAGTTGGAAATGGAAATTTCGGAAATTGCGGAAATTGTAATTGCGGAAATGGTGGAAATTGCGGAAATGGAAATTGCGGAAATTGTGGAAATTGCGGAAATGGTAATTGCGGAAATTGCGGAAATGGTGGAAATGGAAATTGCGGAAATTGCGGAAATGGAGGAAATGGAAATTGCGGAAATTGCGGAAATGGAAATTGCGAATTAAATGAACATGGATTTCACAATATAAATTGGGGTCTCAGAGATAGAAATGCCATTAAGTGGGAGTCTGTAGACTAATGCACGTCAAACTGGGGGTCCGTGGGCTAATTAGTGTCAATTTGGGGGTCCTTGACATGAAAAAGTTTGGGAATCACTGTTCTAGGCGACTTGACGTTTGGCCACGCTATAAAAATAACTATACCACCTATTCTCTGCTCTCTTCACTTGGAAATGCGATGCTGAGATACAGCAGGTGCAAATGATGTCACTAACATCTGCTGTGAGGGAAAACAAATTTGTAAAGCCCTGACAGCAAGGTCTGAAGTAATAGTAAGTACTAGTAAAGTACACCCTTCGCTGCTCAAGTGTCAATTCTCCAGCTGAACCAAGGTGGGCAGATGAGCCATAGATTAGATGAGCTTGCTGAATCGGCATAGTCTGCTCACACTCTTGCTGAAGTGTACTATAATTCTGTAACAGGATTGATGTAGGACATAAAGACAAGATTTTAATGTAGAACATAAAGACATTAGGAGATTCAAGACAACAGCGGCATTGCATTCTGGCAGAATCTAGTCGGATTCTAATGCCAAAAAAGGAAAGCTTAATAATAAACAATCATTTCAAAGAATCAAAGAAAGGGGACCCAAATAAATGTCAATGTTTAATGGTACTTTGTTTTTGTTTTATATAGGTTTTACTTTTATTTACATAAATATAAAAGTACAATCATCAGTATAAATGTGCAACTTGCAACCAGAGTTAACTTGCATACATAAACTCAAAGTTACACCACGATGCAAGCAACATGGGACATACAGCAAGGAGGACATCAAAAAGGTCAACATAGCTATGGATTACAGACACTTGGTGCAGTTTAAACAACTTTATATAGGGTAATTATGCTACATGACCAGTGACCATTAAGTCACCTGTCTCAATAAAACAAGCTGCACACCGTTATTAAAGAGCTCATATTCCTGGACTTTGTGGGAGTAAACAGATTGCCAAGACCATGCAAACACTTCACAGGTCTTGACGCCATGCCGTGCCGCCCGCTATAGGAATAATCAACAGCCTACACACAGTATTAGCACTGAAGTCAGTGTCTGGCGTCGTAAACCGTGTTATTATGCAGCTTTCTAACACTGCTTGCTAACTGCAGCTTCTCACATAGCAATTAAAATGTTGTAGTCAAGAGTGCTTTTATCTTTAGCTGTTGCAGGCAGAACATCCAGTGCCGCAATCCAAGTCTGCTATGTTCACCCATTATATAATGTGTGGGTTTGAAGATTTTGCATCATTTTCAAAGAAATAAACCAGTGGACTGTAGTTCAAGATGTCACGTCATGGTTGACACCATATGAGATAAATAAATCCAGATTAGAGAGGAAAAGCCGATGATATCACAATTAATAAGAAGCATTTATGTTGATAACGAATACAAACATACAGTCATTTTTAGACCACCTGTCTCCCCTTACAGAAGACACAGAGGGCAGCAGGACATTTAAAACCATTGCAATCAATGGAGATCAATTTTGCGAAATGCAAAAGGTATTAACACACAAGCTCTACATACTATTGATTTTGACAAGGAATCTTTTTTTCTTTGTTTTTATGCAAGGACAAAAGTAAGGCAATTGATTTCAAGCCATGCATGCATTTTAAGTGAGCAAACATTACTCTAAATACTCAGTATCAAGGAAAATACATTTTTAATGGATAGTGAATCATTAATGAGTTCTGAGGGCCCATGTAAAAGCCTATAATTGTATATGCAGTTACACAGCGGTTTTGCTCGCCAAAATAAATAACTTATGGTTTGTATCCGATCTGTTATTTTTTAAGAGTGACACCATTGGAGGACAAACAATATAAATGAGGCCTTATAGGGAGGCATTGAAGATGAGTGTCGCAGTTCCTTATTCGCCATTTCAGTCCATTTACACGTCATACTGTTTCATATCTTGGGCACGGAATCATGCATGCACACACACACACACGCAGTTCTCGTCCAAAACGAATGAAGGATAAATATCATTGGTTAAGCAATTGTGAACCTCGGCCAATAGGCTACACCTTTTACGCTCCAATAGAGATAATGACATTTTGCAGACATCAGACGGAAGTAACATTTTGCCAGTGCACAGTACAGTATATATTTTCCCTTTGGTGACATATTAGGCGGAGGGAACACCGTTGAATTCAGAGGATATATAATTTGCTACAGTATACCCATATACACATGGTCAAAGCCGCGGGGTTTGACATTTCCTCATCGGTATGGTGCCAGTGGTCTCGCAAAATAACAAAACAGGCTTCACATTCACGGTATGATGTCTCCTTCAACATACACAGTCAAATCCTGCAGTGTAAATTGAACTCAGAGTACAAAATGTAACCAAAATGGTTACATTTTTTTGCACACTCCTCCATGAGTTATAAACAAGATACATTTAACACATTTCACTGTGTATACATTCATTAAACTGATCATCATCATCATTATCATCGCCATCGAGGGGTATCAAGTCATCTGGGGAACGATCGTGACTGCTTAAGAGACACACGAGACAGTGAGACACATTCACATTCAGTCATCCATTGTGTCAGTATGTACCATATAGATATTTGAAAGCTATATAGAAAAATAGATCTCAAAGAGTCCTCTGTTTTTATATATATATATATATTATATATACAACTACAGTATCTAGTATGGCTTTACCATAATGGCATGCAGGAAACTAAGACAAGCCTGAAGTTTCATCTACCTGAGTCATTTTCTCTATTCCTCTTGTTGAGGACGCGGGAAGAAAGTAATTCAGACCTATTAATGCACACACAACAAAATAAACGGCATGGAAAACAATAAAGGCTAGATCTACTGTAGCTCTAATTTCCGTCCTAATCCGCTGCTATTTACAGTCATGGTGTGTTTTTTTATTCACAGTGCAAAGGCTGATGAGAGCTATGCAGAGCTGAGGTCTTATGAGGGAAGCAGGAGAGTGTGCGTGCATGTGCGTGCGTGTGTGTGTGTGTGTGTGTGTGTGTGTGTGTGTGTGTGTGTGTGTGTGTGTGTGTGTGTGTGTGTGTGTGTTGTTGGGAGGGAGAAAAAAAAGCGTGGGTGTACTGGGAGAATAGTAGATGATGCCAGGGAGAGTTCAGCCCTCGGCTGAGATAGACTGTGGATTTTACATTGTATGTGGATGGGCAGGGTCGTTTTTCACTCTCTCCGTGCACTACCAGCCCCTATTCTATCAGGCCCTATGCTTGGTTTCCGAGACTCTCTGTTCGCATCCTTTCTCTGGGACAATTTCCCTGTCGACGTACCCTAATAACCTCTCTGTGCCTTTGGTTCATGCCATCACTGCTAAATCCTGAGGATTTGTATGTTAACCCCAGCTATGCAGCCTAGTCTCCTTGGTAAATGTTTACATAGAGAGAATCAATGCCATTCAGAGAGCCTTTTTTGAGTGTGTGTGTGTGTGTGTGTGTGTGTGTGTGTGTGTGTGTGTGTGTGTGTGTGTGTGTGTGTGTGTGCGTGCGTGCGTGCGTGCGTGCGTGCGTGCGTGCGTGCGTGCGTGCGTGCGTGCGTGCGTGCGTGCGTGCGTGCGTGCGTGCGTGCGTGCGTGTGAACAAGTTTTATTTTCCAACTCAATGAAACCTACTCCACTGGTCTGTCTCTCTCATTAACACAATGTGCCTGCAGGACAAACCCTCTCACAAACCCTTCCACTCATCAAAACCACCAGAAGATAAACATGTATTTCAATTTTTATTCAAAATATCATAAATAAGCCCACATACGGAGTTTTCAGTGTAAATGATGTGTGACGACCAACCCCCACACTTGACGTGGCAGGCTTTTATCAATTCCCCCTACTGTTGCACACAGCTGCAGAAGAGTTGGAAAGTGCCGGCCTCTTGTATCCTACGGATACCCTTTAAGTCAAGGTCTTGGGTCCCTGAAAGCATGTTCTGAGCTGATAAGAAGCCCAGCTCCTCCTCTCTCAAGAAAGGATTTCCACTCTCAATCTACTACACTCCACTCCTCTCTATTTGGCGCAATAGGAAATTGCAGCTTGAAGCCCCGGGGCCCTCTTTAATATCCTGTCCTGACAGACCTATACTACAGTACCACCACACCACTACACATGGCAACTGTTCTCTCCACTCGGCCCAGAAACAAACCACCTGAGGGTAAGACTTGACCAGTGTCAAGAAATCAGCCCAATGAATGGAAGGTCTACAAAATGGTGCAAATAATGCATGAGGAAACATATAATGCATAGTTTAATATGTGCTATATCATCCAGAAATGTCCTTTGCTTTTACCGTTTAAATGTTTCTATCGCCATACATTCAAATAAACTGGTAAAAAGAAACAATAATGATCACACTGAGTGATTCCCTTGGCTCCAATACAGTACACTATTTCAATTCGATATATTAATCATGTATGGCTGACTACATCTGATGCACAATAACACTGTGTTCTCAGTAATTTGTTCTAGGTTGGTATTGATTTAAGGAGTAGGAAAACGGGATTATGGCCTCCGTGTTTTCAAGTCGTCTCATGGTGCTCGCCTCTCACATGATATAATAAAGAAGGTACAGGTTTAGATTCTCTCACCATGACCACCACCATATCATCAACATCATCATCATCATCATCTTCATCATCATCACCACGGCTCATCAATATCAACCAATACGTTCGAAAAGGTCATGCATATCATGCATATCAATTAGTGATACTGAGAATCCATTTTCAAAAGACCCTGTGTTTGTCCATGAGAAGTGACCTCAGGTGCTATCATGCAGGGTAAAACAGCTGCTCCTCTACCTGGAATTACTGGTCTCTGCCAGCCTGTTGTTCATAATACCAAGGGCGCCAACGCCTCCAGAAAAACCATTATGGCGAGAGCTTCCGCACACTGTCCTGGGATATCCATTGGCCGAGTCCGAGAGCTGCTTCTGCATGAGGGCCAGCGACACTTTGTTGGAGGCCGTGAGCTCTTTCATGGAGATCATCTCGCCCGATAGCCTGCGTCCCTCCGTGTCACTGTCGCAAGGCCCATCAGAGTCAGAGCGCCCTTGGCGACTCTTGGAGCCCGGTCGAATGGCGTTGCGGCGGCTCAGGAAGGCGTTGGCCTTGTTGCATCGCTGGCAGAAAAGGCAGCTCATCTTCTCCAGCATCCAGTTGAGCACCTGCTTAATGACGATGGATATGACGTTGAAGAGCGAGTAAATGCAGCACACGCCCAACAGCAGGAAGATGAAGTTGGCCAGCCGGTAGAGGCTCTGGTAGCCGTAGGCGGCGTTCTGGCTGCTCACGAAGTCGCCAAAGCCGATGGTGCTGAACGTGACGAAGCAGAAGTAGAGGGAGTCCAGGTAGGCCCAGCCCTCGACGGGCGTGTACATGGCCGAGGCGCAGCAGGAGATGGTGATGGAGGACAGTCCGAGGATGAGCATCACGTGGTAGACGGACGGCTTCCAGCCGGGGAAGCTGTAGGCCGAAAAGTCGTGGCGGATGCCCGGCGGGAGGATGCCACTATTCCTGATCCTCCGCTCCCGCACGGCCTTCATCACCACGGCCAGCAGGGTGATGATGCGCTCCAGGAAGAGGTTGAAGAAGAGGATGGTGGCAGCGCAGCCCAGCATGCCGTAGAAGATCAGGAACACCTTCCCGGCCACCGTCACAGGAGTGGACATCCCGAAACCTGCCAGAGAAACAGGACAGGGGATTAAAGGGTTGGAAGCTCTGAAGTTGAGGTTCATTCTTTCATAATAATAATAATGGCCTGGGCCATGGCTCAGTGGTCCAGGCACCTTGGCTGGTAATCCAGTCTGGCAGTGTGCCGCGGGTTCGACTCCCGATCCCGACGGCCTTTACTGCATGTCTTCCCCCATCACTCTCCCCATTTCTCTCCTACATTTCCTACTGTCTGCCCCTCCATAAAATATATAAGGACTTCAAAGCATGAACAGCATACACAGCCAAGTAAAAAATACACAAAAGCAGCTTGCTTGATTAAACAATATTTTACTTTAAGGTATAACTGGAAGGCAACATAGGCTATATATAGGCTACAATGATGCAATCGCAACTGTCAGTGCTGCTAGTGCAGTGAGTGCACACACTGGGAAGTGGGAACAATTACAACCAAACAACACACTATACTACTACTACTATTTATTTTTTACAAAAAAAGAAGGGGAGGCCCATTTCAATTGAAACGATTGAAACATATATAAGGCCGCCACTGTCTAGAGGGTAGGGGCAGCCACAGTGAGGGGCCTGTCGCCCCAGGTTTTGCACTTGATCTTTTTGGGGAGGCCGGCGTCGCTGGACCTGAGGGAACGGGATGGGGGCGTGAGGCTCGAGGATGGCGGAGAGGTTTTCAATGTCCCGATGGAGAGACACATTAATCGAAACGTTGACAGCAATAAATAAATAAGCAGAGCTTTTTCATTACCGGTGTGCAGACCTTATTTCCTTTCGGTGTTTGGGCCTATGGGCATCGACGTGAATTATGCGTGCACTATTGGATTTCATTTCAGTTTTGCTGAAATGCTGCAATCCCAAACTTATTTGAATTAATCCATGTTATTCAACCAATCTATATGGTAGAGGATGTTAATACAATATAACTAGTAGTCTACATCTAAGAAATGTAGACCCTGGTGTCGGGAACGATGCCTTCTGGTTGACAAGTATAGCTCTGCCGAAATTCACTCCAATATGTCCCCTGGACAACCGAGGATTCCCCCTGAGATGAACGGTAGTTTAATTGGTCTCCTACGCAAGAGACCCAAGTTCGAATCCCCGATGTTAACAGTTATTCTCTCCTCTCTCAGACAAGAGGGGACATAAAATGTGTGAATTGAAGCTTTAAAGTTATTTTTTTCTCACTGGATGCTGTCAGTGGTCTTTTTTCCCATTTGGAAATCTAGGCGCACTCCATCATTGTCGAAACAGAGAATAAAAGAAAGAAAGAAATGGAACAATGTTTTACAACGGCTATAAAGAAAGATATTCCACAATATTAAAGTAGACCTGGTTCCACATTGTCAAAGGACTATCAATCCATGTATCTTAATGTGAAAAAACACCCAGCAGTAACACGGTGCTTGTGTTTGCGGTACTATTTTTTAAACGGCAGTATACTATATGGAACTGTTCAAATATACTATACTTTTGTATTGTTTATTTCTTTCTTTTTCTTTTTTTTACATTTAAACCATTGATTCTTCCCTTTCCATCATATGTCACGATTTGCAATAAAATATGAATTCCTTGACTGTTCCCTATAGGTTATAATGGGCAATAATGTAGAGGCATAATAATAATCAATTTGTCAGCACTCTGAAATAATCTTTAACACTGTCTGTGATGACAAGTACAGTAGAGTGTTGAACACACTGTCTGTGATGACAAGTACAATAGAGTGTTGAACTTCACACAAGTGATCAACACTCTTTAACAATAATTATGATTCTGATAATAGCATGGCTCTCAAGTGAAGAGCTAATTAAGGTTTTTATGTAACATAGCATTGTTATTCATTTTACACAGAACGACAGAAGTCTACAACGGGATAATCTTTCTGGATATAAAATGGGACAAAAGGTTTCTTTTAGGGCAGTTGATGACAGGGATGTGCAAAGTTATACAGTACTCTTTGGCTGAAAATACTTGACTTGGAGGCGTGATGTGGCTTACAGTATGTGCATTAAGGAAGGGGGTTATGAGTGGAGCATTAATTGCGACTGTAGAACTATGAAAACCTGCATTTCCGTGTCACACCTCCATATATGGTCATGCCTCGTGACATCACGCCTCCATATGGTCACACCTCGTGACATCACGCCTCCATCTATGGTCACACCTCGTGACATCACGCCTCCATCTATGGTCACGCCTCGTGACATCACGCCTCCATATGGTCACACCTCGTGACATCACGCCTCCATCTATGGTCACACCTCGTGACATCACGCCTCCATCTATGGTCACGCCTCGTGACATCATGGAGACCTTGAGATCTCCAGTCCATCATGCTCCATCATCAAACCCTCTACGCTCAAGGCTATATATATATGGCCATGAACCCTGGCCATACCTTCATTGTGCATTTTTTGGTCAAAGTTTATCCCATTCCAAAGCGACAGCACTCGCCCAGCAGTCTGCTGTCACCCAGGCGGAAGGAAGCGTGCACGCGCTGATCTGCCCCAGCAGCGCGACCACCTCAGATGATGCCCTAATAGAATCCCTGATATGCCCATATATGGAGATCCCTGATGTCATCAATATTAAGCCCATAATGGAAATGTCAATATATGGCCTATTTGGCCATACTGTGACAGTCTCATAATAACCAGTGTGGTTGCTGCGATGTGAGTCACACTTGCAAATGAACCAGGTTGGTACTGTACAACACATGGATCTCCGTATGTGGAGCTGACTATCATCACCTGGGTCTCCATATATGAAGATCACAACACTGACCTCATCAAACCCTGGATAACCGTACATGGTTTGACGTACTAGAACTCCATATATGAGCCGGCCAGAAACTCTACATCTGACCTCACTGACAACAGATTCATAGTTTAACTCCTGCTTCTCGACCGTATTAAGGCGAGACACCCCAGGTGAATAGGGAAAAAAAGTTAAATAATAGCTATCACAATGAAACTTCTCCAGTTGATTACTTATATTAAAACTAAGATTTTTTGTATTACAAGTTTTCTGAAATTATATGTTTAAATATGCAAATTAGGCATTATATGCGCTAATTTGCATACATTTCGGGACGATAAATCTGAAGATCGGATAAAGCCAGGTTCAAAATTATCATTTCATTTTGTTGACACATTAGAGACAAAGAAAATTACACATGGGATTCTTGATATCTCTAATTATCACTCCACAAATCAGAAAATAGTGTCAACAGGCATAAAAAACCCAATTTTCGGCATTTTTTTGGTATAAAATGTGATGTAAATCAGACTGTGAATGATATATCAACAAATCCATGTGTAAATGTCTGCGGAATATAGTTATGAATAAGACTGGAAAGTTTGGTGTATGTGAGTTCAACTGAAGTGGAGATTCTTTGTCCCAAGTATGAGGAAAACTCATTTTGAGAAAACGGCCTTTAAAGATTTGTATTGTAAAATTCCAAAACGTTTTATTTGAAGCCACTATTTTGAGACAAAATATCTCATCCAAACCTTGGCAACAACATATAATGGCATATATCATTGGAAAGGTCTGGACCTCAAGCTGACTGTGGTCTGATCCAAATATGGTCACTTCCTTTGTACCAACAACCAATCATGAAAATAGAGATGGTGGCTTTTCACCCCGAAAAACGAGCTGTTATTGGCTAAAATAAACTATCCAACTAAACATCTAAATCTGTATTTTTAATGTGTATTTTGCTTTAGTTTGAAAGAAAACATGTTTAGGAAGCAAAATAGCAAAAAAAAAAAAAAAAGGAAAATCATGATTTCACCTGGGGTGTCTCACCTTAAGAAGCTCTGTTGTTTCAGCACGACCTCACCCTTTAGGGCGAGGTCGCGTGCTTGTAGACGTACTATAAAAGCTCCTTAGTGATCAATGTGACAAAAACATTCATGAAAAGGAACCTGTGCAGTCCATTACAATTAGTGGACAAATAGTGGAGGTAGTAGACATTTTTTTAATATTTAGGCACATATATTGACAGCAAACTCAATTTCAGTGAAAATACTTGAAACCAACGCCACCTAATACGAGGCTACAAGCTCAAGTCCTTTAGAGTGAGCAAGCATATCATGGAATTTGGAAACAGTCCTCAGTCCTAAGAACCTGATAGAGGGAATCTTGACTTTTAACAGAAGCAAGCTGCAGCGAATAGTGAACCTAGCTTCAAAAATCATTGGGAAGAGACAGAGACAATGAAGTTGTATCTACAAGGAAGTAGGCTACTTTTTAACTACTTCTACTTATTCTGAAACTAACCAACGATTTTTCAATGCATGACACCGACGTGCAACTAGTATAAGCGAGGCTTTAGAAGATGTGGGTTCTGCTGCATGTGGAGTGAACATGCAAACAGAGCAAAGTCACAGAGGCGAGATTGGCTGCAGCTGTATGACTAACACTTATGTGTTGCCAGTGTTGCCAGTGAGTTAGTGACTCATTAAAAGCCGCATTATGCAATTGCAGATACAGTATGGCAAGAAATCCGCCACCATTGTGTCCAAATAAATATATATGGCATATGATGATAAATATGATCATTTTTCATCATTATTTTTTAGCTCCATGTCTTTGTAAACAGATTGCATATACTGCAAATAATGGATATTATCCAAAAATACAGTTTATGGAAATGAATCACTGCTGGAAAACAAGCCTTTATTTAACATCCCCTTGCATTTTAAATGTAAGTGTCTCAAACTGAGGGGATATTTTCTCATAATCTGAACAGCACAGTGCAGACACGGATCAAGGAATGATCGCTCATTTAAAACTTTTGTGTACATTATGTTCAAGTAACGGGCTCCTGAACCAGCTAGTATCAAACCAACCCACAATGCATTACATG